>NC_133531.1:53809892-54122749 GCF_048544455.1 Silene latifolia | reverse complement strand
CAGTTGGCTGCAGCGGAGGAGCTTCACGTCGAGATGGAGCGTGAGACGCTGGAGAGTTCCTCGGAGAGGGAGTCTGAGCTGGTGGTGGTGTCTGCGTTGGCGGCGACTCCTAGCGAGACCAGGACTGGTCCGACGGGAGACGTCGAGTAGTTGTTGTAGTTTGTCCGTATCTTGGACTCTTGTCTGTACATATTTACATTTTGCGTGAGGCGGTTTGTATATATGTGTTTTTGGACCGTGTTTGTTTTTTATGATTTTTGCTTTTTTGTGTTGTGTTTCGGAGGAGCGTTGTTGGTTTCGACTCTCCTTCGCTTTGCACCAGTTCCTGCATCGTTAGTGTAGAAAACAGGCAACAGATAGCACATACGCATACACGCAAACACGTAGAAGCATTTGATCGAAAATCACGTAAAGCATTTCTTTGAAAAATCAAAATTAACCAAGATGACTTGAAGTTAAAATTGAAACTTTGAAAATTCCGTGGCAAAATCGCCACGTTTGGAATTCAAAAGGAATTGATTTGAAAATTTGAGCAATTAACTCGTGTCGTGAATTAAATTGCATCGAAATTTTGAAAATGACTTGAAAATAAAAAAAATACTCAGACCGTCAGGAAAGAATTTTTAGAAATGGATTTTTGTGAGTTCATTTGGCTTTTGATGTCAAGACTCGAATTTGTGAGTGCTTGAATTTTGGAGGAAAATTGATGTCGTGTTATCAATTTTCGATTTTTGGTTTTTTGATTTGCGAAAAAAGCGAAAAAAAATTTCGGAATTTCGACTGACATGGAAACGATCCGTCGCGGATCGGGGCGACTAGCCCTTCCCCCCTTAAAAAAAAGAAAGAAAAACCCGTATGTTTAAGGCTGCGCCATGGAAACCGTGTCGGATTTCGTAAAACGCGAAAATAAGGAAATGTGAGTGTGAAGAAACAAAAAATTTCCCGGATCATCCCGAAGAGGCGCGAGGTTCCTGGCGGGAGGTTTGAGGTGTCAGGAGAAAACACATGTTGAAAGAGACAAGTCAACAGCGGGAATCCTGGGGAAGCCTCAAAGAGGCGCGAGCAGCTCGGCGATGGAAGCCGGCTCTCCTCTTTTTCTGAAAAATGCGCTGATAATTTTGTATAAATAGAGACGTTTGCGCTTCATTGTTTCAGCATCCGAAACACAAAAACATCTCTACAAAACCTCCTCCACTTCCACAAAAATATTTTATGGATGCTTTTGAGAATGCATTGCGACAATGGTGCCGGGATTTGTCGCCTCCCGAGTAGTATCAACTCGATTGCATGGGAGTTGGTCAATTGTTGGTGCTTCGTCAAGTCAAGGTGCAACCTTCGTTTCTTGAAGCGTGTTCTCGGTTTTGGGATTCGAAACATCATGTTTTCGTTTTTCCGAAGGGCGAGATTTGTCCTCTTGCCGAAGAAGTTGGAGTCATTGGTGGGTGGCCGGGTTGTACTCCGATGCTTCCTCCGACTCGTTTGTGCTACAAGGAGAAATTCCGTTCCATGTTGGCCTTGTCAACAAGCCAAGTCAACTTTCTTCTTGCTCCACATGGTGTGGATATGTTGGCTCTTATCAACATCTTCTCGAATCGGTTAGATGCTAATGTCTCGAAGGTTGCTAGGAGAAGGGCTCTTGCATTTTGCCTTGTCCATGTGTACCTCTTTGTTGATGTCTTGAAGAAGGAGGGGCCGAGATGCCATGGTAGCATGACCCTTATCCATGTGATTGAGCAGATGGAGCATGGTAGAGATCCATCGTGGTTGGTGCTTGGAGAGATTATCCAAGCTTTGGACAAGAAAGGCTCTTGTGGAGAAGCTCCCTCTTTTGGATCGCCAAGGATCCTCCAAGTGTGGCTATTGGAGAGGCTAAGGTATGTAGAGCCTCCAGTTAATCCTTCTTCTTACTCCTTCCGTCACCTTACCATGAGGAAGAAGTTGTACCCGGATAGTTTTGCTTCCACCGAGGCCTATTGGGCCGCAAGATTGGCGGAGGAGGGTGGTTCTCATATCCGTTGGGTGGTGCCGTGGTGGCACTTGAGGTCCTTCACGGGGTTACCCGCTTCGGGTGCTAGTCCTCGTTCTTTGATGGTGGTGGGTTTGAAGGTTGTTTCCTTCATTTATCCCGAAAGGCTCATGAGGCAAATGGGGCGTCAACAAAAGGTGCCCGCTCAAGATACTCTTGTCCAAGAGAATGTTTTCCGGAACTCCGAGCTTGTGGAATTCTTTGAAAGGTGGTGGGCCACTCGGCCGCTTTGGGAGGTGCCAAACCCCGCTGCCACGACATGGGTGACTCCCGCTTATGTCAAGTGGTCCCGTGCTCCGTCCTTGGAAGAGAGATCCAAATTCCGTAAGGATGAGGTTGTTGACTTGAAGTACCGAGAGGTTGGCAAGGCCAACCGTGCCTTCTTTGAAGAGTATGTTGATGGAGCTACTCCCGATGTGATGAGACCACTGAAGAGGAGGAGTTCCGGCCCCAAGAGTATGGTGGGCCGCGCATTGGCTCGTCTTGGGTCGAACATGGGGTCTTGTGCTAGACCGGAGGCCGTTGCCGTCTTAGATCCGTTTAGGATCCGTTCCGAGGAGGAAGTCCATGCTAGGCGGGCCAACAAGAAGAACAAGGGGAAGATGTACCCCGAGGGAAAAGGCAAGGGTAGAATGGAAGAGTGAAGACCTCCATTACCTACTTTATTATTATGTCGTATTATTGTTGTGAGTTTGTATTATGTTGTACTAGCTAGTTGTTGTGTGTTTTGTGCTAGTTTTACTATGTGAGGTGTGTTAGTGGACACCTTAGCTTTGACAAGTTGTAGACTCATCGAGCTTTATTTGTTGTTGAAATTGTAATCCCTCCCATTATTAATTAAATAAGAGGATTGCTCGTGTCGAAAATTGTGAACGCTTGTTTCTTCCATCCATTTTGTAAAGGCAACTCGATTTGAATCGTCCTAAACAATTGCACTTGGGAAAGTGGTATTTTGTGGAAAGGGAGAAAGGCTCATTTTTGTATTTTTGTGGGAAAGGGAATGGTTTTCCCTTTCTTTTTTTTTGGGATGTTTTTTGATTGTGGGAATGGTTGTATCCTTCTTGTGTAAGAAAGGACTGCCTACGTATCCACCTGAAGAGGTGAAATCAAACCATGACCGTAGTTCGAAATGTTTTGTGAATTTGAATTGGGTTTTGTGGTTGTATCCCTCAAGCATAAGAGGGACTGCCTACGTATTCACCTGAAGAGATGAAATCAAACCATGCTCGTAGTTCAGGGGGTTTGGTTTTTTGTAGTGCAAATGGACGTTGCCTTTGACGGGTCAAAGGACAATCGAAACGGGCAAGGTGCCACAGCTTAGACTCGATAAAACATGCAATTTCAAATCAGAACGTATTGAGGAACTTGACTTGAAAAGGGTTGAGGTCGATGCTAGTTGTAAAACTAGGCTAGGTTGTTGGTTGATAGGGCTCAAGGGTAGTATTTTTTGAGTTGGTCTAGGTTGGTCGGGTTTGTGAAGTCCTGCCCATCTAGGTCACTCAGTCTCACTGCGCCCCCCGAAAGTATTTTCTTGACCAGGTATGGCCCGGCCCAGTTGGGTTTGAATTTTCCCCTCGGATCGACGGGTAATGGTGCTCGGACTGACTTGAGGACCAAGTCGCCCTCCCGGATGTTTCGGGGTTTGACCTTCTTGTTGAATGCCCGTTGTATACGTCGTTGGTATAGCTGGACGTTGTGCAAGGCGTTAGTCGCCGTTCGTCTAGAAAGTGAGCTGTTCGTACCTTCGACGGTCCATTCCGCCTCAGGGACTTGACTCTCCAGCAGGATGCGTAGAGATGGGACCTCTAACTCTACCGGTTGAACCGCCTCCATACCGTATGCTAGGTAGAAGGGTGTGGCGCCTGTCGGTGTTCGAATGGAGGTTCGGTATCCCCAGAGTGCGAATGGGAGTTTGCTCGGCCAATCGCGGTAGTTGTCTTGCATTTTCTTGATAATGGTGACAAGAGTTTTGTTTGCTGCCTCCACCGCTCCGTTGGTTTGGGGACGGTAGGGGGATGATCGATGTCGTTTGATCTTGTATTTGTCCAGTAAGCCCGAGTTTCCGCCCGGAAGTGAGAGCCTTGATCGCTGATGATTTCATGGGGTACCCCATATCGGCAGATGATGTTGTTTTGAATGAACTTGGCCACTTGTTTGGCGGTCAAGACGGCATATGACTGCGCTTCCACCCATTTGGTGAAGTAGTCGATGGCGACGAGGACGAAGCAATGCCCCTTGGTTCCTATCGGGTTGACTTTCCCGATGATGTCGATGCCCCAGGTTGAGAATGGCCAGGGTGATGTCATGGTGTATAAAAGGGACGGTGGTATGTGTTGTATATTGGCGAAGATTTGGCAGTTATGGCAATGTTTGACGTAGTTACGGCAATCGGCTTCCATGGTTGTCCAGTAGTAACCTAGCCGCATGATTTTCCGTGTAAGCATCATTGCGCTCATGTGAGGGCCACATTCTCCGTCGTGAACCTCTCCCATGACTTTTTTGGCTTTGTGATGGTCAATGCAAAGGAGGAGAATTCCTTGGGGTGTTCTTTTGTAGAGTTGATTTTGGTTTATCACGAATTGTGATGCAAGTAAACGGATGGCTCTTTGTCCTCTTTGATCAGAGTTGGGAGGGAATTCGTTTTTGGTTTTGTAATTGAGGATGGCTTGATACCAAGGTTCATCATGGCTTTCCTCGTCGTCGATAATGGCACAAATGTGAGCTAGCTCGCTCCGTCTTTCGACACATAGGGGCATCGATGTCATGTCCTCAGGTATGTTGACGAGCGCGGCAAGTTTTGCCAGGGCATCAGCAAATTGATTTTCCTCTCGTGGCAAGTGGAAGTAGTCGATTTGGTCGAAGAATTCGGCCTCTTGATTGATCTTTGCTCGGTAGGGAGCTAAGGCGTCGGTCGGATTTTCCATGATCCGGATACCTGATTGATGATGAGTGAGGAATCGCCATGGACCCTCAGTCTCTTGATGCCAAGTGTGATGGCTACTTGTAGGCCGATGAGGCATGCTTCATATTCAGCGGCGTTGTTTGTGACGGCGAAGTCTAGCTTGACCGAAATCGGAACATGTTCTCCCTCTGGTGATATTAGAAGGATTCCTACCCCGAAGCCTCTCAGATTAGATGCGCCATCAAAGTATAGGTCCCATGCGTCGGAGTCGGCACAAAGGATGTCTTCGTCAGGAAGTGACCAAGTGTCGGTCGTTGGATCCTTGTTGACGGGATTTTCTGCTAGGAAATCAACAACCGCTCTTCCCTTGATAACCTTGAGGGGTACAAACTTGAGATCAAATTCGGACAGCATCAGTGTCCACCTAGACAGCCTTCCGTTTAGTTTGGGTTTTTCGAAGATGTATTTGACGGGGTCCATCTTGGAGTAGATGTGGACCGAGTAGCTGAGCATGTAATGCCGCAGCTTCTTTGTTGACCATACTAGGGCAAGGCATGTCTTTTCCAGCTGGGTATACCTTGTCTCGTACTCAATGAATTTTTTGCTGACGTAGTAGATGGCTCGCTCCTCGTTGCCAACTGTTTGTGCTAGCATTGCTCCCATGGCTGTGTTGGTTACAGTCAGGTATAGGGACAGAGGAATCCCCGGTTGAGGTGGCATGAGAACAGGAGGTTTGGATAGGATTTCCTTTATCCTGTCGAATGCCTTCTGACAGTCGTCGTCCCAATCGGTGTGATCGGTGGCGCGAAGCTTCTTGAATATCGGTTCACAAATCATAGTGAGCTTGGCGATGAACCGGTGATGTCTTGGACCCGACCGAGAAATCCCGAATCTCCTTCTCGTTCTTAGGCCGAGGCATTTGTTGAAGGGCTTTGATTTTGGTTGGATCAATCTCAATGCCTCTTTTGCTGACGACATGTCCCAGGAGTTTTCCGGAGGTGACCCCGAATGCACACTTCTGAGGATTTAGTCTCATGTTATATTTCCGCAGACGAGCGAAGAATTTCCGGAGGGCATTGATGTGGCCGTCCCGTTCTTTTGATTTGACGATCATGTCATCGACATATACCTCTACCTCCTTGTGCATCATGTTGTGTAGGAGAGTGGTAGCGGTGCTTTGATAGGTTGCTCCGGCGTTGATGAGACCGATAGGCATGACCGTGTAGCAATATGTACCCCACTGTGTAGTGAACGCGGTTTTGTGCATGTCTTCCTCAGCCATTTTAATCTGGTTGCACCCGGCATACCCGTCCATGAATGATAGGAGAGCATGTTCGGCGGTGTTGTCTACCAGAATGTCAACATGCGGCAAAGGGAAGTCGTCCTTTGGACTTGCCTTGTTCAGATCCCTGAAGTCGACGCAAACCCGAATTCGTCCGTCTTTCTTCGGTACCGGCACAATGTTGGCCACCCAATCCGAGTATTCAGACGCTTTGATGAACCCAGCCTTGAACTGTTTGTCCACTTCTTCTTTGATTTTTAAGGCCCACTCAGGACGCATCCGGCGTAGCTTGCTTTCTGAGTTTAGCCGGGTTTAATGGGTATCCGGTGCTCTGCAATTTCTCTGTCAATCCCAGGCATGTCTCTGTAAGACCAGGCGAACACGTCCTTGTATTCGTAGAGGAGGTCAATGAACTCTTTGTCTTTTCCGAGGGGTCCGGGTTGTCCCTATCCTAAGTTCTTGAGGTGTATTGTCGGTTTCTACGTTAATAGGCTCGGTTTCCTCAATGATGGGGGTTCTGGTTTCCCGTTTGTCAAGTTCTTTGGCTAAGTGAGGTGGGTAGTTACTCAAGTCAAATTCCTCATGATCATTCAGAATTGCATTGGAGTCAAATTGAGACGAGTCATAAGCAAACTTAGTATTCATTAAGTTGACACGAGCGAAAAGCTCGGAAAGGACAGACATCTCGTGGTCAGTCAGAGGCGACACAACAGAAGAAGTGGCCCCTGGAACAGGCTCCAGGTTGTCACCTTTTATGGGAGTGGGGGTGACCTTAGTAGACTCAGCCTCTGATTCAGCCACGACTTTGTGATAAAACAGTGGGAAGGGGACCTTGACTGGGACTTCCGGAGTGTTAGGAGCTATGACAGACTCTGACTCCGACTCGGACTCAGACTCGGATCCTTCAACACTTTCCTCCTTGAACATAGGCCCTTCTCCAGTTGTGATCTTGAGAATGCGGCCTTGGCGATCGGTCCACTTGATGGTTTTCCTCCAGCCTTGGGTGGCTTTCTCCGGGTCAGTATCGGAGATCAAGGCGGTTGGATCAAACTGATTGTCTTTCAGGGCGATGTTAATGATGTCCTCATAGTCGAGGCGTTTGATGTTATCTTCCCCAAAGAGTTGTGTGACAGCTTATCCGTCGAGGCATGGTGACGGTTTGGACTCGGTTGATGCAGCTTCGATGTTGTCGGGAATAAAGTAGCAGTCCTGGAAAACTTCCACTCCCGGGTATCTAGCTTTTGCCACAGAGTCATAGATAGGCTCCGGAAAGCCGTGGTAAAGTTCGGACTCTCCCTCGGGGACAAAGTATCCGTTGAGAGTCAGGTGGTAGGGACGGAGGATGACTCCGTGCTTCTTGCGTTTTCGGATTAGGAGGTTCATCTCCTGGATGTCTTCATTGGTAGGTTCGTATCCCAGCCCAAAGGGAATGTTGGGGACCTTAGCCTGTTTCAAGGGAGGCAATGGGTCCTTCAGCGGATTGAGCGGCAAACCCGGGAAATAACCCTGGCGCATCATGATACGGTTGATCGTGAGGCTGGCGAACGGGTCACATTCAGAGGTTGTTAGCTCATCAGTTATGGCGTTCACGGCTTGGAAACCCCACATTTCATTGTCGTCCTCCTCAATGGCTTGGGAGGCTACCCCTCTTCTCATGACTGCTTTGATTGGGGAAGCGGGGATCGTGATCGTTTTCCCGTTAAAGGGGACCCTGATCTTTTGGTGAAGCGTTGATGTGACTGCCTTGACGGCGTGAATCCAAGGACGTCCCAGGAGCATGTTGAAGGATGCGTCGATGTCGATCACTTGGAAACTGGTTTGTCTTTCTAGTGACCCGGTTGCGACGGCTAGAGTGATAAGCCCAGCGACCTTGCGACGAGTGCCGTCGTAGGCACGTACTCCTTGATTTGTTGGGATTAAATTAGATTCCTTAATACCCAGCCTGTGGGCCGTTTTGAGAGGAATGACATTCACGGCGGAACCGTCATCCACGAGGACCATTGGTATGTTCTTTTGGAGGCATTGCACAGTGATGTATAGGGCCAGGTTATGGTTGGCTCCGAACAGGGAGATATCCTCGTCGGAGAAGACGACCGGGTTGCTCAGATCAGGGGCGTCTCTTGTCATGTATGCCACTATTTCTTCTGGGGAAGAGGTGGAGGGCACGGTTAATTTTCCCAAGGCCTGCAGCAAGGCCCAGTCGATGCTCAAAAGACGTTGCGATCGGTTGCCGGATAGAGATCTCGGCTTTTGCTTTCTAGAGCTTTGATTGAGTTCTCGGGAGCCTTTGGTTGAGTGTCCACCTGCGGGACGATTTGGTCATTCGTTGTTGGAACGACCGGGGTTGCTCGGATTACGATAGGGACGTCCGGACCGGGTAAGATGTCCGATTTCCTTTGTCCGCTTCTCCTTTCCCGGGACGACATAGACATCCTCAACATCATCCCGCCATATGCCGTTAATTTCAGGGTCTCGAGGATACCTCGGAGGGGTATTCCTCGGTGGGTAGTTCTTGTGGGGAATATTTTTGTGAGGGCGATTTTTGTGAGGGTAGTTATTTTGAGGGTAGTTCTCGTGAAGGTGGTTATTTTGAAGGTGGTTTTCGTGGGGCCTGTGCCAGAATGGTCGCGGGAGCAATCCATCATGGGGTGGGTAGTTTTGAATGCTTGGGGAATTCTCTCGCGGGCGTGGTGCCGGGGGATTGAAGATGAGTCGACGGTAGGCGTCGTCGAGTCGGGTGATTCTCTCAGAGAGGCTGGCAATGGCCTCCTCAACTTGCTGAAACATAGTGAGCATAGTGGCAGCACTGAACACGAACACTCCATCTGAAGGGTCCTTTTCCAGAGCATTTACCTCATCGTCAAATGGCAAGATGAGATGAGAGCAGTCTAGGGTCGGCTCATCGTCAGAGATGGCGTGAATTCCCAGAGGATTCGTTTTGTTGTTCGGCTTAGTTGGTGGGGGTATAGGCAAATCTCCCTTCTCAATCATGTCTTGAATGAGGTGCTTGAGTTTGAAGCAATTATCGGTATCGTGCCCTTTCCCTCGATGATATTGGCAGTAGGCGTTGGGATTCCAAAATCGGGATTTCTTGGCGTCGGCCGGGTCCAGGGTTGGCCCGATCGGTTGTAGCTTCCCTTGGTCCATGAGCCTTTTCAGGGCACTTGCATAAGTTGACCCTATGTTGGTGAACACTCTCTGGGGGCGTTCAATTTTCTTGGCAGATGGTTCGACGAGGTTGACCTCATCAATCTTGTTTGTCTGACCGTAAGGGCGAGATCCGGTTGAGGTGGATCCTTGATAACCCCTGCCAGTGGTCTTTGCTAAGACACCCTTTCGGAGGTCGTCCTCAATACGTGTCCCCAGAATCTGCAGATCTTGAAAAGTTTTGATGTTCTGATACCTCAGCAGGTTGGCGTAAACCGGGCGAAGGTTGTTGACAAATTTTTCCACCAGAGTTGATTCACTCGGCTTACTAACCAACTGAGTACTCACCCTCCTCCAACGGGTTAGGAACTCAGTGAAACCCTCTTTGTCGTTTTGGGTTAACACCTCGAGAGTACGGGTGTTGGCCTGGATCTCGACATTGTGGGCATACTGTTTGGCAAATTCAACTGCGATCTCATCCCAAGTGGTAAGGTTCTTCGGGTCCAAGGAGTAGTACCATTGGCGAGGTATCGGCTCCAAAGAGGATGGGAAGATCCTGGTGAAAAGTTCCTGTTTGACCCCCTTAATGGCCATGTAGTCTTTGAAAGCACGGACGTGGTTGAGTGGGTCCTCCACTCCCTTGAATTTAGGCACATCAGTCAGGGTGAAGTTGTCAGGTAACTGGTCCCCGACAGGTTCGAATCTTCGGTTATTTTCAAGGTGGATGTTGTTACCCCGGGCTAGGAGTTGCTCTTCCAAGAGTTTCAGCCTCTTTTCAGTCTCAGTCAGAGGTGGGGTATTATGTTCCCCAATTTCCTTATTTTCCAGGGCGTCGATACGGGTCTCGACTCGATCCAGGGTGACCTTAAGAGCGGTAAGTAGGCTGGCTAGCTGATCAGTTGTGACATCTCTGTTGTTATCATTGTTGTTGTTGGACGAAGCTGAAGACGGGGGCATGGCTCTGAGGCAGAAAAACGGCTCACATTACAACTCAATCCAACACGGTTCCAAGACTGAACGCAGACAACACAGAGGACGAGACCAAGATCGACTCAACAAGACTGGGTGACCGTGTGTGGTCCCTCGGTGCTGACTCGATTTATGACGTGACGGTGTTTAACCGAACCTTTGACACGGGCCCAACATGACGGCGTGACGCCATTGGACGGGTCTCATGGCGAGACGATTCATAAGTAAAGACCTATAAGTACGTTTGCTTTGACTCGATAGACACGAGGCAGAATTGGAATGGTGGACTGAAGTTTGCGAAAATAGAAATTTTCAAAAAGATTCATTTGTCGCTTTAATGGGCGGCTTCCGAAGATAGAAATCTCCGCAAGTCGATCAGTCGAAAAGGGTTGGCTTAAGTTTATTTGCAAAAGACGGTTTGAGTTTGAGCCGGCTCGGAAAACGGTGTGTTGCTTCCCAAGACGGTTTTGAAATTCAAAATTGTATATTTTGAAAATCGAGTTTGAAATGTTTGAAGAGGGTCTCGGGGACGGTGCATGGTCCTCGGGATCCCGAAAGTGTCTCGAGAAAAGAGTGTGTGCTTTTCTCGGGTTTTGAAAGAGCCATTGTCGGCGCGAAACGGGTTAAAATCCGTGTCTAGACGCGGCGATTATAACGGCGTAAAAAGGTGATTTGAAATGGTTATAAAAACCGGGTTTGAAAATCGTCATTACGACGGCCTAAAAAGGCGTGTTGAAATGGTTATAAAAAACCGAGTTTGAAAATCGTCATTACGACGGCCTTGAAAGGCGTGTTGAAATGGTTATAAAAACCGGGTTTGAAAATCGTCATTACGACGGCCTAGAAAGGCGTGCATCGGTCGGCGAAAGACCGAGGTTTGAAATGGCCATTATAACGGCGCAAAAAGGTGTTTTGAAAGTTTGCAAAATGACACGGAAGGACTTATGATCAAGTAGCATATAAGCACTCACAATTTCATTATATTATGCATCATGCTGACACGGGTTTTGGCTTAAAATGGTTGGTTACACACCAAGCAATCAAACCCCGATTTGCGAGAGGGATACCAATCCAAACAAAATGTGTAAGGAGGGTGCCCTAGCCTCGTGCTCGAAAGTGATGAAAGCTTTTTGACGAAACAGAAACGTGTAACGTCAATGGTATGCTTGACTCAATCGGGATTCGAAACGCGGGGATGAGAAAACTCACGCCGACGAAGCGAGCCAATTGGTCGATAAGGGTTAGGTTGTGGGCCCGGACAAGGAACCCGACCGTGACCGTATTATCAATTAATGCATTCCAACCAAGACCTCGTTCGAGTCTCACCATCTAGGGATCACAAAGACGTAAGTGTCCTAGTTCTCCCCAGCGGAGTCGCTAATCTGTGGACATGGGCCACGTCTCGGTCTGTGGATTTGGGGCCACCTACCAATCCGTAGTCACGGGCCACCTGCACGCCAAGTCAATCTGTGGACATGCAGCGGTCTTTTGAAAGCCACGCTCGGCGGCGTAAAGATGCTTTCGACCGGATCGTTTTAGATCGGTCGGTTTCGTCTCGGTAAGGGTCTCGAAACGATTAGAGATGTTCGGAGTCGCCACCAAGCATTTGTGGGATGCCTGGAACCCGTTCGAATTCCACTTTATACCTCGGTCAAATCGAAGCACAAAGCAGCGTTTTGACATAGGTACTAAAGATAAGGAAATCGTCCCTCTTTAGCATCCTATCTCTAGAATGACTCTCGTACACCCTGGATAAGGCCGTCCACTATCCAAAGTTTCTGAGTAAGAGGTGAAGGTACGTATTGGGAAGCCCTTTAATCAGACACCCAATCCCGCCCGCGTTTAGCGGCCTCTACTGATCGATCTTGGTTGGTTGAATGCAAAAGTTGATAAAATGGTTTAAATGCATGAATGCGCATCCAATGTTTTAAACCTAACATGTGAGCTTTCTAAGTCGGTTGATTTAATCCAAGTATCAAGTATAAGATGTCGAGTTGGATTAATGATTGATTTGCATGCAAGACGGAAATTAAACATCCATTTACCGTATTAGGTTTAGGGTGCATAACATGATCCATTTGTCTTAGTAAGGCATTTTGCAAATATGGTTTTGAATAATCGAATAGTCATCTGATCCATCCTATATCCGGGTTAACCGGAGTCGGGATCGTCCTAGACTAATGGTGGAAGGGAACAGGCCCTGTACCAGACGGCTACAAGAGGCGCGAGCCAGCCGGCGGTGTAAGGGGCCTCCCTCCGGTTTTGAAAATGAGAAGGAAAAGGCCTGCTTGAGGCGCGGGTTAGCCAACGGCTGTATGCCATGTCCTGACTGTTTAGAAAATGTTATAAAACGTGTTAAAAATGGGTATTTGAACCCGGTTTGATTTGAAAGGGTCGTTTAGACCGCATTTGTTGATTTGGGGAACTAGACTCGAATAATCAACATTATTTGATAATATTCGGTGTCGGGCTCGGTTTTGACAAGCTTGACATGAATAGTTTTGAAAATGATTATGGACTAATTGTTTTAAGTCCATTTTGAATGTAATTAGTCGTTACTCATCATCGTACCCGGGTTAAAATCCGGCATGGTATATAGAACCAAGGATGATTTCGTGTTGGTGACTAATATGCATGTTTTGCAAATGTAAAGAAATGAAATAAAAGGCTTTAAAATACCTCTTAAATGTCATTAACCAAATATTATCACCGAAACACGGATTTAACCGTCATGGTATGAAGAACCAAGGGTGAAAAATGCTTTATGGTTAAAACATGTGAAATGAAACAAAAAGGTTTTGAAAATACTTGAAATGGTAAAAACCGATTACAAATATGAAAATGGATTAAGGGAAATGACGAGAACAAACACGGTTGATCTGGTGCAGGCACCCCATTTAGGCGCGAGCACATTGGCGACCTAAAGGGCTTCGCCTCGGACCAAAAATCGATTTTGCTCGTTTATTCCATGTTTTGGTTCATGTTATGCATGTTTTAGCATGTTAAAGTCATGAAACAAATGAAAACATAATAAAAGAGGATTTTTACACCCTCATACTTACATGTTTGGTTATGGCGAGTGACCGACGTAAGTGTAACAACTCGTTTGATCGGAAAAAACTCGGTTTAAAACCGTTTTGGTAAGTAAAAGAGTGTTTTAAAAGTTTAGTGATGGTGTAGTGGTCAAAGTGGTCGGACAAGTAGTTTAATGCACGATGACGGTACCAAACAATGTGTAAGGCTCGTGTTTACGATCGGTAGGTCGTAAACACGCGTCAGATTGTGACTTTAGAAGTCGAGTCGAGAATTTTAAGGGAGAAAAGAGGGGGCGGACACTCGCGTAAGTCTCAAATGGGTGGCATTTGAGGGGTATTTATAGGAGAATGAGTGGTTGTGTGAGTTTTGAGCGACGTGGCCACCTGGGCTGGTCAAAGAGGCGCGAGCCAAGTCGCGGCACTTCGAGTTGTGTTGTCACTATCACAACAAACGCAATCATGATTTGTTCTATCCTAGGTTTTGTAGTCACATGTTTGGTACTTGACCATTCATGAATCCGGGAAAACTTAGTATAGAAGGCTTGAAGATATTTTGTTTTTGTGGTTGACTCGGTTTGACTCGTTGTTGGAGTCGGGATTTTGAATTTTCGAGTCGGTTTTTGGCTCGGTGTCGGTTTTGACTCTAGTTAGTGTCATCGCGACCCCGTCGTTATGCATTAAACACTCCAGGTATTTTTGAAATGTTTTGAAATGTTTTGTTTTCGAAATCGTTTTAAGTTTTCCGACGTAAAGTTGTACACAAACTGTCGATCAAACGCCGCGATCCCAAAACATGTTGTAGTCTGATAATCATCGGGTGTTTGTTGGTGTCTCAGCAGATATCGGGTATCTACAGAAAGCCACGCTCGGCGGCCTAAAGATGCTTTCGACCGGATCATTTTAGATCGATCGGTTTCGTCTCGGTAAGGGTCTCGAAACGATTAGAGATGTTCGGAGTCGCCACCAAGCATTTGTGGGATGCCTGGAACCCGTTCGAATTCCACTTTATACCTCGGTCAAATCGAAGCACAAAGCAGCGTTTGACATAGGTACTAAAGATAAGGACTCGTCCCCCTTTTAGCATTCTATGCCTAAAATGACTCTCGTACGCCCTGGATAAGGCCATCCACTATCCAAAGGTTCTGAGTAAGGGGTGAGGGTACGTATTGGGAAGCCCTTTAATCGGACACCCAATACCGCCCGCGTTAGCGGCCTCTACTGATCGATCGTGGTTGTTTAAGTGCAAGAGTTGATAAGACGGTGTAAATGCATGAATGCACATCCAAAAGTGTTAACCTAACATGTGAGCTTTCTAATTCGGTTTGTTAATCCAAATATCAAGCATAAGATGTCAAGTTGGATTTAGATTGATTTTCATGTAAAAACGGAAATTAAACATCCATTTACCAAATTCGGGTTATGGTGCTTAATACGATCCATTTATTTGAAAAAGGATGTCAAATGACAAAGTGTAAAAACACGTAAACTTGTCAATCTGATCCGTCATGTATACGGGTTAACCGTAGTCGGGATCGTCCTAGACAAGTGCTAAAATGAGACAGAACAGCGCCAGGCAGCCCCATAGGGGCGCGAGCCTATTGGCGATAGAAGGGGCTCTGCCCTGGTTTTGAAATGTAGAAAACAGACGGCCTCTTGGGGCGCGAGCCATGAGCCGACCCAAGGGGGCGTCTCCTGGTTTTTGAAAAGGTTGTTTAAAACCGTATTTGTGATTAAATAATTTGCAAGTATTGTTTGCATGACTCGGAACAATTACTATTATGTTAGTAATATTCATTGTCGGATTTGCAAGTTTGAAAAGCATAATAAAATGGTAAAAGGAAAATGTTTGATTTGAACTAATTATGTTAAGTTCAATTATTTGTAATTAGTCAAGTTTGTCATCGTACTCGGATTAAACCGACATGGTATAAAGAACCAAGGATGATTATGAATTATGACTAATATGTTTACAAATGTAAACAAATGAGAAAAATGGTAAATAAAATAAAAGGGTGTTAAAATACCCATTGAAATGTAATTAACCAATAATATCATCGGGTCACGGAATAAACCGTCATGGTATAAAGAACCAAGGATGATTATAATTTATGTCTAAAAAAGGTTTGTCATAAAAATGATTTGAAACATTTGAAATGGTAAAAACCGATTACAAATAAGAAAATAGATTAAAGGGGAAAGACGAGAACAATCACGGTTGAGTTCTGACCTGGGCACCCCATTGAGGCGCGAGCTGTGTGCACCATAAGGGGCTTACCTCGAGCCAAAACTCAGTTTTGGCTCGTCTAACCCATGTTTTGGATCGTGTTATGCATTGTTCATGCATGTAAACTCATGAAAACAGTAAGGACATGAAATAAATGAGATATTTACACCCTCAAACTTACGTGTATTGATGTTTGCGACGTAGACGACTTTAGAGACGGTTTGCTCGTAGCGACTACTCACGATCAAAGAAGTTTAATAAAAAGGTGCCTTAAAAAAGGATTTTGTTTTGAAAATGAGTTGAAAATATGTTAATTAAAACATGTTGCTTAATGAATGGAGTTGGTCGAATGGGTCGGTGGAATGCACGGCGATGGTACCAAACAAAATGTGTAAGGCTTGTGTTTACGATCGGTAGGTCGTAAACACGTGTCGATTTTGTGACTTAGGAAGTCGAGTATAGAAGTTTAAGGGAGAAGGAGGGGGCGGACTCTCGCGTAAATCTCAAATGGGTGGCATTTGAGGGGTATTTATAGGAGAATGAGTGGTTGTGTGAGTTTTGAGCGGCGTGGCCACCTGGGCTGCTCAAAGAGGCGCGAGCCACGTCGCGGCACTTCGAGTTGTGTTGTCACTATCACAACAAACGCAATCATGATTTGTTCTATCCTAGGTTTTGTAGTCACATGTTTGGTACTTGACCAACATGAATCCGGGAAAACTTAGTATAGAAGGCTTGAGATATTTTTGGTTTTTGTGTTTGACTCGGTTTGACTCGTTGTTGGAGTCGGGATTTGAATTTTCGAGTCGGTTTTTGGTCCGGTGTCGGTTTTGACTCTAATTAGTGTCATTGTGACCCCGTCGCTGATGTATCACTTTCATATATACTTTTATAGCCCCCTTTATACCACTTTACATTCCGTTTCGTGCCTATTTTATCATTTATATGCCTTATTTCAGCGAATTGTCGATACTGCCGCTATTTTGTGTTTTGATGCAGAAATGACTCGTTATGAGTACGATCAAGCTAAGATTAGCATGGCGGAGACGGTATAGAAGAATACACGAAGCATGGCACGGAAAACGAGGAATCACGAAGACTAGAAGTGAAAGAAGAGAAGAAATAACCTGTGAAGCAAGTTCCTCGATCGAGTCACCGCTGACTCGATCGAGCAGCTGTCCTCGATCGAGTCACCTCTGACTCGATCGAGGATCCTCTCTGGCGGGCTTATTTCCGGATTTTCCTAAAACGTTTATCTTTTGTTATAAATTAAAGACTCGTGTTTTATTGTTAGACTACGTTATATTTTGCTTGGATACTGCTGGAAAACTCTCTAGAACCCTAATCTTTCCCTTGTATGGTACTAATCTTTCTTCATCAATTAATCATTGATTGTTTTATGTTCATTAATTATTGTTTTATGTTTTCAATCATGTTTTCATCTTCAATCATTATTGTTGTTGTTATTACAATTATGAGTAGCTAATCCCCTCATCTAGGATGAAGGGGATCTAGGTTAATTAAAAGGGAAAATCAATTAGTTGCTATTGATATCGTCAAAGTTGTTGTTTGATTATTGTAATTCTTCTAGTTAATCAACTTGAGGCCTTAGTTATTAATTAGTGTAGCGAATCGATCCTATCGCCGACCGGGTTAGAATTGATATAGGCTGTGATAATCAAATAGAGAGTATCTAATCATAGCGACCGCATGTTAGAATCGATCTAAAGGGCATAATGGAGTCGACCGATCTTATGACCTTAAACAACTTGATAGATTTAGCAATTGATTGATAATCCCCGACTGATTGACCTAGTGAACCGTATATCCTAGACTTTTAATAATATCGTTAAAACCTTCATTTAATTACTTGCAATTAGTTTGTTAGAATCAACACAAAACAAACCCCCCGAATTTGGTTACTTTAGACAGCTTAAACACCCTTAGACTTAGCTTTTACCGCCTCCCTGTGGATTCGATACCTGTCTTACTACTAGCTATTCTTGTTAGTCCTGAGATAGATTTTATTTGATTTGGTGATACGACTTTAGCCATATCAAATTTGGCGCCGTTGCCGGGGAGGCAACAATTGTTTAGTCTGTTTGTGTTTATTTTGTCTTTTTGTCTCAGGGAACCCAGTTCCTTGAGACCGTTCTCACACTTTCTTGTTAGTTCCGTTTATGCCCAGGTCTAATAGGTCCGAGATTATTCCTTTTGATCCTGAACCTGAGAAGACTTTTCGCTACAGACGGAAATTTAATCAAGAAGTGAGTCAAGTAGAAGACTTGAGTATACTTGACGTCGAAACGGCGAGCTCCACTGAGTCAGCCGATCGGTCCTACGAAGAGGAAGAGGACGAAATTCCTATTCCTGAAATTCCTATTCCTGAAATTCCAATTACCACTGAAATTCCCAAAGCTCCCATCATGCCTACTCTAGCCAGTCACTCTGAACCGACCCTAGCTTCTATCCCACAAGGATTCAAGCTGCCCACTACTAAAAATGGAACATTCGAGATTCGGCCATCTTATATCAATTTGGTGGAACGAAATATGTTTGGAGGGACAGCTGCTGAGGATCCTGCGACGCATATGGAGAAATTTGTCACTTACTGCTGTTCTATTCCATTAACAGCTGGAGTGACACAAGGTCAGGTTAAGCAGGTGCTCTTTCCTTTCTCCCTGAAAGATGGAGCCGCTGAGTGGTTGAGAGATATGGATATGGATACTGAAGGAGTTATAGACTGGAATTCCTTGGATCTTGCTTTCTACAAGAGGTACTTCCCACCTCAGAAGTCTAATGCCTTGAGGAATCAAATTACTAGTTTCAAGCAAGGAGCTACTGAAGATTTGAATGAAGCTTGGACTCGCTTCAAGCGTTTAGTTCGATCAGTTCCCCATCATGGTTTCCCAAAGTGGTTCCTTTGCAACCAGTTTTATAACGGGTTGTTTGACGATCATCGTGCCCTTTTGGATTCATCTGCTAATGGGAGGTTTCAAGATAACACCAATGATGGTGACGCGTGGAAGTTGATTGATCAGATTGCTACCCATACCGCAAGGTATGGAAATCCTAGGGGAAGCACGCGAGGTACTGGAGTTGATAGTGCTCTGGCGACGCAGCTAGAGACTATTTCTGCCCAGATTGCTGAGATAAAGACTACCCAATCATTGGGTAGTAAAGAGAGAGTTCATGCTATGAGTCAGCAAGTAGAGGAGACTTGTGCTAGATGCGGTTTGGATGGTCACGGTGCAGCTAATTGTATGAGCACATTAGAGCAGGTTAATGCCTTTCAGGCTTACAGACAAGGTGCACAAGGTACACCTTTCTCCAACTTTTACAATGAAAGAACGAAGGAACACCCGTTCCTTCAATGGTCTAGTCAGAATGTGCAAAACCCGCAGCAGTCACAACCGCAAAAGAATACTTACATCCCTCCCAACAATCGCGGTAATCAACAACAAGGGGGATATCAAAGGCAGAATCAAGGAGGCCAGCAGTTTAACAATCAATATCAACAGCCTCCTCAGCAAACTCCTCAACAAATTCCCCAACAAGCTCCAAATAATGAGATGGCAGAGTTGCGCAATCTTTTGCAACAAACTTTGTCGATGCAGGAGAAGCAGACAGCTTAAATTTCTGAGCTAATTGCCCATAACAAGATGCTGGATAATCAAGTGGCTCAGATGGCACTTCAAAACCCATCAAAACAGGCCGTAGGTCTTCCTCCTCAAGGTAAGCAAGCTCACGAGCAAGCTAATGTTATTCAGCTGAGGAGCGGTACTTCTTTTGTGAATCCCGACCTACAAAGCCTTGAGAAAGATGTGCCCATTATTGTTGATGAGGTCCCTTATATGCATCCCAAAGGATTGGGTAATTTGGAGCTTAGTGATGATGAGAAAGAGCCTGACGAAGTTGAAACACGAGCTGACGATAAAAGTAAAAAAGACGAAGGAGCTGAACCTGTAAAGGTTCCTCGATCGAGCTAGAGGCGACTCGATCGAGGATCCAGCCAGCTCGATCGAGTCACCCCTGGCTCGATCGAGGATCCCAAATTGACAGCTGACAGTGTTTCAAAAGTTGTTTCTAAGGAGAAGCAAGCCGAGCCCATAACTATTGCACTACCTTTTCCTCACCGACAACAAAAATCCAAGCTGGATAAGCAGTTCGCTAAGTTTATGGAGGTCGTGAAGAATCTACAGGTAAGTGTCCCTTTTACTGAATTAATTACGCAAGTGCCGGCTTATGCGAAATTCATGAAGGAGATTTTGACAAGGAAGAGATCCTTTGACGCGGTGGAAACTATTGCTTACACTCAGAAGTGCAGTGCCATGTTGCCAATTAACTCACCACCTAAATTGAAGGATCCAGGAAGTTTTTCTATCCCTTGTCATATTGGTCATCTTTTTATTAGTAAAGCTCTTTGCGATTTAGGAGCTAGTGTCAGCGTTATGCCGTATTCATCTGTAAGAAATTAAATATGGGTCCGTTGACAGATTACTAATATGACACCGCGATGGCCGATAGATCGATTAAGCACCCACCGGGGTGTTGGAGGATGTTCCGTTCGTATTGGGAAGTTTTACATCCCCGTTGATTTTGTTGTCATGGACATGGTCAAGAAAACCAAATCCCTATCATCTTGAGCGACCGTTCTTACATCTGCGGGGGGCGGTCATAGATGTTAGGCAAGGGAGATTGACCTTAGGCGGGGGATGATACGATTATTTTTAACTTAGAAAAAGCATTGAAAAACCCCATGATAGAAGAGACTTGTCATAGTATAGATGTTGTTGATTTTACTATTGATGAGTGTCTTCCTATGTGTTTTGACAGGATCCTCCGGAGATTGCCCCGGTTTCGAGATCCACCGATCGACGGGTTCATGGAGTCCAGAAGTTCATCAGATTGAGAGGCATATAACTGGAGAGGAATGCCCCCATCAAAGGGTATACAGTTTGGGTACTACACCTAAGGTAACTGAGGTAAAGAAACCTGAATTAAAACCTCTTCCCTCTCATCTTAAGTATGAGTTTCTTGATGACTGTGAAATGAACCCGGTGATCGTCAATGCTAGCCTAACTGAAGGTCAACTATCTGCTTTGTTGACTGTTTTGAGAACTCACAAAAAGGCAATTGGGTATAGTATTGACGATCTCAAAGGTATTAGTCCTGATTTTTGCATGCACCGAATTCACTTGGAAGAAGGCCACAAGCCTAGTGCACGGTCGAGATTTACTAAATCCTCCAATGCGGGAGGTGGTAAGAAAAGAGGCACAGAAATTACTTGATGCTGGTATTATTTTCTCTATTTCTGATTCTAAATGGGCCAGTCCTGTCCAAGTTGTACCTAAGAAGGGAGGTACTACAGTAGTAAAGAATGACAAGAATGAATTGATTGCTACTAGACTTGTCACAGGATGGAGGATGTGCATTGACTATAGGAAGTTGAACACGGCCACTAAAAAGGACCATTTCCCACTTCTTTACATTGACCAAATGTTAGAGAGATTAGCGTGTCATAGTTATTTCTGTTACCTAGATGGCTACTCCGGTTTCTTTCAGATACCCATTCATCCTGAGGATCAGGAAAAGACCACTTTCACTTGCCCATATGGTGTATTTGCTTATAGAAGGATGCCCTTTGGTTTATGTAACGCTCCTGCTACCTTTCAGAGTTGTATGATGGCCATATTTTCTGATTACATAGAGTCTATCATGGAAGTCTTTATGGATGATTTCAGTGTATATGGTACTGATTTTGATGTTTGTTTGAGAAACTTGACTAAGGTTTTGCAGCGCTGTGAGGAGAGCAACCTTGTTCTCAACTGGGAGAAGTGCCACTTCATGGTTACTGAAGGGGTGATACTCGGTCATTTGGTGTCAGGTAAGGGTATTCAAGTGGACAAGGCTAAGGTTGAGGTAATTGAGCAACTCCCATACCCGGTTAATGTTAAAAGTGTGCGTAGTTTTCTTGGTCATGCAGGGTTCTATCGCCACTTTATTAAGGATTTTTCTAAAATTGCTCAACCTCTAACTCAGCTTCTCCATAAAGATACTCCTTTTGTGTTTACTGACAAGTGTATTCAAGCCTTTGACAGGATCAAACAGGCACTTATCTCGGCTCCCATAATCCGATCACCGGATTGGAGCCTTCGTTTTGAGATTATGTGCGATGCCAGTGACTATGCAGTTGGAGCTGTTTTGGGGCAGCGAAAGGACAAGGTGTTACATGCCATTTACTATGCAAGCAAGACTCTCGATGATGCCCAAATCAACTATGCTACTACAGAGAAGGAGCTTCTTGCAGTTGTCTATTCTTTAGACAAATTTAGAGCTTATCTTGTTGGTTCTAAAGTTATTGTTCACACTGACCATGCAGCTTTAAAGTATCTTTTAACCAAACAAGAGGCTAAACCTAGGCTTATTAGATGGATTTTATTGTTACAAGAATTTGATTTAGAAATCCGTGATAAGTCTGGTGCTGAAAATGTTGTTGCAGATCATTTGTCTAGATTGCGATTTTCAGGAAGAGAGATTTTGCCCATTGATGACTCTTTCCCAGATGACCAACAGCAATGTTGTAGTCGCAAATACTCCATGGTTTGCAGATTATGCCAATTATTTGGTAGGAGGTATGCTTCCTCCCGATCTTTCCTATCGCAGAAAGAAGAGGTTTTTGCATGACGTGAAGCGATATTTCGGGACGACCCATATCCTGTTAGGAGTGCGCAGACGGTATCTACAGACGATGTATTCCAGAGGGTGAGGTACGTGCCATCCTTTATCATTGTCACTCTTCTTCTTATGGAGGTCATCATGGTCCTTCTAGGACATTTGCTAAGGTAATGCAATCGGGTTTTTATTGGCCTACTATCTTGAAGGATGCTACTACTTTTGTCCGTTCTTGTGATGCATGTCAAAGGATGGGCATGAAGGAAATGTAAATCTTTATACAAAAACATACTCATATATGTTATAAATTAATTTGTCATAAAATTAAATATGGATTTTATGCATGCAAACAAAAGATAAAATAGAGGAGAAATCATGTTCTTACATTGGTGATTTCGGTTTTATGGGCACAAAAGAAATCTCCTTTTCTTTTGTTCTTGTGCTTTCCTAAGATGGAAGAACCAAGATCCAAGTGTAGGATCTCTCCTTAGGATTAATACCCAAAGCTTAACCTTAATAAAATTAATATTATAGAAGCTAGTACAATATTAATTTGAAGAAAATTGAACCAAAATATTATGTAACACTTTGAATATTTCGGTTTTGTAGAGAGAATAAGGGGAGAGTTATTTTTCTCTCTAGAATTATATTTTGGATGAGTGAAGAAGTGAATGAATAATACAATTACATTATTGTATATGAGGTAAAAATTAAGAGAAAAACCAATTGTTTTTCCCTTCTTAAAAACCGGACAAGGGGAGTGGGAGGGGAGCCAATGCATGGAAAAATTGTTCTTCACAATATTCAATAGGGTTGCATGGCTAGTGACTAGGGTAATCATCATGCCCTCCACTAATTATAATCAACATATAATTAGCTTAAAACTCCTCTAATTTTCGGCCCACTTGATAATATGGATTCCATATTATTTTGTCAATTGTCAATATGTCACATGTCATATGTGACATAAATTTGTTATGTATTTTTAACATATTAAAAATCAACGTATTAATAAAAATACGTCATATACAAAAATCGACTTAGTAATTTCATAATTACTTGTACCAAAATATTTTACCATTTATAAATCACAACAGATTGTATTTATATAATTCATTCAATTTAATTGTTTCTATAAACAATAATTTCATCCGAGTAATTATACGACTCAATTACTCAGACCGTATCTCATATAATCACATTTTAATTTGATACGTAAATTTTACTTCCAAAATCGTCCGTCAATTTTCAAATAATTTAATTAACTCATAACATTATACGATTAATTAAATAATCAATTAAGAGTGTTGCCCTATAGGTATGACCTAGGGGTCAATCGATCACCACCGTCGCACGACAAGAATGTCAAACTCTAGTCGACCAATCATTACCGATATATGTTGACCGGTTGACAAGATAATAAAATTACTTCCCAATTGTATTCTTTATAATGAGATTTAAACATGTGATCATCATGATCAACATTCGTGATCGCATTATTGTCGGAGGACACATATTCCAACAATCTCCCACTTGTCCTCGACAAGTGTGCGTCACCAACTCTCTTGTCCTATTACTATCTCCCACTCAATGCAAGGTGTCTTTCAGGTCGTACTTGCAAGTGATCATATCGAGAGTGGTTTCCTCGATCTGGAGAATAACTGATTGACCGGACTTATCTATCATAGAAAATTTCCGAGCGTGGCCACGCATTTCCAGTTCATTACTCCTCGAGTGGCCCTGAGATATTGTTATAACCCTGACTAGGGGTGGACAATTCCTATCGCACTCATTCCCTTCGACTAGCCACAACCATCATAACCCAAAATATGCCCATTTGACCCCATTTACGAAGGTCGTAGTAACATAAATCAAAGTTAATCTGAAACTGTGCCATCTTAGGCGAATAGTCTTTAGTCAAAAGAATCGACTCATTCGAATACTATAGTAGCTCTTGCCACGACCGGGCTATATAAATTTGCCAGAACTCTATAAGCGGTCATTAGGCCCGACAAAATGTTCCTAACAGTCTGCCTATGTGATCGACTAGTCATCTCACATGACTCTATGGCACTTGAACTTGCCATCAATCGCATCACACTCTAGTCACTACGAGACGTCACCTTATACAAGTAACTATGGCAAATACAACGTTAATCCATGTTCACTTTAACGAGGTTCAATTGTCTCCACAACCCGTTTGGATATAACAATGTACAAGGTGAGTTAATAATAACTCAAACGACAAATGTCGACATCACACTCGGGTAGTCAATATCATATTACAACCTTGTGATGTATATCATTAGTGTAAATACTTATTGATTGCAATAGAAGTTTAACATCCCATGTGTCCATGTGTTCAAACTTCTTACACTTGCATTTTCCTTTACATTCATGTTCTCTCTCATAGCATGAATCTTACCAAGTACACATCAAGGTTCCCGACCTTGGTTTTGGTTCTTTAATTTGAAAGAACTTTCTTATCGATTATCTCATAATGAACGAATTTGTGATGAATGATATAACTTGTACTGATCAAGTACTCCATCCACACACAATGTACTAGGTATATGTTTTGTAGATTCTTGTAACAATTTGTCAAGATTATTAGCTTAGCACTTCTCACAAGTCCTAGCTTAACTAGGAAAGATTAGTTTTGAATAACCTCTTATTCAACTAAGCATCTTTCCAAAACTTCTTATTTCTCTTTCTAGACTTGAAAGATTTGGGATTCTCATAAATCCTTACATGTGCTCGGACTTTCTATAATATGTGCAACCTCTTATCACATAATGAAGTATTCCGTCAAACACCGAAATTGCTCATCGGATTCTACTTGAGAATTCATGACGTTTCTATTATGGCTTACCAATCAATCATCATGCTCTTATGCATATGATTCATAATTGGACATGTACATGATCATTCTAATGGCGGAAACATTAGTTACTAATAATCATGAGATCAACCGTTCATAGATTCAATGAACGACCATGACTGCTAATGGCAATTCCATTTTCATCTACATGAATAACCTATGTGAATGTTGATACGATGTGTATCTCTTAATACTAATCCAACATCCCTTGATGTAATTGGATTCATCATTGTCCATTTTCATCCAGAATTGAAAACTCAAATGCTTCTTTATGAAAGAAGGTATTAGCTCGTCATTCTTTAATGAGTGATGAGTCGTAAACATTCAAAGGATGATAGCTCCCACTAAATTCCATGTCTTCACATGAGAATTTCCTAACTCCCACTCAATTTCACACATTTCGAAATTGACTTCTCAATCGAAACTTTATCAAGAATTGAAATATAAATTGCATTGCCAAGTTATTAGGATAAAACCATATATGTTCCCATCATATCCTTTCAAAATACCTATTTTGAAGTGGTCTCATTTTAACCTTACGGAAAGAGATTTTAAATCTCCAACACACTAATGTCATAATGATGTGTAGTAATGTCATTATTCAAATATAAACAATGTCTAGAATACGTCCTTCGCAAATACCCTTTTGGAAGGAGGTTTAACCATTTCATAGTGAGGTTAAGCAATGACATTTGCGTGGTTAAAACTTTGGCCATTGAAGATATCGGTATATCAATCTTTGCAACTCGATCATAACTAGTATGTTACTTTGATTCATTTAGGCTCTTAAGTAAATCTCAAGGTTGAAACTATTGGTCAAATGTTTCATAAACTTAGTCAAAAACTTGTTAAGACTTTTCATTAGTCATTTTTTTCTTCCAAAACTTTCTTTTGGTCTCCTCGTGTAGTTATCTTGAGAATATATTCTTATGATTACTTCACTTGGTCTCTTTAGTCATATAGAACTAACTTGAGACCATAGATCTCATCTATTCGGCATACTATGTAAATAGATATACCTTCATTCAAATCATTCTCTCTTGCGTAGATCTTTATTTACACAAGTACACAATTTTATCTTGCTTTGTGTGTTGTGTCCTCATTTTTCTCCCACTCTATCTTTAGAATAAATACACTATAGATTCAAAGATAGCATATGAGACACAAATTAATGATGTTGAAGTATAAGGAGAACTATCTCATAGATAGACTAATAGTTATTGATTTCATATGTGTACTTGGTGATTGACATTCCTTTAAGAGAGTTCATAGACTCAAAATCACTTTATAAATGATCATACACACGCCTTAAGCATGTGGACATATAATGAAACCCGTCATTATATTTGTCTATTTGATCACTTTAAGTGAATAATCTTATGTTTCATAGTGCAAGCATTTAAAGATGAATTTTAGAACATAAAAGGATAAATGATAAAATGGGTGACTTGGGTTGCAAACCAAGTCACCATCATCCAAAATACAAACCATTATCCAAAATACCTTTCCATGTCGAACACGGAAACTTAAAGTTCTAAAAATCCAAAACATAATTTAAAATAAGACAATGAAAAGCAAAGCTCCATGAAAGCTATCCCTAGCTTCTTGATGGTTTCTTATGCTTGCTTTTCCTTTCCCTTGTCTTTGCTTGGTGGAGGCCCTATTTACAATAAAAAGGGAGATACATTATCACAACTTTGCATCATAATACCATAGTTGAATTAGAAACATAAAAGAAGGTTAGTCATTTACCTCTTTGGAGTGATCTTTCCAGCTTTGATATCACCAAGGTATTTGGAACAATTTCTTTTCCAATGTCCCATGCCATTACAATAATGGCATTTATCAAGAGGACCCTTCTTGACTTTTGAGGTGCTAGCTTCACAAGTCTTAGCTTTGGTGAATGTGGGAGCTTGCTTCTTGCCCTTTCTCCCATTCTTCTTGAACTTCCCCTTACTCTTAGTGCTTATGTTAAGCACATCCTTGGGAGGGTTCACATTTAACCCCATGTCCCTCTCGGCTTGCACAAGTAACTTGTGCAACTCTTCAAGAGACACATCCTTGTCTTGCATGTTGAAATTCACCCGGAATTGCACATATGCCTTGACTTTGGACAAGGAGTGTAGAATCCTATCTACGATGAGTTCTTTGGGGATTTCAACCTTTTGAATTTTCAAGGTCTCGACAAGCTCCAATAGTTTGAGCACATGAGGGCTAACCTTTTGGCCCTCTTTGAAGTCGAGATCAAAGAATGCCGCGGCCGCCTCATATTGACGATCCGCGGAGTTTGTGAAAACATGGTCACAAGTTTGGAGTAAATCTCATTAGCATTGCCCATTTTAAAGGCTCTCCTTTGGAGGTCCGCCTCCATCGCAAATATCAAGACATTTTTCATTGCGGCGGACTCCTTTTGGTAAGCCTCATATGCTTCCCTAGTGGCCGCAGTGGACCTAGTGGAGGGTTCGGGTGGAGAGGCCTCGGTAAGGTAACGAAGCTTGTCGTCACCTTCGGCGGCTAATTTGAGTTGGGCATCCCAATCGGAGAAATTTGACCCATTCTTTTCAAGTTTACATCGATCCATAAAGGATCGGAGCCAAGATGAACTAGCGAGAGGTGTGGCATTAGGAGTTGGTGTTGGTGTTGCCATTTGTTATGAAAAAGAAGTGGTCTACAAAACAAAATATAAGGAGTAAAACAAATGTCGTTTTAATAATAATACTCGTAAAAATGTATGATTTAAACAAGTTATTATGCATTTTTCTAGTGACCTCTACCCAACTAGATAAATGATCCCAAGACCCAAATTCATATTAACTTGGGCACGGTGTGGCCGATGAAACCCTTATCAATATAACTCGGTGGATTAACGTTTAATCGATTCTACTTTTAGAACTCTTGGTCGATAATATTACATTTAACATATATCTTTAGCCCAAAACACATTCAACAAGGGGACGGTGTGGCCGATAAAACCCTTATCGAAAAACTTTTGTTGAGTTCAATCCAAATTTCGAAAAAATGTGTCCATGATCCAAACCCATATTTAACTTGGGCACGGTGTGGCCGATGAAACCCTTATCAATATGAATTCGGTGGATAGACATTTATCACCCACTTCCCCTACGTAACAAGGTTTGTACCCCGGTGTGGCCGAGTGCACTCCCTCACGAAATAGGTTTTCATGGTTTCTACTATTTGGTAAGGCTATGTCTCAATTAATTGTTTTAGCGAGAGGTCATGTCAATTTATTATCTATCACGTTTTAAGTGAACTAAAGCGGTGAACTACGATAATTCTAATTGACACGGTCGATAAACTCGATAAAAGATAATGCATGTTTTAGTTATGGCGATTTAGCGATGCATGCGACATAAAATAAAATGCAAGCATAAAAATAAACAAATCCTAGTATGGCCTTTCCTAAAATAGAAAAACTATTTAACTATTACATATTCGGAGGCCAACTCCATTGGTCCCTTGAACTTCGGTTGTGGCACGCATCTCGAGGTAACACCGTCTTTATGTATCAACATCTTGAAGAAATCCGTCTTTGGGAACTCCGAGATAAATAAAATTACATAATAAATTACATAATTTCCTATTATACATTTGTAACTAAAATAAAATAAATCTATTAAATTACAAAACGGTGATACGAGATCACAATAAAATTACAACCGAATCGATATTCCCATACATTTCGGGAAATACCAATTAAAATCTAAGGCCATACTAAGTAAAATTACATAATTCAAAATTACATAAATTAAAATTATGACAATCATAAAGGAAAAATGCAGCATTATAATATGTATGAACATGCTCAATATTATGCTAAATCGCCTTTAATTAGCCAATATCGTATATTACTCGGTTTTTACGGATTTGCGTGATTTCAACATTTTTATAATCACAAAAATACATAAACTCATATTTATGCATAAGTTAATTACCCTAACCTCTTAGGACTCAAAATTTAGTCTTCACTAATAATTTGACCATAATTAACCCATATTTTATGAAATTGTTCATAAATGGACCAAAAATTACAAAAATATGCTATAAACTTCAAATAAATCACAAAATTTCAAATAAATTCAAAATTTGAAATTTAAACTCATGAACATTCTGGAAAAAATACCATGACACTCATAATGTTCAAAAACTTAGGTTAAAAATTTCGAAATTTTCCGGAAAAACAATGTTGCGGTTTATCGGTTTTAACTAAAATAATCATAAAAACATGGAAAAATTATTTTCATTAACTTTTCAATTTTAGATCTGAAAAAGATAATAAAAGACAACATTAGACGTTTTTCCTAAGTCATAGATTATGTTTTATTAATTTTTCACTAATAATGTCACTATTTATGCTATTTTTCTTCAAAAATCCATAAATCATGCAAAAAGACTTCTTTATAGCCAATTATTTTACACACATCTTGTAAAATTGCATGTGACAATATATTAATTTTCTATGACCAGATTCGAAATTTAACTCATATTAACCTATTTTTCACCTAAATCCGAATTTAATAATGAAAAATCCATTTTTCGAGCATAACAAGTCCAAAAATTATGAAAATTTACAGGTTATCTCAAAATAATATATGTGACAACATATCCAAAAATCAATGGAAAATTCGAAGTATAGCTAATTTTAGACCGAAAATGACATTTTTACTCATAAAATCATATTTAAATGCCATTATTGTATAATATGAACAATAAAAATCCGTAAAATTAACCAAAATATCCTAAAACATTTTAGGACCAGAAATATTAACATGCATGAATTAATTTCGTGATATATAATAATAACACAAATTTTACAAGTTTTATTTGTTATTCTTATAACTCGGAAAAACTTTTAACCGATTTGCATGCAAACAACCATGGCTCTTGATACCGATTGAAGGAAATGTAAATCTTTATACAAAAACATTTTCATATATGTTATAAATTAATTTGTCATAAAATTAAATATGGATTTTATGCATGCAAACAAAAGATAAAATAGAGGAGAAATCATGTTCTTACATTGGTGATTTCGGTTTTATGGGCACAAAAGAAATCTCCTTTTCTTTTGTTCTTGTGCTTTCCTAAGATGGAAGAACCAAGATCCAAGTGTAGGATCTCTCCTTAGGATTAATACCCAAAGCTTACCCTTAATAAAATTAATATTATAGAAGCTAGTACAATATTAATTTGAAGAAAATTGAACCAAAATATTATGTAACACTTTGAATATTTCGGTTTTGTAGAGAGAATAAGGGGAGAGTTATTTTTCTCTCTAGAATTATATTTTGGATGAGTGAAGAAGTGAATGAATAATACAATTACATTATTGTATATGAGGTAAAAATTAAGAGAAAAACCAATTGTTTTTCCCTTCTTAAAAACCGGACAAGGGGAGTGGGAGGGGAGCCAATGCATGGAAAAATTGTTCTTCACAATATACAATAGGGTTGCATGGCTAGTGACTAGGGTAATCATCATGCCCTCCACTAATTATAATCAACATATAATTAGCTTAAAACTCCTCTAATTTTCGGCCCACTTGATAATATGGATTCCATATTATTTTTGTCAATTGTCAATATGTCACATGTCATATGTGACATAAATTTGTTATGTATTTTTAACATATTAAAAATCAACGTATTAATAAAAATACGTCATATACAAAAATCGACTTAGTAATTTCATAATTACTTGTACCAAAATATTTTACCATTTATAAATCACAACAGATTGTATTTATATAATTCATTCAATTTAATTGTTTCTATAAACAATAATTTCATCCGAGTAATTATACGACTCAATTACTCAGACCGTATCTCATATAATCACATTTTAATTTGATACGTAAATTTTACTTCCAAAATCGTCCGTCAATTTTCAAATAATTTAATTAACTCGTAATATTATACGATTAATTAAATAATCAATTAAGAGTGTTGCCCTATAGGTATGACCTAGGGGGTCAACTGATCACCACCGTCGCACGACAGTAATGTCAAACTCTAGTCAGCCAATCATTACCGATATATGTTGACCAGTTGACAGTAACAAAATTACTTCCCAATTGTATTCTTTATAATGAGATTTAAACATGTGATCATCATGATCAACAGTCGTGATCGCATTATTGTCGGAGGACACATATTCCAACAGGGCAATATCTCGCAAAGGCATGAGATGCCTCAAACTGGAATCTCCGAAGTAGAGATTTTTAACGTTTGGGGCATTGATTACCAAGGGCCGTTCCCTACATCTTCTGGGAACCAATACATATTAGTAGCTGTAGATTATGTTTCTAAATGGGTGGAGGCAATTGCCACCCCCACTTGTGATGCTAAATCATGTTGTTAAGTCTGTTTCAAAGACTATCTTTCCACGGTTTGGAGTGCCTCGCGCAGATGATCGATGATGGAGGCAAGCATTTCAATGAGCGTCATCTTAATTTTCTCTTGAAGAAATATGGCGTTACACACCGCAGAGGATTGGCTTATCATCCTCAAACCAAAGTGGACAAGTAGAGATTTCCAACAGAGAGAGTGAAACAGATCTTGGAAAAGGTAGTAAGCAAGAACGAAAGGATTGAGTCGGAAGCTCGATGATACTTTGTGGGCTTACCGTCATCGCTTTCAAAACACCGATTGGAACCTCACCTTACCGTCTTGTCTATGGCAAGTCCTGTCATTTACCTGTGGAGCTTGAGTACAAGGCTATGTGGGCCATAAAAGAGCTGAATATGGATCCCTCACTGGCGGGTGAGAAACGACTGATGCAGTTGAATGAGCTAGATGAATTTCGACTCCATGCCTATGATAGTGCTCAAGTATACAAGGAGCGAACGAAGAAGTGGCATGACAAGCATATCTTACAAAGAGAATTTCATGTTGGTGAGAAAGTTCTCTTATTTAACTCTCGTTTGCGCTTGTTTCCAGGTAAATTGAAGAGTAGATGGTCCGGACCGTTCATCATATTCGATGTGAACAAATTTGGGTCAGTTACACTGCATTCTGACACAGGAAAGACCTTCAAAGTGAATGGGCAACGCTTGAAAACATATTATGAAGGTGCTTTTGTGGGGGTAATAGAGGCTCTTGACCTCTTCCCCATTGATTCTTCTTGCTGATGAAGAATTACGGTCGTGCGGGACCGCAAAAACCAGCGCTACCGAGAGGCAACTCGGATTTTGTAAATTATTAGTTTGTAATTAGGATTTTAAATTCAAGTTTTGTTTTTATTTTTATGTTCCTTGAACTTTGAGAGATGAGGAGAGGGCACTTGATATTCTTTCAAGTATCTTTTGCAGGAAATTTGACGGGATTTGAAGCTATGAGTAACAAAAGACGAAGAAAGGAGCCCAAGCCTACTTCCTCGATCGAGCCAGCTGCGACTCGATCGAGGAACCTACCAGCTCGATCGAGTCAGCTGCGACTCGATCGAGGAACCTGTGAAGAAATTAAAAAAGTTTAAAACGAAAGTTGGGTAGTCCTGAAATTGGTTCCTCGATCGAGCCAGCTGCGACTCGATCGAGGATCCAAATTGAACCGGGTTTCGCGTTTTTCTTCCGCCGGTTTTATTCTCTACTTACTCTAATTTCTTTCACTTCCTTTCTTCTATTCGTGCCCCATTACTGCATTCTTCCTCCTCTACTACTCTTTCTCTCTATATTCATCACCACTCATCATCAAAACTCACTTAAAACTTGTGCTTAATTGATTATTACTTGTTTGCATCATTATCTTGTGCTTATTTTCTCAATTCCATTGCTTAAATTGCTAAGGTATGTCACGAATTGTCTATTTGTGTCTCGAAAATTCTGAAATTTCTTGCTTATTACTTGAGTTTATTGTATTAAATCTTCCATTGCTAGTATACAATTGCTATTTCCTTGCTTTCTAGCCCCTTAATTGTTGAAATTCATGCCTAATTTGCTAATTTGGGAATTAGGGTTCTTCGAAATCCGGGTAGAAATTATGCATTAAATTGGTTAGAAATTGTGTTCTTATGCTTGGATTCTTCATTATTTGATACATACTCATGTTCCCCTAAGTTTTTGGATGATTTAATTATGATTTTGAGTCTTAAAAATTAATTTTTTGACCCATTTATGCCAAAAACCGGGATTGCCATATGCTATGGTTGAAGTTTGATTGTTTACTTGTCTCTTGTGTAGACAATGACTTCTAGGCAAGGAAATAAGAGGACTAGAGAAAGGAGAGCCCCGGTTCAACAACCCGAAGTAATTCCCGAAGAGGTTGTGTCCTCGGAGGATGATTTGTCTCCCTTGGACGATTATCCATTTATCGAATTCCGTGACAAAGCACAGAAAGACAGGTTTGAGTATCTGTTAACTAAGTCTATGAGTGCCACGAGATGCGTGGATAGGAAAATTTTGCGCACATTGAAGATCGATGACATTATGTATGGCATGTTTAATGAGATAGGGTTACAGGGTCTTTTCACGCTCCACGAGTTATCTTACCCTGCTTTAACTCTTGAATTTCTGAGTTCATTTACTTACTTTCCCAGTGATCATCTTATCAAATTTCGCTTGCTTAATGTTGAACGGTCCTTAACCTTTGACCGTCTGTCTGTAATTCTGGGAATAGATAAGCATACTGACGGAGACTTGTATGGTGTTGGTGGGCTGTCCGCTGTTCGTTATTTTCCATTGTTTACTGGTTATATGGATGCGGACGTCAGTGCTATTGCTTTGTTAGATGTCCAACACATTTGTCTTCGTATGTTTTTGAGGTATTTGAGCTATTTGTTGTATGGCCGGACCGACAAGAGCAAGACCTCCACTATTGAGGTCCTAATCCTTGCTAGTTACTCGAATCCTTATAGGGAGGAGACATTCCAGTTCTCTCCCCCTGCTCTTGTGTGTTCGGCGTTTGATAGGATGATTGGGAGGTACGGGAACCTTGACTGTGGTGCCCTTGTCACCAAGATTGCTAGGGCTGTTTGTGATTTTGAGGGTGATGACCCATATGAGCCCATGGCTGACTATGAGCCACTTGTTGATGATGACCACCTTCGTTATGACATTTCTTATCTTGACATCAAGAATGGGAAGGACCATTACTGGAGGGTCCGGGGCGAGTCTTACATGCTTCTACCTTGCGCCCGTTTACTCCGTCGACCCTCGAGGAGAGTACGGCTGTGGAGCGACCCCCACCCGTTACTTATCTGATTCCTGAGGACCTTCTGGTTACTTTTCCTGGGTCTAGTACTACTACCACCACCAGCGGGCGCCGGCGACGTCGTGCACCCACTACCCATCTACCAGGCTCTTTCCAGCCTGCTCCTCCTCCACCTCCTTCAGCCTATCCTACTTCAGGCTATGCTTCAGGTTACCAATTTGATCCCGTTATTGAGCGAGAGGTGAGGATGCATACGGGCATCAACACTGCTTTGACAGAGAGGAGGATGTGGGAACAGATGGAGGCCATGTCTCTTGCTTTAGGGAGCCAGTATCGGTGTATGGCACCTACCTATTACACCACCCCGGGTGATGACAGCCGTGTGTTTCATCTTTATGGAGTGACCCCTACAGAGTTCGGGCAGTTCAGTACTGCCTACGGTGCCTTGGGCCGTCCCTTTTACACTCCAGTCCGCCCCTCTCAGCCTACTTCTGTTTTTACGGAGGACACCGGTGTTCCTTGCTCCCAGAGAGGCCCGTTTGGCCAGTTTAGTGCTTCTACTTCCACTGCTGCTGCTACTGGAGGCACTCGTGGTCGAGGCCGGGTTAGGAGTGAAGGAAAAGTAGATCTATATACTTACATATTCATATATGTTATTAAATTAATTTGTCATAAAATTAATAAAGGTCTTATGCATGCAAACTAATTAGCAAAATAAAGAAGAAATCATGTTCTTACATTGTGATTTCGGTTCATATGGGCACAAAAGAGATCTCCTTCTCTTTTGTTCTTGAGCTTTCCTTTTGGATGAACAAAGACCCAAGTGTAGGATCTCTCCCAAGGAATTATACCCAAAGCTTACTCTTAATTAAAATTAATATTATAAATACTAGTACAATATTAATTTTGTAAGAAAATTGACTCAAAATAATTGTTTTGGCTCTTGAATATTCGGTCAAGAGTAGAAGAATTTTGGAGTATTTTATCTCTCTAATTTCTCATTAAAATGTAGAGAGGAAATTAAATTTCTCACACTAGAAATTATGTGTGTTGAATGAATGAAAAATTAGAGAAGAAAAACTCTCTAAATGGCCTTGGTAAAACCGGTGGGAGGAGGGATTGGGTAGCCTATGCATGGGCATGATTCTCTAACCAAGAGAATAGGTATGCAAGGCTAGGTGTAGGTAGTGTCATCATATTGTTTCCACTTAAATTATTAAACATAATTTAATCACCATAATCCCTCCATATTTCGGTCCACTTATAATATGGGATCCATATTATTTTTGTCAATTTTGTCTTATGTCACATGTCATATGTTACATAAATTTTTTGTGTATTTTTAACATATTAAAAATCAACGTATTATTAAAAATACGTCACATACAAAAATCGACTTAGTAATTCATAATTACTTGTACCAAAATATTTTACCGTTTATAAATCACAATCACAACAGTTTGTATTTATAATAATTCATTCAAATCAATTGTTTCCTTAAACAATAATTTCATCTGAGCAATGATACAATTCGATTACTCAGACCGTATCTCATTTTAATCAATTTCAATGTGATACGTAAATTTTACTTCCAAAATCGTCCGTCAATTTTCAAGTAATTTAATTAACTCGTAACATTATACGATTAATTAAATGATCAATTAAGAGTGTTGCCCTATAGGTATGACCTAGGGGATCAACTGATCACCACCGTCGCACGACAGTAATGTCAAACTCTAGTCAGCCAACCATTACCGATATATGTTGATCAGTTGACAGTAAAAATTACTTCCCAATTGTATTCTTTAGAATGAGATTTAATAATGATATTTAAATCATGTGATCGCACTATTGTTGAGGACACATTTCCCAACAATCTGTGGGTTAATATCCGTATACTACCCTTTAATTGCAGGACTATAACGTAAATTTAAACATGCAATTTATAGTCATAAAACGAAAAACATAATGAAATGATTAATGTATAGAAATCAACCTCAGGTCCTTTGATGCACGGCGTAAAGAACAGAAATCAAACCAGATTCCCTCCTAATTGTTGCACCCAAGACCTTGTCCGAGATATGCCCGTGTGCTAGATGGTGTTCTCCGATTGCTTTGCAATATTGGGAGAACTGATGTGTGTTTTTTTTTTCGGAGATGAGAGATCTCAGGTTTTTCAGAGGAGAATACTCTTCAAAACCCTAATTCTTGTTTCAAAAGATGATTAGGTCAGAAGGGAGGAGAAGCTCTCCCTTTTGATCCCTCTCACTCGGCAAAACCGAGACCCACACAAGGGAAGTGGGCTTCCACTTCCTCTTGGTTTTAGCTCGTGGTCCGGTTCATTAAAATCCAAATGTATATGACGCGGTTTGATTATAAACTGTTATCGGTTATCGGAAATTAAGGCATCAGCTAATAATACGGGTTAGCTGAATTATTAATTCGTGTCCGACAAAAACAAGTTGTATAGTTATATTCAATATACATTTAATTAAATATAAATCGTTTATATTTAATTTTACGAATTAATCAAGTTAATTCGCTTAGCCCATGATATTTAATCCGTATTAAATATAATATCTCAACATCACATATTTGACTAATTACTGGTCAATTAACTCGGACTAACTGGTTAGTCAAATTTGGCATCTACATGACTGTATTTTCATACGGTCATGTCTCTCGAACGTGTCCTATAGGTGTGACTTTTAGGGACCAGTTGATCACCGCCATCTGTATGACAATAACGTCAAACTTATCTAGCAAGCCAACCGTTATTGATAAACGTGGATCAACTGATAATAATACCAAAGTATGCCCTTTGATCCTTTTAGAGGTTTATAAGTCCTTGCACTATCTGTTAAGGACACCAACCCCAACAAGCTCCCACTTGTCCGTACAAGTGTATGTGCAATGACGTTATCCGCACTAACCGGAGGACACAAGCTCCAACAAACTCCCACTTGTCCGTACAAGTGTATGTGCGATAACCGATTCTCATATTCATTTAAAATTTCTCCCACTCAATGTAAAACAATTTGCATATCCGGATCCACAAAGGTCGTATTTTACAAACGATCTGGATCTAGAGTGGTTTCCCCGACTAGAGAGTAACTTAACCGATAAAACGAATCCGTATCCGAGCATGGCCATGCATTTCGATTCTGACTCCTCGAGTGGCCCTGAGAAATATCGAGTACCCGATAAAGGCTGAATATTTCCTTCAACTCGAACTCCTTCCGATCTAAGCACGATGAAATGACCCGAAAAAATCTACTTGGCCCCCTATTACGGATGACCGTGAGAAAGAAACCAAAGTCACCCAAAATCGCCTTTAGTCTCAAGAGACAATCGATAGTCAAAAGAATCGACTCTTAGGATCACCATGGAGGTCCTATCCACGACCGGGCAACGAATGTTATAAAACATTTAGGACTCCACGTCGATGTCACAAGTGTGTCCTACGAAATATCCGTATAAATCGCTTCGTGATTGGTCACCAACCGGTTGACTTATGGCTCGTTGAACCCACCATCAACCAACGTCACAAAATAATTGCCAGAGTTATCAGCTCATGTGGGCAATTAAGGACTGAAAAGATATAATGTTCGTTCAGTTCACTTTGTGGTGTTCAAAATTTGTCGTACAAATCCACATGACAAACAAAAATATATATATAAAATATCAAAACGATGATGTCGTACAGAGTACAAGAGAGGATGAATCTGATCCATAAAAGAGCACTACAACTTAGGAACACGTTTAATTCCCATGGAATTAACATGCCCTTCATGCTTATCTTGTCGTAATGCTTTAGTGAGAGGATCTGCTATGTTATCATCTCGTAGCAATCTTTTCTATCACTACTCTTTTTTGCTCCACGTAATCCCGGATTAGATGAGCTTTCCGTTGTACATGTCTAGACTTGTTGCTAGACTTTGGCTCCTTAGCTTGAAGATGGCACCACTATTGTCGCAATAGATGGTGATCTGGTCATTCGAACTAGGCACTACAGAGAGCCCATGTAAGAATTGACGCATCCATATCGCTTCCTTTGTAGCTTCGACGCGGCATAGTACTCGGACTCGATCGTAGAATCTGCTAATGCTTTGTTTCGAACTCTTCCACCGATCAGCGCCATTAAGAGTAAAAACGAATCCAGACCGAGATTTCGAGTCATCTCGATCCGTTTGGAAGCTAGCATCTCACGAATCCGGTTGCGCATAGCTTTTGATCGCCTCCATAAGTCAATGCCCAATCTTTAGTCCTCCGTAGGTACTTAAGAATGTTCTTGACAACTAACCGGTGTGATTCACCTGGATGTTGTTGGAATCGACTTGTCATACTCAATGCATATGCCACGTCCGGACGTGTGCATATCATGGCATACATGATTGATCCTATTGCGGAAGCATAAGGAATCCGTGTCATGCGCTCTTTCTCTTCCGGTGTCTCTGGTGCCTGAGACTTGCTCAAATGCACCCCTGGAGCCATAGGAAGGAACCCCTTCTTTGAGTTAGTCATGCTGAATCTCTCTAGGACTTTGTCTATGTAAGACTCTGATCGAGAGATAGCATCCGTCGTGATCTATCTCGATAGATACGGATGCCTAGAATTCTTTGTGCCTCTCCCAGATCTTTCATCCGGAAATGGTTTTTCAACCATACTTTCACCGAAGTTAAGAGAGGTATGTCATTCCCAATCGTGAGTATGTCGTCAACATACAATATTAGGAAGACAATCTTGCTCCCACTCGACTTGATATATAGACATGGTTCCTCGACCGATCGAGTAAATCCATTTTCTTTTATCACTTGGTCGAAGCGATGATTCCAACTCCTTGATGCTTGCTTAAGTCCATAAATGGAACGCTTAAGTTTGCATACTTTCTTAGGATGTAAAGGATCGATGAAACCTTCGGGTTGTACCATGTACAACTCTTCCTCCAAAAAGCCGTTTAAGAAGGCGGTTTTCACGTCCATTTGCCAAATTTCATAGTCATGAAAAGCGGCGATCGCTAAGATAATCCGAATGGAACGCAGCATGACTACGGGTGCAAAAATCTCATCGTAGTGCAAACCTGGCACTTGGGTGAAACCTTTAGCAACTAGTCGTGCTTTATAGATATCTTGTTGACCTTCCACAGAATGCTTTATCTTGTAAAGCCATTTGCATTGAAGGGGACGAACCTTAGCAGGTAAGTCAACAAGATCCCATACGTTGTTCTCATACATGGAGTCCATCTCGGATTGCATGGCCTCAAGCCATAGCTTAGAGTCAGAACTAGTCACGGCAGCTTTATAGGTTGCGGGTTCACTACTCGTTAAGAGTAGAACGTCATCTATGTCATGTTCCTCGACCATACCAATGTATCTGTCTGGAAAAATAGAGACTCTTCCCGACCTCCTAGGTTCCTCAGGAATATTCACCGCAGCCGGGATTGAAGGAATAGGTTCCTCCAATGGTTGCTCGGTGTTTGGTTCTGGAATCTCCGACAGGTCGAAGGTTCTATCACTCTTTGCATTCTCAAGAAATTCCTTCTCTAAGAATGTCGCACTAGCCGCAACAAAAACACGTTGTTCGGTTGGCGAATAGAAGTAATGACCATGTCTTGACCGATCGCGGGCCGAGCTTATCTTCAGGTCTCCACTTGACATAAGCCTCGCAGCCCCAAACCCGTATAAAGGACAAGTTAGGGACCGTTCCCTTCCATAGCTCATATGGAGTCTTGTCAACAGCTTTAGACGGACTTCGGTTAAGTATTAGAGCAGCTGACAAAAGAGCATAACCCCATAACGAGTCAGGCAACACGGTGTGACTCATCATGGATCGAACCATATCAAGTAATGTTCGATTTCTCCGTTCGGACACACCATTCAGCTGAGGTGTTCCAGGTGGAGTTAATCGTAGGGCGATCCCACGCCTTTAAGGTGTTGATCAAACTCGTGAGAAAGATACTCGCCACCACGATCTGAACGTAGTGTTTTTATCTTTCTACCAAGTAGGTTCTGTACCCTATTTTGGTATTCTTTGAATTTCTCAAAGGATTCACTTTTGTGCTTCATTAAGTAGACATAGCCATATCTACTTAAATCATCCGTGAAAGTGATGAAATACCTATAGCCTTCTCGTGCGGTGATTGACATAGGACCACATACATCCGTGTGTATGAGCCCTAATAGGTCAGCAGCGCGCATTCCAACACCTTTGAAGGAAATCCGAGTCATCTTACCGATAAGACATGATTCACACGTGCCAAATGATTGAAAATCAAAAGCCGAGATAGCTCCATGTTTAATGAGCTGTTTTACGCGTTTCTCATTTATGTGTCCCATACGGCAGTGCCATAGATACGTTTGATCTTTGTCACCAACCTTTAACTTTTTGTTCATTACGTGTAATATTTCGGTGGTCTGATCTAAAACATAAATCCCATTCATGGTGACTGCCCTGCCATAAATCATATTGTGTAAAGAGAAAATGCAAGTATTATTCTCAATTACAAATGAAAATCCGAGTTTGTCAAGTGCAGAAACTGAAATAATGTTTTTCGAAAGACTAGGAACATAATAGCAATCATATAATGATAACTCAAATCCGCTAGGAAGCTGGATCACATATGTTCCCCTCGAGACGGCAGCCACTCTTGCTCCATTCCCGACACGCAGGTCAACCTCACCCTTTGCGAGAGGTTCGAGATTTCGGAGGCCCTGCACATGATTACACAGATGAGAACCACAACCAGTATCAAGTACCCAAGTTCCGTAACTTGCGTGGTTAATCTCAATCATATGAATAAAAGTAGAAGAAGAAGACATACCAACAGGTTTAACACGACCCGCTTTTATGTCCTCATGGTAAACAGGACATGTGCGTCTCCGGCCCGGACTTGTGGCGTGATGGCATTCCATGTTATCCATTTTGCTCTTTGTCGCGCCCGATGAGGTGCTCGACTCACCAGGCCCACTCTTACCTGAACCCGACTTCTTGAACTTCGCCTTACCTACTCGCTAGGTTAGGTTTGCGGAGCTTTGCCCTTACCCTTCCCTTTATTTGACACAACGAGAACATCCTGTTTCATGCTCCCACTGAATTTCATGTCCTTCTCGGTCTGGACGAGGAGGGAGTGCAGTTCATGAGGAGTTTTCTTCAAATCATTCATATAGTAATTCGCTCTAAATTGCGAATAACCATCGTGGAGTGAGTGAAGAATACGGTCAATAACAATGTTCTCGCCGATCTTACAATCAAAGGTCTCCAGCTTCTCGACATTCTCAATCATGCCGAGAATGTGTGGGCTAACCGGTTGGCCTTTCGGAGTCTCGCATCAAAGAAGCGAGTGGTATGCTCATAGGTCACGATTCTCGGTGCTTTCGAGAATTCCTTAGTGAGCGTGGTGAAAATCTTGTTTGCACCTTGGGCTATGAAGCGTTTATGCAAATTGGGTTCCATTGCAAAAATGAGTACGTTTTTAATCGCACCCGCTTCCAAGGGGAAATCGTTATACTTGTCGATCTCGTTAACTCGGCCGTGGGGCCTGGTGTGACGGCATGGGCTCTAGCAGAATCGAGCTTCCGTCGGCCCGGCGCGGCATTCCGTAATGCCGCCCCCGATCCGCGAAGTTTGATCCATCATTCTTCGATCGAGTTGACCGATTCATCCGATTCATGAAGATCCGCCGGACTCACGGTCCAATGTGGCACTAGGCATTGGGTCGTTCAAGTGACCAGCCATTTTGTTATAAGCAGTTTATGTGAACGTGATCTACACTGAAAAAGAAAGAAAAACAAAACGAAATAAGCAACTCATCGAGGTGATTTAAGTCTATTTTAAAATTCATTTTAAACATGTAGACTCTCCCACTTGCAAAATTGATCTCCCTCAAGAATGATACAAGTGATCCCAAGACTCAATTTCTGTAAACTGATAAGCCAACTGTTTAGCTAATTCTTCTGGAAGAACTCTTGGTCGATAGATTTCCGGAAATCCTATCTATAGTCCACCATAGTCACAGGATCGTACGAGTGACCATGGTGTTGAGATAAAATAGGTCAATCGGTTCCAACTTACCCGACGTAGAAGGGGTCATATTATGCCTACCGACGAAGAAGGGACTCATTGGAGTTTGACCTATAAAGACCGTTCTCAATTTTTGTTTATACGAGGAAGATCCCATCAACTAAATTATAATTCATATTAAGTGAACGAATAACTAGCGTTTGCGTGAATGAATTAATTTGAGTGATGGCTTATAAACGTGTGACATGCGAATGTCAAAGAAAACTAACTCGAGACCTCTATATGTGTCAGTTTTCATGCAATTAATAGGTGGTTTGGTTTTTAGGCGGAAAATGATGCATACTATCGTTACGATAAAATAAATAATTGAATGCAATACGTAAATAAAATTTCCTAGTGTGGCCTATCCTAATAAAAAGAACAAAATACAACTTTGGAATCCACCGTTGGACCCTAGAAGCTTGTCTTGTTGTTCCATCTTGATCCATGTAGCGGGAGTGAGCATCTGGTCTCCGTCTTTGGTCTTCTCAAAAATTACAATTAAGATTACAAAATATAAACCTAATTACATTCTAATAAAAACTGTAATTACAAGTGAAAATTCCAAAACGGAGATACGAGATCTCAAAATACAACCAAGACCGTGTTCCATCATTACGGTAACACGTTCTACTAAGGCCACACTAAGTTACAACCGTTTGCAAAATAAATAAATACGTAATAAAAGGCATTCAAGGCATTCATAATTAACGAAAATAAATGCATCAACTAAAAACAAATTCATTCGAGACATAATTCCGTAATTATGTTAAATTTATCCAAACCACCTTTTAATGATTAAAATTCATGTGATAAAACCGCTTCTATCATTTAATTTTAATCCATTACAATCCGTTACTTTAAATATGCTTTAAAATAACTTAATGGTACGTGGTGAACCGTTTCACAATCATAGCGAGTGTACTATATCCGTATAAGGTACATATTGAAGCCAAAAGAAAATTTAAATCAAAAGAAACAAATTTTCAAAGTCACAAAGATTTAAATCCCTCGATCCAGGGACATGAGTGCTCGATCGAGGGACAGAGGGCTCGATCGATCGAATCCGCAAGTCGATCGAGAGGTATGCTAATCAGAGGTACTCGATCGACGTAACCGGTGGTCGATCGAGGACTTATATCAGCAATACTGCTCGATCGAGTACGAGGACTCCTCGATCGAGCAGAGGGGTTTTAAAAGCAGGTCGATCGAGTACAACAAGGACTCGATCGAACAAAAACTTGTCAGAAAAACCACTCGATCGATTAAAAACATGGTCGATCGAGTGCAAAAACCTCTGAAAAACTTCAAACCCTCGTGAAACAGTTTTGGCGAGACAAAACAAACGCTATTTTGATCAAAACTGATTGAAAACAAATCTAGAAAATGCTAGACATTAACATATTGTTATAATGATCGTGTAAAATAACAATATGCATAAAATTAAAACGAAAATAACCCGTGTAAAACATGTCACGGTACGGTTTTCGAGACAAAACAACAACAAGAGCAACCGTGTAAACAGGACACGGTTCCCAATGCAACCAAAAACGCAGCAAAAACAGAAAAAAATCTGCCGTGAGAGTTACTGCTGCCGCACGGATTTTTAGACAAAAACAAAAATCGTTTCAAGATAGTTTTATGAAAAACACATGGAAAAATTCACGTGGCCTCGCTCTGATACCACTTGTGGGTTAATATCCGTATACTACCCTTTAATTGCAGGACTATAACGTAAATTTAAACATGCAATTTATAGTCATAAAACGAAAAACATAATGAAATGATTAATGTATAGAAATCAACCTCAGGTCCTTTGATGCACGGCGTAAAGAACAGAAATCAAACCAGATTCCCTCCTAATTGTTGCACCCAAGACCTTGTCCGAGATATGCCCGTGTGCTAGATGGTGTTCTCCGATTGCTTTGCAATATTGGGAGAACTGATGTGTGTTTTTTTTTTCGGAGATGAGAGATCTCAGGTTTTTCAGAGGAGAATACTCTTCAAAACCCTAATTCTTGTTTCAAAAGATGATTAGGTCAGAAGGGAGGAGAAGCTCTCCCTTTTGATCCCTCTCACTCGGCAAAACCGAGACCCACACAAGGGAAGTGGGCTTCCACTTCCTCTTGGTTTTAGCTCGTGGTCCGGTTCATTAAAATCCAAATGTATATGACGCGGTTTGATTATAAACTGTTATCGGTTATCGGAAATTAAGGCATCAGCTAATAATACGGGTTAGCTGAATTATTAATTCGTGTCCGACAAAAACAGTATTGTATAGTTATATTCAATATACATTTAATTAAATATAAATCGTTTATATTTAATTTTACGAATTAACTGGTTAATTCGCCTTAGCCCATGATATTTAATCCGTATTAAATATAATATCTCAACATCACATATTTGACTAATTACTGGTCAATTAACTCGGACTAAATGGTTAGTCAAATTTGGCATCTACATGACTGTATTTTCATACGGTCATGTCTCTCGAACGTGTCCTATTGGTGTGACTTTTAGGGACCAGTTGATCACCGCCATCTGTATGACAATAACGTCAAACTTATCTAGCAAGCCAACCGTTATTGATAAACGTGGATCAACTGATAATAATACCAAAGTATGCCCTTTGATCCTTTTAGAGGTTTATAAGTCCTTGCACTAACTGTTAAGGACACCAACCCCAACACAATCTCCCACTTGTCCTCGACAAGTGTGCGTCACCAATTCTCTTGTCCTATTACTATCTCCCACTCAATGCAAGGTGTCTTTCAGGTCGTACTTGCAAGTGATCATATCGAGAGTGGTTTCCTCGATCTGGAGAATAACTGATTGACCGGACTTATCTATCATAGATACTTTCCGAGCATGGCCACGCATTTCCAGTTCATTACTCCTCGAGTGGCCCTGAGATATTGTTATAACCCTGACTAGGGGTGGACAATTCCTATCGCACTCATTCCCTTCGACTAGCCACAGCCATCATAACCCAAAATATGCCCATTTGACCCCATTTACGAAGGTTGTAGTAACACAAATCAAAGTTAATCAAATCGTGCCATCTTAGGCGAATAGTCTTTAGTCAAAAGAATCGACTCATTTGAATACTATAGTAGCTCTTGCCACGACCAGGCTATATAAATTGCCATAACTCTATAAGCGGTCATTAGGCCCGACAAAATGTTCCTAATATCATGCCTATGTGATCGACTAGTCATCTCACATGACTCTATGGCACTTGAACTTGCCATCAATCGCATCACACTCTAGTCACTTCGAGACGTCACCTCATACAAGTGACTATGGGCAAATACTATGTTAATCCGTGTTCACTTTAATGGGGTTCAATTGTCACTACCACTCGTTTGGATGTAACAATGTATAAATTAAAGATAAAAGACAAATGTGATTATGAACATGAACAAAAACAACACTTTTATTTCATTTCAAAATCTAACATAGACTTGGTACACGTTTAAGTCCCATGGACGCCATATGTCCATCATGTTTAGCCTGCGATAAAGGCTTGGTGAGCGGATCGGCTATGTTGTCATCCGTCCCAACCTTACAAATCGCAATTTCCTTTCTTTCAATGAAATCTCTTATTACATGATATTTTCTAATTACATGTTGTGGACAGCGGGCCGCCCACGGGGGCGCTTGGGTAGGAAAAGAGAAACAAGCGTTTGCATTTTGTATGGAGTCGCCACCAATTTTTATGGGAAATTGGAACCGTTCGAATACCTCGCATCATGTCAAGACACAAAGTAAAGACATGAACACTAAGCAATCGTTACCCTTAGCATTCTATGTCTATAATGACTCTCGTGGATGCCAATGAACACGGGTGTTCACAGAGATCTGGAGTAAGGGGTGAGGGTACGTATTAGGAAGCTCTTTTGATCGAACACCTAATCCCGCCCGCCTCGATAGCGGCCTCTACTAATGATTAGGGAAGTTATTCGTACTTGATATATCGTCGATTGTAGGCATGCAATGCAACATCCAAGTTTTAATCCTAACATGTGAGAATTAGACTAAGTCGGTGAACAATTAATTTAGCATACAATTGGGTCGAAGTGGGATTTAATGTTCATTTACATGTGAAAGCATACAAACAATAAAAGAAATACAATAATTATAAATTACAATAATGAAAATTACATTAATTACAACGGAATAGGCGATTTATGTCGAAAATACCTCTAAAACGGATGATTTGAGAAAAAGAATAAAAGAAAGAAATTAAATAAATTAACGAACAGGAATTAGCGCGATATTACGGTTAATAGTTAGTTAACATGTAAATAATTAAACTACGTCAAGGCAGAAATGGAGCTCAGGGACAGAACTCAGCCAGGAACAGGCGCAACAGAGCTGCGTCCTTTGGAATAGGCGCAGCAGACGCTGCGTCTGTTCCTTGGCTCAGTTCTGGCTGTGAAGCCGTAATTGCAAGCCGTTAATGTCAATTGGTAAATTTAATGATTGATTAAATTATTTACTCGGATGAAAGTTATTAATAGATTATTTACCATGCGAATGAGTCATGAAAGCAGTAAAACATGAATGAGACGGAATTGAACGAATTAACATGAGATGGAATAATGACAGAAGTGAAAAATATTAATGAGTCAAACAAATTAATTCAATTAACTAAGTTAGATACGATGGATTAATGACGAATATGCGATGAACATGTGAATAAACAGATGTAAACTATATCAAAGACGAATTCCAGAAACTCAATATGAACAAATTGAATCTCTATAACCCGGAATTGAATTTAATGACGAAAACCCGCAAATATTGGATTATTAGGGATTTAAGTCGGATTTGTGACGATTAAGACATATTAATGATGATGGTTACAATATACATGTGAATTATATACTATTATGGCGAAGAATAAACAAACAAAACAAAACAATCAAAAGGATTTTGGAACGAATAACAGAGGACGAACGAAGAAGAAAGGAAGCGAGAATCTGCTGGCCTCACGAAGAGGCGCAGCAGGAACTGCGCTCCTTCGAAGAGGCGCAGCAGTTGCTGCGTCCTTTCTCGACGGGTATCTACTGGAAATCCGTAAAAAGAGGTTTTAAAACATGGTTTTAGAAATCGATTTTAATGGTATTTTCGACGTAAACCTTACAACGATGATACAAAAAATAAATAACAATAAATAAAAGAGAGATTTACACCCTCAGACTTACATGTTGACGAAACGAGAAGGACTAAGATATCGATTAGTGATGCTCGACGCGAATGCAAAGAAAGTGCCCTCGTAAGAGGAAAACGATTAGATTAATTAAGTTGATTGATGTGTAGTTGGTCAAATTGGTCGGTCATGCAAACGGGGAGGCTGGTACTCAGAAGGATCCGAGCTTACGTGGTCGAAAGTTCAAGCACGTAGACGCCGAAAAGTAAGAACAAAGTCTAGAATGCAAAGGGAGAAGAGAAGGGCGGACACTCGCGTGAGAAATATGAGGAGCGAAGGCTCCTATTTATACTAATCACGTGAAGGGACTAGGGTTTCGGAGACTCTTTGGAAGTGAATCTCGGAAAGATATGAAAAAGATACGAGAAATACGCAGAAAAGGGCCTGGGAAGAGGCGCAGCAGCCAATGCGTCTCTTGGAAGAGGCGCAGCACCTGCTGCGTCTGTTCCCAAGGGGTTTCCTCCTGCAGAAGAAAGATCTCCGTGTTTGAGTTATGGTAGGACGGAAATAATTTGATTTTCCTTAATATCTTATGTGAATATTACGGGAAATTGCTTACTAAAAGATAAAATTTATGAAATATGGAATAGAAATATCCGGAACATTCCAACATTCGACTCGGGATTTAGCGGTTATCGAAAAATGGAGACGGTTTTAGGCCCGGACTCCGAATGTACTCTAATTACTGTCAAAACGACCGTATCGGGACGTAGATGACAACTAAGAGGTAGACATTAATATTTGAGCAATCACTTGACGATAATCTTACGAATTGTCACAAATCGTTCCGCGTATCAAACATGCGGCCCAATCATCACCGGTGGTTTGCGGGAGGTGCGAAATGAGGTATCTCTGAGCCCCCACTTTGACCGAGGCTTGGACAAGGCGAAAGTTAAAGTATAGCCATCAGGTCAATCGAAGATTACAACCTGACGACTATGGCGACGCGAGGCAGCTCAAGGGGTCTGAGCCAAGGACCTGTCGTCGGGAACATTTTAGAGTCTGTCGACTATCGGGGAGGGTCGTTTAAAGTCCATTAGACTACGTAAGGAGGCTCGCCAGCCATAAGAAGAGACCATACCTGAGACTTCTTTCTCGAGATGCTTCCGAAGTTTCATAGGAGCTAAGGTTAAGCATAAGAGCTAAGGGTGAGACCTAAAAGATAAGTAAGGATTGGTACTAGGATGTGGGACCCTAATGGAAAGCATTGACGGGAAGGAGGCCTAAAGTAAGTTCAACTTAAAGGATAGCTAAAGCTTGGGTATAGGAACTCTATTGGTTTGGGAACCTCTGGAGAACGACACCTTTGTCGCACTCCGCGGGGAAACACGAAATATTGTGAGTAGCAGGACACAGGCGGGAACTGCCGAAAAAAAACTGCTGGGAAATAATTGCGAGTAGCAGGACACAGGCGGGAACTGCTGAGGGAAAATCTGCTTAGGTAGATGTCAATCCTCGTGTCTTGAGAGGGACAGTACGTCCGCTTACTCTCGCTAGAGACACGATTGGGAATTTATTTTTCTTGTCGTGAGAGGGAAAGTATATCCGCTTACTCTCGCTGGAGGCATAACGAAGGTGTGTCGAATTCTGTGAAGGAATGAATGCTCGTTGCCACAAGCAAAAGGTCTCGGAAGGAATAAGTGATGTGCGGCAGTCTGCTGCGGGCTTGGAAATGCGGGCCGGAACGAAAGAAAATCGCCAAACGGACCAAAAGAATGAAAATAGCATCGGGGAAGAGGCGCACCAAAGATGGCCCCACAAATAACGAACTCATAACGAATTTTTGAAAATCCGTATGGAGGGAACAAAAGGAAGAGGCGTAGCATGAGCTGCGTCCCTTTGAAGAGGCGCAGCGCCTGCTGCGTCTATTCCCCAATTTGGTTTTCCTGCGTAAAAAACGCGAAAATCAGGAGGCTTTGTTCATTTTTATTCGAAACACAAATCACTCATTTCTCTCTCAAATCTTCACCATTTCCGCCAAGGTTCGATCCAAAAGTTTGAATTAATCATGACTAATCGAGGTATGTGTCTCAATCTTGCGTTAATCATCCAAATTCGTCCAATTTTGAGCCGAAAAATCTAGGGTTTATGACCCATTTGATCGAAAATATGGGGCTTTTCCCCCAAACACATTTGTTTGGTCAAATTGACATTAGAAATGGATAGTAGGTAATATTAGGAACATAACCATGTATTTGTCTCGAATTTTCATCAAGTTTTGAGCCTTTGAGTGAATTTTGAGACGGTTTTACAGCTAAACCGTAAATTGCTTCGAAAATAGCCTTAGGATTGCCCATTTGCGATGAAACTTGATATTTGGGATCCTTGAATGATGGGTAAACTTTCTACCATTTCGGAATTTTGGTTTGTGACGGCTTTTCAGGGCACTTTTCTAGGGCATAATCGCCATTATAGCGAAATGCTGCCGAAATTTCGACTCGAACCCGAGACTAGGCTTCACATTAGGCTTGACTTGACCCAAATTACCACATGAGTGATCGGGTTGGTGGGAACATGGCCAAAGATGGCGAAAAAAGAGCGGTTTCAGGACTTTGGAGGCTCGAAAATCCCTTAACCAAGGCTTGTCGTCACGTGACGCGGCTTAAATTTGCTTTAATATTGTAGGTGACGAGGCTTCTACTTCTGGGAGAGCTCCCATGGAGATCGACGCTGCCACTGTCGAGGAGGCTTTAGAGCAGGCCTTCACCGCTGCGGTGATGGCTGCTGGGGACGAGTTTCACGAGGAGGAGGCAGTTGAGGAGGAGGAGGCCCCGAGATGGGCCAACGTCGGACGAGGAGGTCGTCACCGAGAGGGCTCCCGCGTGGGCCGAGACTTGGGAGAGCAGCACCGGTGTGGGTTGCGAGGGGTCACCCGTCCTACAGACGGTGAAGAGTTTGCAAACAGGAATTCACTACTCATTACTCATCCTCTTTCATTCATTGGTTCAAATTTCTTTCAAATTTCATTCAAAACTAAAGATAGCTTTGTTTTAAATCATAATAGGAGGCCGGGAACATCAGGTCGTTCTCGGGTTACACGACAGCGATGGAGCACTACGAGCGGCTGTCGGCGGAGGAGAGGGCCATGATCGAGCGTGGAGCATTCGGTCCTTTGGTTCAGGTTTGGAGGGATATCGCGAAGAGGAAGTTGCGGGCTAACCTTAGCCTGGTCCGTGCTTTCTTTGACCGATTCTGGGATACGACTTCCACGTTTCACATGCCTTTTGGTGAGGTGGGAGTCACTTTGGAGGACTACGGCATGATTTCTGGTCTGCCGTGTGGGACCGAGGAGGTGGTGTGGCCGGAAACTGCCATGAGGGCGGACTCGGCCGAGGCGAGGAGATTGATCGGCTGGAACTTGTTGCCGAAGGCACATTCTGATCTTGTTTGATACCCGCCTTACATTCGAGACTACTTTGCGGGAAGACCCCGTGCCGGTGACGATTGATGGGAGGGAGACGGCTCCTCCTCCCCGTACAAACCGAGCGAGGGCTCGTCTCGTGGCTCGTGGTTTCTGTCTTCGATTTACCTCGGAGACAAGGGCGAGAGGTCACGACGAAGCTTCTCCCCTTCCTTTCGACCCGAGTTCCCTAGGGTGTTGGGACTGGTCATCACTGGTTTTCGGTCCTCATCCGCTTCATGAGGGCCATGGTTCGTCCGGAGTTGATGGAGAAGGGGACTTCTCCCGGTGCCGTCGGACTGACTACACGGAGATATGAACCTACCTTTAGACCAAAGTACATTCCTTTCTTTATCAAATCACGAAAGATCGTCATTGATTATTTTGTTTTACAGGCGTGGGTGTACTCCTACTTCCCGAGCCTCGCGCCCAAGAGGACGGAGCCGCTGGAGAGGGCCTATCCCGTGGTGAGGGATTGGGTGATGTGCCGAACGAAGAGCAAGCGTTCTTCTCATAACGTCTACCGGCGGGACGTGAATGCTCTTCAGCTGAGCAGCGTGAGTATCTCACTTATATTTGCTCGTGCTTCTTATATTCGCTTTTAATTGATCATAGGAATGATCCTTGCTTTATCTTGTCACAAAGGTGCCCCACCTTGGGCGGAGTACGCTGGAGCGCCTCCTTTCGTGGCTGAGATCCTTCGACCTAGGAGCTCGAGCCGACTGCTGTTGAGGACGTCGATGGGTCCTGTGTGGTACTTGGGCGAGCGTTTGGCTCGTCAGTGCTCATGAGACGTGTTGACGGTTCCCGTCGATCCTCCCAGGACGATGTTTAGGGAGCCTTCTGAGGCTGAGAGGGAGGCGGACTTGGCTGGTGCCAGTGGTGACGACCTTCTTCTCCTTGGCGAGGACTACTCGACGTTCCTTTACGGGAGGTTGGCGTACTGGCCGGTAGTGGTGAGTATCTTTTATTTTTCCTTTTGACTTGATTTTTGAGAATCATGATGAAAGGTCATCGATTGATGAGAACCATTTGTCTTTGTAGGAGGTCGAGGCGGCGGGCATCGAGCCCCCAGAGTACCCCGAGACCCTCGAGTACACTGACGCGACCGGGAGGACGACGATCTCCGAGCTGCGTGACTTTGACGTAGCTGTGACGGATGCTGGCCTGGACGACTGGCAGCATCTGATTCGGAGGGTGAGCCTCTAACTTGTATAACCTTTGTGTAAGAACACATTTGATTGAGTTTAATGTGTTGAGAATTTCTTTTTGAAAATGCAGGTTGCGCCGTCTCGGTTTGTGGCGTGTTGGAGGGTGGCCAACCGGCTGCGAGCTACTGCCGTCGAGGCGCTTGTCGGCGGTCGAGGTCGTCAGGTATGAACCTTACGCCTATTTCATTTTTGATTTTTTTTGATTTTCTGATTTTGCTTGAAACAATTGACAAGAGCCAATTTATTGTTTACAGGGTGGCCGCGAGCTGGAGCGAGAGCTGACCCAGTCTCGAGAGGAGACAGCTCGCTTGTTGAGGGAACTCGAGGTTCGGGACGCGGAGATCGCCGTTCTTGTGGCGAGAGTTGCAGAGTTGGAGGGCGCCCAACAGTAGTTTTGTGTAGCTTTTCTCGTATTTTGCACATTTGTACATTTTTTGGACTTTGTTTGGGGCTCGAGCCCCCAGTTTGTTGTACATTTCCTTCATTTGGTATATATACGGTGGCCTGAGCGCCTTTGCTGCTGGATTGTGTTGCTTGTACCTGCAGGTTAGTTTCGAACAGGTTTGGTAGATGACGGTTTACGCCGTCATGCTGCCGAGAATTACATAGAAAACATGCAAAACATACATTTGTATATACATATGGCCTTAATTAGCGCAAAATGAGAGACTCGAGAGAATGCAAAAAATGCAAAACTTTTGCCGAAAATGACCAGACGGTAGGGAGGGTTACCCCCTAAAAAAAAAAAAGAAAAAAGGAAATTTATAAGTTAGAAATGTAGAAATGAAATTAAGAAATTAATATATACATGTTGGGATTCGTTAAAAATAAACGAATTAAAATGAAAATTATTTCCTAAAAATGAAAATGAAATTTATTTCCTAAAAATGAAAATGTGCACATGTGGTAAAATGGCGAAATGTCGATGTCGTCTCGAAATGCGTGCCCGCGGGATTAGGAAACTTGAAACATGGTAATCTTCCCGTATTTGCCAAAATAATAACCCGTAGGAATGGAATTAGGAAAGATCCAACGCGGGAAATCACAGAAGTGAAACTGAGGAAGAGGCGCAGCATGAGCTGCGTCCCTTTGAAGAGGCGCAGCAGGTGCTGCGCCTATTCCCAAAGTGTTCTATTCTGACGGATTTTTGGAAACAGCAATTAGTATAAATAGAAACGTCGATAGAGCTTTTATTCACACAAATCTTCCTTCTCTTCTTCGTCTAAATACATAAAATTCTCAAAACAAAATTTTCATCATGAATACTCTGGAGATCCGCTTGAAGGAATGGACTAACCAATTTTCAAATATGGAGAAGCATGATATGGGCTCTTATAATTTTGGGTCGTTGTTGGGTTTGAAACTCATCAAAGTTGTGAAACCGTTCTTGGATGCTTGCCTTGACTACTGGGACTCGAACTATCATGTTTTTGCGTTCCCTGGGGATGATATTTGCTCCTTTCCTGAAGAAATTGCTGCTATTGGTGGATGGGACCCCGAACATTTGCCCGCTATTCCTTCTACTTCTCAAGGGCACAAAAGCAAATTTAGAGATTTGCTCGGATTGACTAGACTCGAGGTGGACCGTCTAGTTACCTCAAAAGGTGTGAGAATGTTGGACTTCATAGATCGATTCATCAACAGGGCCGACCCCACCGTTTCCCATGTTGCTAGGCGGAGGGCATTTTGCTTTTGCTTATTGCATGTGTATGTCTTCCAAGGGCATGTTGATGAAGACTTGAGAGGTGATCCCCGTCTTCTGGGCCTTGTTGAGCAGATGGAACTGCGTAGGAGCCCAGCTTGCTTATGCTTAGGAGAGATTATTTTGGGCTTGGATAATAGGAAATCCAACCATGATCTGCCATTCTTGGGGAGTCCCGTCATTTTGCAGGTAAAAGACATCTTCCTTTTTTTTTCTTTTTTTTGTTTATTTTTTTTTCGTTTCGTTTTTTTTTTGTTTTTTTTTGTTTCGTTTTTTGTTTTTTTTTTTTTGATGTCTAATACCCGCTTTTGGTAGGTTTGGCTTATGGAACGGCTCCGATTGATCGAGCCCCCAGTTCATGCGCTTTCTTATCATGCTCGTTCGATTGCGATGAGGACGCGGTTGTACATGGTGGACTTCACCCGGTCCGTGATTATTGGAAGAACAAGTCAAGAGTGATGATGGCCCGTTGATCAGGTGGGCCGTGCCGTGGTGGCACCTTAAGTCCATCACTGGAGTGTCTTCTTTGGATCTCACTAGGTCCGTGCGCATTCCTGGATTGGAGTTTATGGTGTGCATCTTTCCGGAAAGGCTGATGAGACAAGTTGGGCTGAAACAGACGATCCCGAGGCTTGATACCGTCCCCGATCGCTTTGTGGCACTTACTACGTAAAGTCGAAGAGAATGGGCTATTAAATGGGCCCAAAGAAACATGTGGTTCTTGAATTTCTCCGCCAATGCTTTATGGGTGTCGATTCTTATCCGAGATGGCGAAAGGCCACTACTCCGGAAGAGCGCGAGAAGTTGAGGAAGCGCGAGCCCGTTGATTGCAAGATGCGCGAAGTAGAGAAAGAGAAAGAGAAGCATCTGACGGAAGGAGAGGAGGAAGCCGGGTTTCAAGTTGTTCATCCTTCAAGAAACCGAAGACTACTCCCCGTCGGAAATGGTGATTGGCAAGAATGGAAAAGTTAGGCCTCGAGAAAGACCGTTGGTGATTAGGTCTGAAGTGGCGCAAGAGCGTCCGGTTCGAGGTCGTGACAAGAAATATGACAAGAATGACAAGGGCAAGGGGAAGATGGAGGAATAGCCCGAGTCTTTATTTATTATTTGATTATTATTATTATTATTGTTGTAATAAAAAGGTGGGGTTTTTAGAATCCTAGCCTATTCTATTTTTATTATGTAGAGTACTATTATTATTAGAAAATGAATGAAATAAAAAAGGTTAAATGGTTATGCAACCGTTGTGATTTTCTCTTTATTATTCTTGTCGAATTTCAAATGCAATGCAAATGTCCTTCTATTTACATTTTAGATATGATGGGTTGAATCCCGTGAAGGATTGCCTACGTATTCACTTTAAAAAAGCGAAATCAAACCCTTGCGCGTAGTTCGAGTAAATGTAAAAGAATAATTGTTCTAAGCAAGAGCTTGTAATGAACTTAGAAAAGAAGCATGAGCCTTTGCTTACTCTGAAGGTGCGAATTTAGTTTATTTGATGATACGAGGATGACAAATTTGTCAAAATGCAAGAGCATGGTGACATTAGCTTATTTCAGCTTGGCCAGGGGCCGTTTATTTAGTGCCACAAGAGCGACACGTAGGGTTACGCGAGGCGCGTTTTTGTTCCTATTCTAGGCATAGTATCGTTTCAGTTGGTCAAGGTTTGTTGGGTTTGAAAATTCATGCCCGTGTAGGTCTGTGATTCTTACCGCACCCCCTGGGAGTATGGATTTGACTAGAAATGGTCCGGCCCAATTAGGTTTGAATTTTCCCCGTGGGTCGACAGGTAAGAGAGCTCTAACCGATTTAAGCACTAAGTCTCCATCTTTGATGTTCCTTGGCCTAACCCTTTTGTTGAAAGTCCGTTTGATACGTGCTTGATATGTTTGGACATTATGCAAGGCGCGTAGCCTACGTTCATCCAGGAGGATGAGTTCTTCATATCTATCCCTTTTCCAATCGACTTCCGGGATTTGACTTTCGAGTAAAATACGCAAGGATGGTATTTCTAACTCGACTGGTTGTACAGCTTCCATGCCGTAGGTCAAATAGAAAGGAGTAGCCCCAGTGGGCGTCCTGACAGATGTACGATACACCCATAAAGCAAAGGGTATCTTGCTTGGCCAATCTCTATAGTTGTCGGTCATTTTCTTGAGGATCGTGACAACATTCTTGTTTGCCGCTTCTACCGCGCCGTTAGTCTGTGGTCTATAGGGCGAAGAGTGGTGATGCATAATCTTGTATTTGGCTAGCAATTGCTCGGTCTCAGCTTGGAAATGTGATCCGTTATCGCTAATGATCTCATGTGGGCATCCATACCGACAGATGATGTTGTTTTGTATGAACTTTGCCACATTTTTAGCTGTAAGACCAGTGTAGGAAGCCGCTTCTACCCATTTGGTAAAATAGTCGATTGCTACTAGAATGAAACAAAGGACCTCCCCTGTTCCTACCGGGGTTATCTTCCGATTATGTCAATTCCCCATGCAGAAAATGGCCAAGGAGATGTCATTGTATAGAGCAATGAAGGAGGGACATGTTGCACATTCCCGAAGATTTGGCAATTGTGGCAATGTCTTACGTATTTGATGCAATCGGATTCCATTGTGGTCCAATAATATCCCAAACGTGTGATTTTCTTTGCCATCATGGGCCCGCTCATATGAGGACCGCATTCTCCGTCGTGGACTTCTTCCATCACCTTTCGTGCCTGTGAATGATCGAGGCAACGTAGGACTACACCAAGAGGTGTTCTTTTGTATAATTCTCCCTGCATGAGAATGTATTGGGAAGCTAGTAGGCGTATAGCACGTTGTCCCCTCTTGTCCATATCTGGTGGATATGTACCATTAAGCTTAAAATTCAGGATTGCTTGGAACCAGGGTTCCTGTGCGATCTCCTCTTCATCGGTGATTTGGTGGACATAAGCTGGCTCTGACCGTCGTTCGATGCACAAAGGCATTTCCACCATGTGATCTGGCATATTAATCAAAGATGCAAGTTTCGCAAGAGCGTCTGCAAATTGATTTTCTTCCCGAGGTAGGTGTAGGTAGGTTACGTGATCAAAGAATTGAGCGACTTGGTCTATTCTAGCCTGATAAGGTGCGAGGCTTTCGCTTCGGATTTTCCAAGATCCTCAGAACTTGGTTGATGATCGTGATGAATCCCCATGTACTCGGAGGTTTTTAATGCCTAAGCTCACCGCCGCTTGTAGTCCAATGAGACAAGCTTCGTATTCTCGCAAAGATTGTTTGTCACCTCGAAGTCGAGTTTGACAGCAATTGGTGTATGCTCGCCTTCAGGAGAAATGAGCAACACTCCTATTCCGAATCCTCTTAAGTTTGATGCTCCATCAAAGTACAGGTCCCAGGAATCTACATCAGTTTGGAGTATATCCTCGTCTGGAAATGACCAAGTATCTATTGTTTGCGCGTCATTGATAAGATTTTCTGCGAAGAATTCGGCGACGGCGCGACCTTTTATAACTTTCAGTGGCACGTATTTGAGGTCGAATTCTGAGAGCATCAGGGTCCATCTTGCTAGACGTCCATTGAGGACGGGTTTCTCGAAGAGGTATTTGACTGGATCCATTTTGGAGTATATTTTGACGGAGTAGCTAAGCATGTAATGGCGTAGCTTCTTCGTTGCCCACACAAGAGCGAGGCATGTCTTTTCGAGTTGTGAGTATTTGCACTCGTACTCCAAGAACTTCTTACTAAGATAGTAGATAGCTCTTTCTTCACTTCCTACGGTTTGAGCCAGCATGGCACCCATGGCTGTTTCGGTTACTGTGAGATATAAACCAAGAGGTTGATCTCGTTGTGGTTGCATGAGCACTGGTGGTTTAGCCAATATTTCCTTGATCCGGTCGAACGCCTTTTGACAATCATCATCCCACATGGTGTGGTCCGTTTTCTTGAGTTTCTTGAAGATAGGCTCACAAATCATCTTAAGTTTCGATATGAATCGACTTATATATTGCACCTTTCCTAGGAATCCTCTGACTTCTTTTTCTGTTTGAGGTTGTGGCATTTCAATCAGAGCTTTGATTTTGGAAGGATCTATTTCTATACCCCGTTGGCTAACGACGTATCCCAGGAGTTTGCCAGATGTTACCCCGAATGTGCATTTCTGAGGATTGAGTCTCATGTTGTACTTTTGTAGCCTTGCGAAGAACTTGCGAAGGTTCGCAATATGCCCTTCTCTTTCCTTGGATTTGACAATCATGTCGTCTACATATACCTCAACTTCTTTGTGCATCATGTCATGTAAGAGTGTAGTTGCGGTGCGTTGGTATGTAGCTCCGGCGTTGATCAATCCGAACGGCATGACCGTATAACAATAGGTTCCCCATTGGGTGACGAATGCGGTCTTATGCATATCTTCCATGGCCATCTTGATTTGGTTATAACCCGCATACCCATCCATGAAGGATAGTAATGCGTGGTCCGCGGTATTGTCTATCAATATGTCGATGTGAGGTAGAGGGAAGTCATCTTTTGGACTTGCTTTGTTTAAGTCCCTAAAGTCAACACAAACGCGGATTCTCCCATCCTTTTTGGGTACGGGTACTATGTTAGCTACCAAGTCAGAATACTCGGAAACTTTGATGAACCCGGCTTTGAATTGCTTGTCAACTTCTTCCTTAATCTTTAGAGCCCATTCCGTTCTCATTCGTCGAAGCTTCTGTTTCACAGGTTTGAAACCTGGCTTAATCGGAATCTTATGTTCAGCGATATCTCTGTCGATCCCTGGCATATCTTTGTAGGACCAAGCGAAAACGTCTTTGAATTCATTTAGGAGGTCTATGAAATCGGCCCTTTCGGTAGAGCTCAGGGTAGTCCCTATCCTAAGTTCTTGGGGTTCTAGTTCGGTTCCTACATTGATGGGTTCGGTGTCTTCTATTACTAGTCCCCCTTCCCCTTCCTGTAATATTTCTTTGGCTACGTAGGGAGGTATTTCGATCGAGTCTGGGTCTTGGTCATCCTCAGTATCATCGTAAAATGCACTGCACTCAAGATAACACAAAGAGTAAGCGTAACCCGATTTATTCATATTAAAATTTGAGTAAAGTTGGAACAAAGAAGCCAACGATCCATGGTCGATGGCGGCAAAGGGACAGTGGTTGGGGCATTTCCCGAACTACCGTGACTACTCGAGACTAAGCTAGGAGAAACGAAGGGAGTGGGGATGACGACAGAGTAGACTCTCTAATGACTTCTCTGACTCCGACTCGACTCCGACTCCGACTCGAACTCATCGTCTTCTGGTTCTCCTTTGAACATCTCTCCTTCTCCAGTGGTGAGCTTGAAGAGTCTTCCTTGATTGTTGGTCCATTTGATAGATTTTCTCCATCCTTTTTGCTGTTTCGCGTCGGTTTCTGTGATCAACGCGGTGGGGTTGAAGCGATCATCTTGAAGTATCATGGTAATGATCTCATCCTGCACGGCCCTAACGAATCGATCTTCTCCAAACAATAGGCTAACAGCTTGTTCGTCTAAGCAAGGTGCTTGACGGGTTTTGACGGTAGGAACCATTTCTGGAGGGATGAAGTAGCAATCGTGAAAGATCTCGATTCCGGCTAACTTCCTCTCGAGAGAATGCCAAGGTTCGGGAAATCCGTGAAAGAGTTCTAGACTTCCTTCTTGAACAAAGTACCCGTTTAAAGTAGGGAGATAGGGCCTCATTTGGACTCCTACGTGCTTGCGGTTTTGGACTTGGACGAGCATTTCGAGAACCTCCTCTTTTGTGGGTTTGTACCCTAGTCCAAGTGGTATCCTTGTTGAGTTGCCTTCCTTGTATGGTGCGAAGGTATTCTTCCGAATAGGGTTCAAAGGCATTCCAGGGAAGTATCCCTGGGTTTTAAGTATGTGGTTGACCACCAAGTTGGAGTGGGGATTATAGTATAAAGGTGCCAACTCACTTTCTATGACACTTACACTTTGGAAGCCCCCAAGTTCGTATATAGGATCTGCAAGGACTTGATTGTTCGATTGTTTTTCGATTATTGCCTTGATGGGTGACGAAGTGATCGTCACTACTTTTCCATTTAGTGGGATCTTGATCTTTTGATGAAGGGTGGACGTTACCGCTTTGGAAGCGTGAATCCAAGGCCTTCCCAGGAGTATGTTGAAGGAAGCCTCGATGTCCACTATTTGGAAGTTAACCTTTCGTTCAATTGGCCCTGTGGCTATGGTTAAGTTAGCAAGTCCTACTACTTTTCGTCGTGTACCGTCATATGCACGCACACCTTGATTGGTAGGGGTCCAATCCGACTCTTTCATGCCTAGCTTGTATGCCGTTTTGAGGGGTATGACGTTGACCGCGGAGCCATCATCCACCAAGGTCATTGGCACATTCTTCTTTAGACAAATGACAGTGATGTATAGAGCAAGGTTGTGACTAGCGCCAAAAGGTGGCAAATCTTCGTCCGAGAAAGTAATAGGATTACTTAGCTTTGGTGATTCTTGGAAGACCAAGTTGACTACATCTTCAGGAGTGGAGTTATGTGCTACATTTAGTTTGGCCAAAGCTTGCAGTAAAGCTTGGCGATGTGGGAATGAGCTTGCTATTAATTGCCAGACTGAAAGATCAGCCTTTGTTTTCTGTAATTGCTTGAGCAAATGATCAGTGGAGTCATCTTCGTTGTCATTTGGTGTGACAACGTTGGTTGGACCGTTTTGAGTAGTGTTTTGATATGGACGACCCGAACGAGTTAGGTGGTCCACATCTTGGTCTTCACCATTTTGGACTATTTCCTTGACTAGGGAGTTTTCAATGAGATACTCGTCCTCATCATCATTGGCCCAAACCCCATTGATTGCAGCTAGTTCCCTCATTCTCATGATATCATCTTCTAGTCGTGTGATTTGATCGACTAGTTTATCAACCACGGTGATTATTTCTTGCATAGTGGCATTTTGAAAGAGGATTAGTGGCACATGTTCTTCGGGTATTGCGTAAAGTTGTTACCATTTTTTCTAGTTCCCAAACTTGTCTATCCACACTCCTTGCCCATGTGATGAAGTCGGAAATGGTAGGGGAGATAGTAGAGTAGAGCCCTTCATTCTCGATTGCATGAATTTCATTTTCGATGGGAGAAATGAGGTGTGAGAAATCTAAGGTAGATTCATCACTTGTGATCACTAGAACTCCAAGAGGATTCTGAGTGTTGTTGGGCTTACCTCCCGGTGGTATTGGCAATCGACCATCTTCAATCATGTCTTGAAGCACGTTTTTCAACTTGTAGCATTTTTCTGTGTCATGCCCCTTGCCCCTATGGTATTCACAGTACGAATTCTCGTCCCAAAACTTGGACTTCCTCTCGGGTTCGGGAGTAGGTCCAATGGGTTGGAGTTTACCTTGCTTCATTAACCTTTTTAGAGCGTTGGAGTAAGTGTCCCCAAGATTTGTGAATTTCCTTGGTGGGGTACTTTTCTTGGATGGCTCGAGAAGGTTAACTTCATCGGTCTTGCTAGTAGAGCCGTATGAACGACTTGTGGAACCTTGATATCCTCGACCTACCGTTTTGGACAAGAGTCCTTTACGGATGTCATCTTCAATCCTTGTCCCTAGTACGGTTAAGTCCTTGAAGGTTTTGATGTTTTGGTATCTCAAATGATTGGCATAGATGGGTTTGAGATTATCCACAAACTTCTCCACAAGGGTAGCCTCATCCGGGCGTTCAACTAGTTGGGTGCTAGTTTTCCTCCACCTACTTAGGAAGTCGGTGAATCCTTCTTTGTCATTTTGGGTAAGAACCTCTAGAGTACGCATGTTGACTTGGATCTCGGCATTATCCGCATATTGCTTGGAGAAATTGATTGCGGCATCTTCCCAAGTAGCGACCTTCTTGTGATCTAAAGAGTAGAACCATTGCCTCGGGATGGTATCAAGAGATGAAGGAAAGATCCTTAAGAACATCTCGGGTTTGATGCCTTTGATAGACATGTAATCCTTGAAGGCACGAATGTGGTTCAAAGGGTTCTCGTGTCCCTTGAACTTAGGGATATCCGTCATACTAAAGTTAGTTGGCAATTTGGAATTGACGGCCTCATACTTGTGATTGTTCTCCCTATAAATGTCATCACCCTTAAGGTACATCAATTGCTCCTCTAGGTATTGGAGTCTTTTCTCAGCTACAGTCATCCCTATGGGAGGATTCTCATCTCTAGATTCATCATCGGAGTTACGTAGTACTTCATTTTCATGAGGAGGCAACCTTCCCTCTACGGCATAGATACGGCCTTCGATGAGCTCAAGGCGGTCATAGGTTTGTTCTTGGGTAGCTTGCATTTGGGCTAGCGCGGCCAGGATTCGATCATTACCATTTTGAAGTTGGTTGAAGTTTGTTTCATCACTTGATCTGGGCATCTTGAAAACTGGATAAGAGATCGGCGACGAATCAAAACACGATCGACCATTCTAACACGCTTGCTAAAAGAAGAAAAGTTTTGACTCGTGAAGTGGGTGTGTGCCACTTGTGTTGAGTGAGTTTTGAAGAAAGACAAGGTCTTTGAAAATGTGTGTCCTAGTCAACTATAGTGTAGTTGTAGGAGTGGACTCGAAGTGAGATTTTGAAATGGGCTTGTGGCCCGAATTTTGACACGACAAATGGACAGAGTTTTGACCGGATTTTGCGCTAATTAAAAGCCCATTTCGAAATTTTTGCTTGAAAATGGGTTTTGATTTTTTTTTGAAAAAATCGTCATGGTTTTTTTTAGAAATGGTGATCATGTAAGGTATACACATTTATACAAGCATTATAACGGGATGCTGAGTGCATTTAAAAGGGATTTGGTTTAAAAGGTGGGTTGCCATACCGAACCATCAAACCCGAAGTCTGTGGAGAGGCTCGTACCAAACAAGAGTAAGGCCGATTCCTAGTCCATTTCCTCAAGTAGTGAAGGCCCTTGATACAAACAAGAGTAAGCATCATGGTACGGATGACGTCAATCGCTATCCATCCTTTGGCCCAAATAAGAATTAGGACCGTTTAGACGGGACGATTGGTCGAATGGGTTGGGTTGGGCCTAGGAAGGCCGAATAAAATGGTCTAGGAAGACCGAGTTATGAAAACCGACAATTGTCTTATACAAATTATTCCCTAACCTTGTTCAAGTTTCACCCTTAGCTACACGTAAGTGTATTATCCCCAGCGGAGTCGCCAAACTGTGGACAGCGGGCCGCCCACGGGGGCGCTTGGGTAGGAAAAGAGAAACAAGCGTTTGCATTTTGTATGGAGTCGCCACCAATTTTTATGGGAAATTGGAACCGTTCGAATACCTCGCGTCATGTCAAGACACAAAGTAAAGACATGAACACTAAGCAATCGTTACCCTTAGCATTCTATGTCTAGAATGACTCTCGTGGATGCCAATGAACACGGGTGTTCACATAGATCTAGAGTAAGGGGTGAGGGTACGTATTAGGAAGCTCTTTTGATCGAACACCTAATCCCGCCCGCCTCGATAGCGGCCTCTACTAATGATTAGGGAAGTTATTCGTACTTGATATATCGTCGATTGTATGCATGCAATGCAACATCCAAGTTTTAATCCTAACATGTGAGAATTAGACTAAGTCGGTGAACAATTAATTTAGCATACAATTGGGTCGAAGTGGGATTTAATGTTCATTTACATGTGAAAGCATACAAACAATAAAAGAAATACAATAATTATAAATTACAATAATGAAAATTACATTAATTACAACGGAATAGGCGATTTATGTCGAAAATACCTCTAAAACGGATGATTTGAGAAAAAGAATAAAAGAAAGAAATTAAATAAATTAACGAACAGGAATTAGCGCGATATTACGGTTAATAGTTAGTTAACATGTAAATAATTAAACTACGTCAAGGCAGAAACGGAGTTCAGGGACATAACTCGGCCCAGAACAGCGCAAAGAGAGCGCGTCCTTTGAATAGCGCGCAGACGCCGCGTCCTTCCTTGGCTCGATTCCCGTCCGTGAAGAAGCCGTAATGCAAGCCGTTAATGTCAATTGGTAAATTTAATGATTGATTAAATTATTTACTCGGATGAAAGTTATTAATAGATTATTTAACATGCGAATGAGTCATGAAAGCAGTAAAACATGAATGAGACGGAATTGAACGAATTAACATGAGATGGAATAATGACAGAAGTGAAAAATATTAATGAGTCAAACAAATTAATTCAATTAACTAAGTTAGATACGATGGATTAATGACGAATATGCGATGAACATATGAATAAACAGATGTAAACTATATCAAAGACGAATTCCAGAAACTCAATATGAACAAATTGAATCTCTATAACCCGGAATTGAATTTAATGACGAAAACCCGCAAATATTGGATTATTAGGGATTTAAGTCGGATTTGTGACGATTAAGACATATTAATGATGATGGTTACAATATACATGTGAATTATATACTATTATGGCGAAGAATAAACAAACAAAACAAAACAATCAAAAGGATTTTGGAACGAATAACAGAGGACGAACGAAGAAGAAAGGAAGCAGGAACTGCGGTAGCCTCACGAAGAGGCGCAGCAGGAACTGCGCTCCTTCGGAAGAGGCGCAGCAGTTGCTGTGTCCTTTCTCGACGGGGTATCTACTGGAAATCCGTAAAAAGAGGTTTTAAAACATGGTTTTAGAAATCGATTTTAATTGTATTTTCGACGTAAACCTTACAACGATGATACAAAAAATAAATAACAATAAATAAAAGAGAGATTTACACCCTCAGACTTACATGTTGACGAAACGAGAAGGACTAAGATATCGATTAGTGATGCTCGACGCGAATGCAAAGAAAGTGCCCTCGTAAGAGGAAAACGATTAGATTAATTAAGTTGATTGATGTGTAGTTGGTCAAATTGGTCGGTCATGCAAACGGGGAGGCTGGTACTCAGAAGGATCCGAGCTTACGTGGTCGAAATTTCAAGCACGTAGACGCCGAAAAGTAAGAACAAAGTCTAGAATGCAAAGGGAGAAGAGAAGGGCGGACACTCGCGTGAGAAATATGAGGAGCGAAGGCTCCTATTTATACTAATCACGTGAAGGGACTAGGGTTTCGGAGACTCTTTGGAAGTGAATCTCGGAAAGATATGAAAAAGATACGAGAAATACGCAGAAAAGGGCCTGGGAAGAGGCGCAGCAGCCCATCGCGTCTCTTGGAAGAGGCGCAGACTGCTTGCGTCTTTCCCAAGGGTTTCCTCTGCCGCAGAAGAAAGATCTCCGTGTTTGAGTTATGGTAGGACGGAAATAATTTGATTTTCCTTAATATCTTATGTGAATATTACGGGAAATTGCTTACTAAAAGATAAAATTTATGAAATATAGAATAGAAATATCCGGAACATTCTAGAACATTCTGACTCGGGATTTAGCGGTTATCAGAAAATGGAGACGGTTTTAGGCCCGACTCGAATGTACTCTAATTATCACAAAACGACCGTATCGGGACATAGATGACAACTAAGAGGTAGACATTAATATTTGAGCAATCACTTGACGATAATCTTACGAATTGTCACAAATCGTTCCGCGTATCAAACATGCGGCCCAATCGTCACTGGGTGGTTTGCGGGAGGTGCAGAAATGAGGTATCTACACATGTCTAGATCTATTACTAGACTTTGGCTCCTTAGCTTGGAAGATCGTCTCACTATTATCACAATAGAGAGTGATGGGATCATTGGCGGTAGGTACTACTTTTAGACCTTCCGTGAATTGCACGATCCAAACAACTTCCTTAGCGACTTCGATGCCGCAATGTACTCGACCTCCGTTGTTGAATCCGCGATTCTGACTTCCTTGAAGCTTCTCCACTTACGGCACCACCATTGAGCATGAAAATGAAACCAGCTTGTGATTTCAAGTCATCTCTATCTGTTTGGAAACTTGAGTCCGTGTATCCATTAACATGCAACTCAGTGTCTCCTCCAAACACTAGGATAGAATCCTTAGTTCTTCTCAAGTACTTAAGGATGTTCTTGACAATCCAAAGTGACTCTCACCTGGATTTTCTTGATATCTACTCGTCATGCTCAAGGCATACGAGACATCGAGACGTGTGCATATCATGGCGTACATGATTGATCCAACAATGGAAGCATAAGGGATCAACTTCATGCGTTCAACATCATGGGGTTCGGAGGGAGATTGAGTCTTGCTCAATATCGTCCCTGTTACCATAGGTACCAAACCCCTTTTGTATTTGTCCATGCTGAACCGTCGAAGAATCTTATCAACATAAGACTCTTGACTTAGTGCCAATATCCTCTTGGATCTATCTCTATGGATCCGGATACCTAATATGCGTTGTGCCTCTCCTAAATCCTTCATTTGGAAGTGGTTACCTAACCACTTCTTAACAGAAGACAACATTGAAATATCATTTCCAATGAGTAGTATGTCATCGACATACAAGATTAGGAACACAACATTGCTCCCACTGAATTTCATGTATAAACATGGTTCCTCAACACTTCGAGTGAAACCATTTTCCTTTATAACATGATTGAATCGATGATTCCAACTTCTAGATGCTTGCTTAAGACCATAAATGGATCTCTTAAGCTTGCACACTTTGTTAGGATTTTTAGAATCAACAAAACCTTCGGGTTGTATCATGTACACCTCCTCTTCTAAATGCCCATTTAGAAAAGCGGTTTTGACATCCATTTGCCATATTTCATAATCATGAAATGCGGCAATCGCTAACAAAATCCATATGGATCTTAGCATGGCTACGGGGGCGAAGGTCTCATCATAATGGAGACCTTGGACTTGGGTAAATCCCTTTGCCACTAGCCTAGCTTTGTAGACATCATCATGTCCTTCTATGCCATTTTTGACTTTGAATATCCATTTGCATTGAAGGGGTCTTGCCCCTTTAGGCAAATCTACCAAGTCCCAAACTTGGTTTTCATGCATAGAATCCATTTCGGACTTCATGGCTTCAAGCCATAAGGAGGAATTTGGACTAGAGATTGCAGCCTTGTAGGTGGCAGGCTCGTCACTTTCCATAAGCAACACATCGAGTGTTCCATATTCCTCGATAAGTCCCACATATCGATCGGGATGGCGAATTACTCGACTCGTTCTTCTAAGTGGAGGAGGGACAACCGCGTTAGACGACGAAGGAACATCTTCTTGCGTCTCTACCTCGGTTTGTGGCTCTTGAACTTCGTCAAGTTCAAAATTTCTCCCACTCTGTCTCTTAGAAATAAATTCTCTTTCTAAGAAGACAGCCTCGCAAGACACAAACACTTTGTTATCTTGAGGTTTGTAGAAGTAGTATCCTCGAGAGGTTGAGGGGTAACCTACAAAGATGCATTTTTCGGATTTTGGGGCAAGCTTGTTGTCGTTCTTAGTTTTGACGTAAGCATCACATCCCCAAATCTTCATATAGGATATATTGGGGATCTTTCCCGTCCACATCTCACATGGAGTCTTTTCGGTGGACTTTGTGGGACTATTGTTCAAAGATCGAGTTGCGGTTTGAATCGCAAATCCCCAAAACGAGTTCGGTAACTCGGTTTGACTCATCATGGATCGAACCATATCAAGTAGGGTTCGATTCCTTCTTTCGGCAACACCATTGAGTTGTGGTGTTCCGGGTGGAGTAAGTTGTGATATAATACCACGACCTTTCAAGTGTGAATCAAATTCAAGGCTAAGGTATTCACCACCACGATCGGATCGTAGTGCCTTAATCCTTTTGTTCAATTGGTTCTCTACTTCGTTTTGAAATTCCTTGAATTTCTCAAACGCTTCACTCTTATGCTTCATTAAATAGATATACCCATATCTACTCAAGTCATCCGTGAAGGTTATAAAGTAGTCATAATTACCACGAGCGGTGATACTCATTGGTCCACATACATCGGTGTGTATGAGTCCCAATAGTTCACTAGCTCGTGTCCCTTAACCACTAAAAGGATTACGAGTCATTTTTCCAAGTAGGCAATATTCGCATGTACCATATCATTGATAATCAAATGGTGTAATCACATTAGTCGAAATTAATCTTTTGATGCGATTCTCGTTTATGTGACCTAATCGACAATGCCAAATGAACGCTTCACTTGGGTCACTTGATTTCAGTTTCTTTGATTGAATGTTATAGATATCATTAGTCGGATTTGAGGTCTCTAAAATGTAAATGCCATTGATAGAGGAAGTTTGGCCTATAACCAAGTTGTTCCTAGAAATAGTACAACGATTGTTCTTAATGACAAAACAAAAACCGTCCATGTCTAGCATGGCGATTGAAATAATGTTTTTAGAGAGTGTAGGCACATAAAAACAATTATGTAAATACAACTCAAATCCGTTAGGCAAAGCTAAAACATAAGTTCCTTTGGATTCGGCCGCTACTCGAGCTCCATTTCCAAGGCGTAGATCCACATCTCCCTTGCTAAGCCTCTCCACATCTCTTAAACCCTGTAAATGATTACAAAGGTGAGAACCACATCCGGTATCTAGTACCCATGTCGTAGTGGAAGTATAATTTATATCAATAACATAAATTTCCTTAGGAATTTTACCTTTTGGAGTGATGATTCCTTCCCTTATATTTCGCAAATATACGGGACAATTCCTAAGCCAATGTCCCATGCCATAGCAATAATGGCACTCATCATTAACTTGCTTGAAGTTTTTGATTTTCTTTCCCTTTTTCTTGAACCTTTTGCCCTTTGAAGCAAGAACTTGATTGCTTGAGCTCCCACTAGTTTTGGCATCTTTATCTTCCAGAGACAAAGACCCTATAGATTGTATGAGGTAGTCTTCCTGAGACGGACTCACACGTGGTCTAGTAGTAGTAGGTGGTTTAGAAGAGGTGATGAAGTTAAGGTTTCCATCCGAACCTATCCCAAAATGAAGTTCTCTAGTAGTGTCGAAATCATTGTTGGAGCATACGTCGTCAAAAACATTGTGGTAAGACTCAATAGTTATTGGTGCGGTAGCATTTGATGGATTCATTGTAATGAACTACAAATATGGAGGAAAAGGAAATATTAACATTTGTCTTTTAATATCATACTTGTATATGATTAACAAGATATGAACATTTATATAGTGACCTCTACCCAACTATTATAAATGATTCCAAGACCCAAATTCATATTGACTTAGGCACGGTGGGGCCGATACATCCTTTATCAATATAACTCGGTGGATTAACGTTTAATCGATTCTACTTTTAGAACTCTTGGTCGATAATATTACATTAACATTTATCTTTAGCCCAAAACACATCCGACAAGGGCACGGTGGGGCCGATACATCCCTTATCAAAAACTTTTGTTGAGTTCAATCCAAATTTCGAATAAATGTATCCATGATCCAAACCCACATTAACTTGGGCACGGTGTGGCCGATACATCCCTTATCAACATGAATTCGGTGGATAGACATTTATCACCCACTTCCCCTACGTAACAAGGTTTGTACCCCGGTGGGGCCGAGCGCACTCCCTCGCGAAATAGGTTTTCATGGTTTCTACTATTTGGTAAGGCTATGTCTCAATTAATTGTTTTAGCGAGAGGTCATGTCAATTTATTATCTATCACGTTTTAAGTGAACTAAAGCGGTGAACTACGATAATTCTAATTGACACGGTCGATAAACTCGATAAAAGAAGATGCATGTTTTAGTTATGGCGATTTAGCGATGCATGTGACATAAAATAAAATGCAAGCATAAAAATAAATAAATCCTAGTATGGCCTTTCCTAAAATAGAAAAAGTATTTAACTATTACATATTCGGAAACCAACTCCATTGGTCCCTTGAACTTCGGTTGTGACACGTATCTCGAGGTAACACCGTCTTTATGTATCGCCATTCTTGAAGAAATCCGTCTTTTGGAACTCCGGAATGAATAAAATTAGATAATAAATTACATAATTTCCTATTATACATTTGTAACTAAAATAAAATAAATCTATTAAATTACAAAACGGTGATACGAGATCACAATAAAATTACAACCGAATCGATATTCCCATACATTTCGGGAAATACCAATTAAAATCTAAGGCCATACTAAGTAAAATTACATAATTCAAAAATTACATAAATTAAAATTATGACAATCATAAAGAAAATGCAGCATTATAATATGTATGAACATGCCCAATTTTATGCTAAATCGCCTTTAATTAGCCAATATCGTATATTACTCGGTTTTTACGGATTTGCGTGATTTCAACATTTTATAATCACTAAAATTACATAAATTCATATTTATGCATAAGTTAATTACCCTAACCTTTTAGGACTCAAAATTTAGTCTTCACTAATTATTTGACCATAATTAACTCATATTTCTAAAATTGTTCATTAATGGACCAAAAATTTCCAAAAATAAGCTATAAACTTCAAATAAATCACAAAATTTCAAATAAATTCAAAATTTGAAATTTAAACTCATGAACATTCTGGAAAAATACCGTGACACTCATAATGTTCAAAAACTTAGGTTAAAAATTTCGAAATTTTTCCGGAAAAACAATGTTGCGGTTTATCGGTTTTAACTAAAATAATCATAAAAACATGAGAAAAATTTTATTCATCAACTTTTCAATTTTAGATCTGAAAAAGATAATAAAATGCAACATATAACGTTTTTCCTTAGTCATAGATTATGTTTTATTAATTTTTCACTAATAATGTCACTATTTATGCTATTTTTCTTCAAAAATCCATAAATCATGCAAAAAGACTTCACTATAGCCCATTATTTTACACACATCTTGTAAAATTGCATGTGACAACATATTAAATTTCTATGACCAGATTCGAAATTTAACTCTTATTAACCTATTTTTCACCTAAATCCGAATTTAATAATGAAAAATCCATTTTTCGAGCATAACAAGTCCAAAAATTATGAAACTCTACAGGTTATCTCAAAATAATATATGTGACAACATATCCCAAAATCACTGGAAAATTCGAAGTATAGCTAATTTTAGACCGAAAATGACATTTTTACTCATAAAATCATATTTAAATGCCATTATTGTATAATATGAACAATAAAAAAATCCGTAAATATAACCAAAATATCCTAAAACATTTAGGACCAGAAATTTTAACATGCATGAATTAATTTCGTGATATATCATCATAACACAAATTTTACAAGTTTTATATGTTATTCTTATAACTCGGAAAAACTTTTAACCGATTTGCATGCAAACAACCATGGCTCTTGATACCGATTGAAGGAAAAGTAGATCTATATACTTACATATTCATATATGTTATTAAATTAATTTGTCATAAAATTAATAAAGGTCTTATGCATGCAAACTAATTAGCAAAATAAAGAAGAAATCATGTTCTTACATTGTGATTTCGGTTCATATGGGCACAAAAGAGATCTCCTTCTCTTTTGTTCTTGAGCTTTCCTTTTGGATGAACAAAGACCCAAGTGTAGGATCTCTCCCAAGGAATTATACCCAAAGCTTACTCTTAATTAAAATTAATATTATAAATACTAGTACAATATTAATTTTGTAAGAAAATTGACTCAAAATAATTGTTTTGGCTCTTGAATATTCGGTCAAGAGTAGAAGAATTTTGGAGTATTTTATCTCTCTAATTTCTCATTAAAATGTAGAGAGGAAATTAAATTTCTCACACTAGAAATTATGTGTGTTGAATGAATGAAAAATTAGAGAAGAAAAACTCTCTAAATGGCCTTGGTAAAACCGGTGGGAGGAGGGATTGGGTAGCCTATGCATGGGCATGATTCTCTAACCAAGAGAATAGGTATGCAAGGCTAGGTGTAGGTAGTGTCATCATATTGTTTCCACTTAAATTATTAAACATAATTTAATCACCATAATCCCTCCATATTTCGGTCCACTTATAATATGGGATCCATATTTTTTTTGTCAATTTTGTCTTATGTCACATGTCATATGTTGTAACACCCCCATACTCCAAGTGCCTTACCAGGACCACTCAGGTATGGAGACATCACCATCTCGGTTGCCCGAGGTATGATAATCAAATAGACAAAATAGAAACAACATTTATTATAAGTGCTTTAATGAAAAGTTACAATCCTTAAACCAACTGAAAGTACAATACATTATTCCAACTAATCTGTTCTCAAATGAAATGTAAATAAAGACTAAACTACAAATGGGAAGACTCTATCGTCATGTCGTGGCCATCCCCAGACTATCCAAGTACCATCTCTATACCTGCTCAATATCTCGCTCACCATCCCGAATGGATCACCGCAGTTTTTACAAAACAACACCGGGTCGGTTACTAATCACACAATCAAAACAGATAATAACAATAAGGCAAACAGACAAATTGAATCACACACATACACACAACACCAACTCCCATCATCATCTCAACACCGATCGTCCACCGACCCAGACCACCACGCTGGGGGACCGCAGCCGTTCCCACCTAAGCCCCGCTCATCGTACGAGCGATAACCCTGTATCATTAATGTGCACATCCCCTTTCGTGGCGGGTTCCACGAAGGGCGAAACTAGGGCGTGAGATCACTCCCGCAAGTGACCCCACTCAGCCGAGAACGCATCTCGAGAACCATCACAACCAATCACAATCACAATCACAATCACACTCACAATCACAATCAAACAAATAACTACAAAGACATCACCAATATCCCATTATGGGACTAATACCGAGTAGGAAATCCTACCCGGAAAGCAAACACGCAGACGATCTAAACAGCTGTCTCAAAACGGCTCCTCTACGAATTCTCCTCCTATCACACATAACACATAAAGGCTACCAATTACTTACTACTCATAAAACCCCCAAACCCTAAATTAGGGTTTGACCAAAACTAGCAAAACATTATAAAAATTATGCTAGAAGCTTACCCTCGACGCAAGGAATCCAACAACACGAAAAACAACGAGAATCGACCGTCGAACTCCGGAATCGTTAAGGATGCGATTAGGAAGAAGAACTCGCTTTCTCTCTTAAACAGGTTTTAGGTTTTGGTAAAAGTGTTTTAAAACAAAGACGAATTGGTTTAAATACCCTAATCGCATAATTAACAAAACCCGCGAAAACTCCCCCGTAAAACCGGACGCTCGATCGAGTACCCAAGGTACTCGATCGAGTACCACCCTACTCGATCGAGTGCCCCAGCTACTCGATCGAGTGCCCAACAGGTCAGAAACTATTTATCTTCGCAACTTGCCCTTACTCGACAGAGTAAGGGCTACTCGATAGAGTACCCCCAAGACATATAAATACGGAGTATTACAGTCTTCCCTCCTTAAAAAGAACTTCGTCCCCGAAGTTCAACCCATACATAAAAACAAACATGCTAACTCGATCAAGACACGACAACGTAACTAAGAACTCGAAACAAAACTCCAACCCAAACATGAACTCGTAACACCAACTCCACTAACTATTCCTACCTCCACAACATGGCTCACGATATCGTATCAACTCCACATATATATATCTCTCACGACACCAACTCCATACATAACCAACTACCATCCTCTAACGCTGCTAGGTCCATAATATCATCCACTATCAAATCCAAAATCAAGACACTCATAGACATCAAACGGGATGTTACATTCTACCACCCTAAAAAGGAACTTCGTCCTCGAAGTTTACTCACACTCATAATCTCATCATCCAACTGTCAACACTATCGAAGTATTCTCGCATTCCTAACATCAAACTACTACAAGCACGTCCGTGACCTTTTAACACTATCAACCACAACATATACAAATCCATATCTTATGCTACACCAACACTCTACTTTCAAAAATACTACCATATGCACACCCATCAAAATCTCTTTTATCACATCCTACTCCTCTTAAGATAAATGTTACGTCCTCGTAACTCACTAATACTAAATACTAGATACATCTCATTACTCTCTTTACCACCACATGTGTAAGATAACCGTTTATAAACCAAACACTTACCATGCATATATCCAAGGCTCTCTTACTTAAACATTTCTCATAACTCAACTCATTTGGCATACCACCTAACCTATACCATAAAACTCGTAACAAAATCACCATACTAACTCTCCATTATTTTTGCAAAACAACATACCTCTCTATGTAAAGCACTTATCTCCCGTAAGCATAACTCACGATCCACACTCGTTATGTACACGCACACTAGATCATCAAGTTCTTTCTTCCATTACCGCAAAACTCATACACAACTTAACATGACACTAATTCCCAATACCCTACACTCACTGTCTCAACAAAAGATTATGAACCACCTGCATCTTTCGGGTCATTACCACACATGTTCTACGACTCACTTGCCATTACCATGTCTACTGAAACCTTAACTAGAACAAGATCATAATTATTGTAACGACCTCTCACAACCGAGTTCCATTAACAGAATATCACTATACCATGACAACAACGAAGACATATATAACTCTATTCCACATCATACTCTACCCTCATTCTCAAACTGAAACTTGTAAGAAACATCATCAAACAAAACAACATCTATCTCATCAAATCAAACCGAAACTCATAAGAAACAACAACAAATAAAACAACGATTTATGTATAACTGGTATGTACTTTCGAAAACTCGTATCATAATAATCCCGCCTACTCCACCACAACCGGTGACGACATCGCAACACCACCACCAACAACCGCATCGCAGTGCGAAAATACCCGCATCACAACACTAAATATCGTGCCCGATCACCACCCGCGCACCACAACCACATCGATAGACATCACAACCGCATACGATTCCCATAAACACCGACTGAGCATAACTTCTCAGACAAGAAAAACTTACTCAAATCCACTTTATTAAATCACCACGCAACACATTATATGGATAAACAGATAAGCATCTCATGAACATCATCTCTACCATTTCACGGAATACACAAGTGTTATTAATACACATAAAATTACAACTAGCCGTGTCAAATTAATCAAATTATTACCTTTTTGGACATCATTCAATTAAATTACCGTGTCCAACATATATATATTACAGAACATTCATAAAACAACTTTATAATTATCACACCATACCACTTCTTGTGAGGTCAGAACCTCACACAAACATTTACACATATAACATAGACCCATAATCACATCCAACCAATCAATCCTGATCACGTAAGTTACCACTCACAAAGGTTACCTGTCGCCCGAGCTTAACTCATATGCCCCTCATAACAATGTCCCCCATTCGCACAACCATCACTTCCTGCCAAGTATAACCATACCATTACTATTCAACTATTAGCATCCGCCTCATCTAACCACATCTTATACCCTCTCATAATTTACACAACAATCCGGTCCCTACCAAAACAACCTCTTTTGAATTGCTACCTTTCTAATATACCATCACTCTTATCCATTAGTCACAAACCATAACACCACCACTTTGTCCTGGACATCAAACCTCTTTCACTCATCTCTAAACATCACGATTTCTTTCCTATCTTCGGTTAACATTCCAAATAACTATCATCAAATTCACCAACAAAATTACATCAACATCATTCCCAATACTATCTTACTCGTATTTTCATCTCACTCTCCACCAATTATCTATTATCGTGCAAATTCTCCACCAACTTCTTACTCCCTTAATTCCCCGAAACTCATGATTAATCATGTTGTCCTGAAACTCCTATATAACCATTAGCTAACATCCTCGTGATACTATCACACATTTCGATGATTCCTTACCTTTATATCACATAACTCCGGGGAACATTTTCCTCGCTTACTTTTATCCTTCCTTTCTCTTTACACTCAATAATACCAATTAATAGTTCAACTCCTTATTTCTTCTACCTAACTCTTTAGTAAACCAGTTACCTTCTCATCGCTCTAAAACCCAAATCCCATTATTTTATATCGATATCACCTCACTCTTTCTTACCATGGATCTTCTCTTATTATGCTATCACTCACACTTGCCACTAATCTATCCATAAAATCCACGTTCACTGTTTAAACAATTGCATCTCCCTTTTTACATCTCTAGAAATCAAAATTCTCTTTTTATACCGTTAATTGCCCAAGGATCGAAATAACACATTAGTTTCACCTCTTAATAAACCAAATCTTCCAAACTCACTCACTGTCTACAAACCGAGCTCGCAACATGTCTCCATAAAGTTCACTATATACCGCTCTTCTCAACCTCTTTAAAACGAACTTTCAGTACATATAATCTTGACTCACACGATTCCTAACCATCTCCCTCCATAATTCTTTACACATCTCAAGCTGCCACTATCCACATCCTTACTTCCAATCTTTTTATTCTCACGTTCCTTAGACTCACATCATCCTTTGCCCACATTCACTTACTTTTACGTTACTCAACATACAAACATATCACTCATCTCATCTCACAAAACATGCTCTATGTCTCTATACACCATACCAATCTTCCTTTTCTTTTTCCACTATCTATCACAACACATATAACTCATGTCCTCCCACCGAACTCATACTCACCACAGGTGCCACTCACTACACCACAAGATTGGGTAACTTACGCGTCAAGACCAACATACATGTAAAACAATGCATAAAAGAGCAAAATAATAACTTTGAATTAAACATAATATGCAACGAATTCAGAAGATAAGCATATGACCCAAAACAAGGGTCACTAGATCGAGTACAGGCCACTCGATCGAGTAAGGGACTTACTCGATCGAGTAGGTCAAGATCAGAAGCACGTAAAACAAATCACCAGGGCTACTCGATCGAGTAACTGAGGTACTCGATCGAGTGCCCCCTTACTCGATCGAGTACCAAGGATACTCGATCGAGTACCCTAATTCTCAGCACTGTCCAGTTTTCGTAAAACAGTCATAACTCACGCATTACTTGGTCAATTTGGGCGTGTGACCTATCGTTAGAATCGTAAAAGGACAAGCTATCATCTCCAATTGGAATCACATCAAAATCATTTATGCATCTCAAGTTATAACAGTTTAAAGACAACCTCTTTATAAACGAAAAACACAACTATTGATTTTTACTTCCCAAACGACTTAAACAACAACCAAGCAAACAAAACCAGTCCAAAACTCATAAAACCAGTATTCGTAATCATATGTTACTATTTTCAAAAATCAAGCAACAACATTCATCATGCACATAGGTTATTTAACTTGTCAATCACGATTTACCCACATAAACATGCTCCACCCATGAATTTCATATTCTTATGCAATTACTTACTTAATCTCTTCCAACTAATTCATCAATTACAACTACACACTTCTTACAACATATACCCATGAACAATCGTGGACAAGTACATAAACTTATCATACAACTCTATGCAGACAAAATATACGTATACAACACAACATTTCTATTTACATGTTATTATTATGTCACATTATGAATCATCCATCATGTTTCTCATTCCAACCACGATTCTATATATCTCATCAACAAGTTTCCTCATATCGCCATTTTCTTTCACATGCTCAACTTTCTACTTCAACATCCAACAATTAACACATTCCATCACATTCATAAACCAGTTAACCAAACACACATACGACTCGACAAACACTTTCCCATGTGACCGGTTCAAAGTTGTAGGGCGACCCCTTGCGGCTTTAGGACGTCTCCCAAGCCTTTGCACTAGCTCCTACAACTTTTACCCCGGGTTCATTTTAATTGACTTCCTATGTTCATTAAGTTCATTGGTTACAGGTTTCAGGATCGTCGCTCTGATACCATTTGTAACACCCCCATACTCCAAGTGCCTTACCAGGACCACTCAGGTATGGAGACATCACCATCTCGGTTGCCCGAGGTATGATAATCAAATAGACAAAATAGAAACAACATTTATTATAAGTGCTTTAATGAAAAGTTACAATCCTTAAACCAACTGAAAGTACAATACATTATTCCAACTAATTGTTCTCAAATGAAATGTAAATAAAGACTAAACTACAGCGGAAGACTCTATCGTCATGTCGTGGCCATCCCTGCTATCCAAAGTACCATCTCTATACCTGCTCAATATCTGCTCACCATCCCCGAATGGATCACCGCAGGTTTTACAAAACAACACCGGGGTCAGTACTAATCACACAATCAAAACAGATAATAACAATAAGGCAAACAGACAGCTGAACTGTCACACATACACACAACACCAACTCCCATCATCATCTCAACACTGACTGTCCACTGGACCAGCCCTGCCAGTGGGGGACCGCAGCCGTTCCCACCTAAGCCCCGCTCATCGTACGAGCGATAACCCTGTATCATTAATGTGCACATCCCCTTTCGTGGCGGGTTCCACGAAGGGCGAAACTAGGGCGTGAGATCACTCCCGCAAGTGACCCCACTCAGCCGAGAACGCATCTCGAGAACCATCACAACCAATCACAATCACAATCACAATCACAATCACAATCACAATCAAACAGCTAACTACAGCACATCACCAATATCCCATTATGGGACTAATACTGAGTAGGAAATCCTACATGGAAAGCAAACACGCAGACGATCTAAACAGCTGTCTCAAAACGGCTCCTCTACGAATTCTCCTCCTATCACACATAACACATAAAGGCTACCAATTACTTACTACTCATAAAACCCCCAAACCCTAAATTAGGGTTTGACCAAAACTAGCAAAACATTATAAAAATTATGCTAGAAGCTTACCCTCGACGCAAGGAATCCAACAACACGAAAAACAACGAGAATCGACCGTCCGAACTCCGGAATCGTTAAGGATGCGATTAGGAAGAAGAACTCTGCGCTTTCTCTCTTAAACAGGTTTTAGGTTTTGGTAAAAGTGTTTTAAAACAAAGACGAATTGGTTTAAATACCCTAATCGCATAATTAACAAAACCCGCGAAAACTCCCCCGTAAAACCGGACGCTCGATCGAGTACCCAAGGTACTCGATCGAGTACCACCCTACTCGATCGAGTGCCCCAGCTACTCGATCGAGTGCCCAACAGGTCAGAAACTATTTATCTTCGCAACTTGCCCTTACTCGACAGAGTAAGGGCTACTCGATAGAGTACCCCCAAGACATATAAATACGGAGTATTACATATGTTACATAAATTTGTTGTGTATTTTTAACATATTAAAAATCAACGTATTATTAAAAATACGTCACATACAAAAATCGACTTAGTAATTCATAATTACTTGTACCAAAATATTTTACCGTTTATAAATCACAACAGTTTGTATTTATAATAATTCATTCAAATCAATTATTTCCTTAAACAATAATTTCATCTGAGCAATGATACAATTCGATTACTCAGACCGTATCTCATTTTAATCAATTTCAATGTGATACGTAAATTTTACTTCCAAAATCGTCCGTCAATTTTCAAGTAATTTAATTAACTCGTAACATTATACGATTAATTAAATGATCAATTAAGAGTGTTGCCCTATAGGTATGACCTAGGGGATCAACTGATCACCACCGTCGCACGACAGTAATGTCAAACTCTAGTCAGCCAACCATTACCGATATATGTTGATCAGTTGACAGTAAAAATTACTTCCCAATTGTATTCTTTAGAATGAGATTTAATAATGATATTTAAATCATGTGATCACACTATTGTTGAGGACACATTTCCCAACAAGGAGGCCCACCCGTGGTAGAGGTCGTGGCGCCCCAGTTCCTGATCATGAGTTGATGTCTCTTTATGCCGAGATTGATGGTTTTAATGATGCTGATGAAGCCCAGTTGTGACAGCTGGTCACTACATCCCTCTCTTTACAGCTGGTTTGGGGGAGGCTACTGCATTACAGCTGGTATTATCTTTCTTTTTGTTTTTATTGCATTTCCTTTTTGCCCTCTTCCCTTTGTTAATTGTGTCCCATAGGTTGCTGGATTTCTGTGTGACTGCTATGCTGTAGGCGTCACAATGAGGACACTGTGACATTTAGGTTTGGGGGAGTGTGTTTATTTCTGTTGTGTGCTTTTATTTATTGTTGTGTGAAAAAATTCAAAAATTCAAAAAAATTGAAAAATTATAAAATCCAAAAACATGTCTTTTATTTACTTTTGTTTATTTTGAGTCGAGTCTTGGTGAATTGTATGGCAATGATGATAACTTACTTTGTCTTTGCATTTGAGTCTCATTTAGTTGTCCATGTACATTGTTTTGACCTGTTAGCTATGATGAACAAAGCTCTTTACTCAAGTCTTGACCGTCACAATATGCCTTATGCCGAGTAGACTTGACTTTATTTTGTTGGTAAACCACTTAAATTTCTGAGGTCTTTAGAGCTTCCTAGGCCGGGAACATTAATAAACCGGTCTCATTGTTATTTAGCCTGATGAGTGTGGTCTCCTTGTGGTATATGTAATATCAAACTGCATAAGTGTGACATTAGTTTCTTAGCTTTTGTGCGTTCATATGATTAAGTACATGAGGATAGGCGGTTCTTTTTGTTCAAATATGCAATACATTACCCAGTTTTGTTAGCCCGTTTGAACCATGTAGCCATTTTATATCCTATTTCTTAGCTACATTCCAGAATTTGCCTACCTTTTTCGGGACAGTCGCAGTTGCTTGAGTCCTTATTGTTATAGCTACTTTGGTTGGGTTGGGACTTTTATTGTCATGTGGGTAGTAGCTATCTTTTTGTAGCAATTGTGTGACCTCTTATGTTGAAAAAGAGAAGTATTATGAAGCAACGAAAAAAAAAAAGAAAAAAAAAAAAAGTATCGAAAAGAAAGAAAAGAAAAAAAAAGAGATGAAAAAAAAAAGTTTCGAAAAAAAAGGATTCAGAAGAGAAAAGAAGAAAAAAATGTTTGCTTCATTCAGTTTTGTTAGGAGGTCGTGTGTGGTAATTACTGGAGTCTAATGCACATTTGGAGAGCCTTTACATTTCTCTCATATGTTGTCAAAGTTGAGATTATTTCTCCAGTTGGATGTTTGTTTTATTTCTTATTAGATTTGGCTATTGGTCTAGCGCTGCGACTACGGTCTGAACCTCACATATCCATACGTGCTTTTGCACAAGCCACTTCTATACCCATGCCACTTTACCACCTTTCTGTCCTTGATACATGTACTTGGTCTGTTTTGTGAATGCGTATTAGTTGGAGAATCTCTTATCACATTAGATTGCATGCATATTTCATAAGTTGAGTGAGAGTCTTACTTCTTTCTATCTTACATATATCTCACCCATTATGAGTGCATGAGTGAAACCGCGAGAATCCAACAAAATGGTCTTGCAAGGTTGAAAAGTATTTGGCTGAGTCTCGGTATCATGTCACATCTTGAGTAAAAGCTGCGTTAGTCTATTACCCGTGCTTTTGAATTTGTTTTATTAGCACAACTTTGGTCATTACTTAGTTATAGATATGGACAGCTGAGACTTGTATGTGCCTAGACATTTGCTCTGAGTTATTCATTCACCATATGTTTGTTGTTCTTTGTTTGGCCTAATTGCTTTGCTTGAGGACAAGCAAAGGTTTGGTTTGGGGGAGTTTGATGTATCACTTTCATATATACTTTTATAGCCCCCTTTATACCACTTTACATACCGTTTCGTGCCTACACTACTACAGATACAGCCTATAACAACGGGTAAAAACCGTTGTAAAATAAAAAAGCGGACGTTGTTAAAGCGGCCGTTGTAGAAGGTATTTACAACGGTTTGCTTATTTAGTGAAACCGTTGTCTAAAGTATTCACCACGGTTAAAAGCCGTTGTTGTTGGGTGTTCTCCGTTGTGGAAAGTGTTTCAAAATTTTGGAGGGAATAATATAACAACGGTTATCGTATGTATAACCGTTGTTGTAACTTTCCCTCCAAAATTGTGAAGTCTTTTGACAACGGGTTTATGGTACATACCCGTTGTTGAAATTTTTTGTAACAACGGTTCTATGTTTAATACCCGTTGTTGTAATTTTACCTCCAAAATTGTGAAGACTTTTAACAACGGTTCTTTGTTTAATACCCGTTGTTGAATATTATCTTGTGGGTATTTGTGAATGTCATTCACAACGGTGTTATTTTTATTAACCGTTGTTAAAGGTATTCACAACGGTTTTTTTTAGTAACCGTTTTTATTACAAACTCCTAATGTTTTGAAAAAATAAATTTGTTTCATGCCATTCAAAAACCTGCATATGTCAAGAACACAAAGATAAATCACAAATGGGTTCATCGAACTCAATAGATTCAATTCAACCACAACAAAGAATTTGCATCATATATATATATACTTACAAGGAGTTGAATTTACATGAACTAATCATTCCCTAACTTCAACAAAAAATTTACTAATAAGTTGATCTAAACTCTGAGTATCATGCATTTCTAATATATTCTAAGACGTAGTTGCCCCACATGTCTCTTACCTCGTCTATATCTACACTTGAGTACTTTGCTCAATCTGTTGTGATGGTTGATTGCATATCTTTGCGGCAAAAACAAAGAGAAGACATTATGGTATATATAGCAACAAGCAAGACAACATTAGCAACATCATGGTATATATAGCAACAAGCAAGACAACATTAGCTCTAATTTAAAAAAAGTAATAAACACATGTTTAAATTATTACTAACCTTTTCTGGAATAACGAGATATCTTCGCCTAATAATCTCCAACATGAACCGACAAGCGTAGTATCCACATTGTATGCTATCTGGCTGGCGAGGGGCCTATTATTACATAAAAAAAACAGACGAGAGAAGGCTCACATCAAAATCTTGAACTTTAGGTATTGTATTAGTATTAAACACAGATTTTGCACTTAATGTTATTGTATTTGAGCACGTACCCTTGTTATCGTAATAAAATCAGGGCCAACATCAGAATCTTCCGTGGGTTGATCCAGCTCGTTTGCTCTTTTCTTCTTAAAGGCCCTTTTTTTAAAAAATAAAAAGGAGGCGAAAACTAATTTTTTTAGGGGCAAAAATATGAAAGAGCTTTTTTCTATAAATAAAAAATGAAAATGTTATTATAAATAAATCAATATTATAAACTTACATATTAATCAAGTGCTTAAAAGTCTCGCTTGGTTGATGATGTAAAGAGTCCAACCAGAAAACTTTATTCCTTGTCGGCATGATGGCTGCTAGCACCCAATGAGTCCTACATCAAGAGACATCATCATTATTAATAACAAGTACATATATTAGGTATGAAAATGCAATTGTAGGGGGAAACGTAATATTAATTTGTTTATTACCCTTTTTCATTATAAGCGCCAAAAATCAGCTTCTTGGTTGTCGCCAATTGCTGAGCAATATAATCTACCCGTTGTTCGAACGAGAAATCCGGAATAAATAAAGATAAAACATAGGGGCACAGGAATCCGTATAGATCAGATGGAATATTCTTCTCGGGGATCACTCTCAATTTCAATATCCTACATTATTACGGTATTAATTCCGGTATTTAAAACACCATCTAGTAGTCAGAATATTAGACTATGAAATTATTTATTAAGAAACTTACTTCATCCAAACAAATATGTGTTGGATATCAATCTGGTCTAGGCCAGCCCATACGGCTAGCACATCCCATGATACATGTGCTTGGCGCTCAGCCCCTAGAATATCCTCCTCGAGCGGAATAACTATCAATTGCTCGGTGGCTATGTGATGGCCAGCCTCCTCATGCAGTCTCTTCATCGTCACCGTTCTTACTTTTTGCATGTAATCCTTCCCTTTATATTGTGTGGAGTTTAAAGTCCTAACTTTCAGGTCCGGGAAAGAATGAGTCTTTGATTTTGTCCCCTACACAAAATTACCATGCTTTTTATAAATACAGACAAAATATAAATAAAGGGAGCGAGGTTAATTTTTAAAAAAATGGAGAAGTTAATTAAATACATACCTCATCAAGTTGTTGTGAAGTCGAGGTCGTTGGCATGTCTGTGGACTTAGGCTTATCCGCCAAAGCCGCCTTTTTTGTTCCCTACAAAAAAAAAAATAACATATAAATTTAACATATAAAAACATTCAACAATTAAAAATGTAACACATATATATATATAAAGGTATTTCATCTAACCCCAATCGCTTTCATTTGCTCGGGCTCAAAGCGCGGAGATATCTTCGCCAAGTAGATGTGAGTATCGAGGCCATTGGATGAAACTTCCAAGCGCATCTCCCGAGAATGGTAATGTCGTCACGAATCGGGACAGAATGAAAAAGTTTTCATGGCCTGGATTGACTGTAGTTATCTCTACTATTCTATGATTCGGCAAAAGTTTTTCGCCATGAACTACGATTTCCGCTGCGCATTTGTTTTCTACGAGATCCCGGCCAACACGCACATGTGGCTTTTCGATTCTATTAGGGTCGACAAGAATAATCGGCCTCTTGTTTACGGCCTAAAGAATATACACATACATTATTATATCTTTGCAAAAACGCTTGATTCAAAGATTTTGCAAAAACGCTTTTCTCTCGGGCCGATTTTTGCACAAACTTCAGCATTCATATAAATTTAACTAATTAAACACTTCATGCATACCTTCATCAAAAACAGGAACCGACTTGAAGGGGATGTATCTTTGTTTTCCATCAGCCGTCTTCTCATCAAGTTGCATCTCCTTTTCAGACCCATTATTTACCTAATAAAATTAACCAATTCAATGGCACCATGTCGGAAGTTGGCGGTGAACACACCCCCTGATCTTACCCAAAAAAAAAAAAGAAAAATAAGGAAGTATTAGGTACCTGATCGGCTTTAGTTGTTACAACTTCAGAAGCATTATTAGGTACCCGATCTTTCTGAATCTCGTTGACCGATACTTCCTTCTCATGTATTGCCAAGGTAGTAGCGGCCTCTTCACCAATCTGTTGTACCTTATTATTACCCCCTTTAGAAATGACATCCTCCATCATCTTCACTTCTTCTTCGGAAAGCTTACCTCCGATTCAGCTTTAGTAGTACGGATGCCATTAATCAAGCTGCTTGCCAAGAATGTAATGTGTCGGCAATTTTTATCCCAACAATAACATGTGAATTGAACTTAAATGAAAATAATAGAATAAATGTTACCATGTCGGCGTTCTCGGACTTAGTCTTCCTTTTCTTCTTTATCTCGCTTTTCCCATAATATTTCGTTACTCCAACCTGTAACGGACGCCCCTCAAACGACCTGGATGTTCGGGTCGGCCGATCGCTCTAGCAAGAACGTCATTACGACCACTGGGAGTGAATTTCCCTTCTTCTACCTCTTTCAATACGTTATCCTATAATATATTAAATAAACTTCAAATTATATTTGTGACTAAAATAATAAAGTTAGTAATGAACTCGTCTTAATAAAATAATGCTTACTATGTTGGCCAAAACTTCCTCATCATATTTGTCATGCGACGACCGGGATCCTTTAGGCGTGTGCCCATGTTTATAAGTTACATGCCGATCCACCTTTTTCACTCCCTTTGCCACCTACACATTAACATGGTAACATTTATACACGTAAATGTGTATCAATGCAAGTCCAAGTGTGATTAAAAAAATAAAGTCTCACAGGGCAATAATGCATGCTACTTACGAGGTCCTCTTTTATCTTTCAATAACCGCCTCGAGAACCATAGAATTTCCCCTTCTTGCATGAAATGTTAGCACGATTTCTTTTGCTAACGGCCTTCAAATAATTATATAAAAGCGCAAGTAGATGAGATAATAAAAAGATTATATAAAGGACTCATTAATTAAAAAAATGATAGGTAAATCGTTAAAAGGCGAGGATATTTAACCTGAAACTTCTCAGTAGTTCTCATCTTTTTGAAAAGATCCCATTCTTCCTGCTTGATGGTGGGACACTTGTTTTCCGGTGGGCTCTTACGCATCTCCCCCGTTGCCTTGTCCACATACAACCAATCCCTAGCAACGCCACACTTCCACTGCCTGTGGACATCCGCTGCCTTATGCATTAAATACTCATCATGGCTTTTATCGGGTATAATAAAGCCTTCCTTTACACGAGCCAAGTATAACTCCGCCAATTTTGGATTCAAAGTTCTAACATCATCTAAATGGATAGGCACAAACTGTCTTGTGCAAGCACCAATCCAACCGGAGAAAAGACCCGCATTTGGACCAAAGTGGGAAACCCATCTCACTCCATGTTATTTGGGCAACTGCTTAGCGGCTATAGCTGCAAGGACTTTCTTGCACTTCGTAGCATCCCTCTCACCAGGCTTATTATCACCAGGCTCATTATTCTTTTGACTTCTTTTACGTTTTTCACCCATGATAATCCTAAAACCCAAATATGAATGATATATGAAATGAACAACTTAACAACGTACATGCAGAGTATTATCTAAAACCCTAAACCCTAATAGGAATGAAAATTTAAAACAACAGATTGAGCTTCTAAAATCCTAAACCCTAATAAGAGGAGTAAAGTAGATGATGCGGGATGATAAAGATAACAAAGAAGACGAAAAACAAACAGATGCATGAAAAAGAAACAAGATGATCGTCTTAAAACCCTAATGACGAAACACAAAATTAAAGTGAACATACCTGTTGATGATGATGATAAAGAGAACGAGCGGGATGATAAGGGAAGGCAACGGAATCGGGCTTGGAAATCGGGCGACGGCCGCGACGAGAATGTAAAAAGCGAGGAAGAGAGAAGAATTAACTCAGGATACCAACGGTTGAACTAATAATAATGTTGTGTGTGTTTGTGTATGGCATGCTGTATGGGTTTCTATATTAGTTTTTTATTAAGACAAACTATTGACAACAGGTGCTCAAAGAAGAACCGTTGTTATATGTTAATAACAACGGGTCAATAAAAGTAAACCGTTGTCAAAAGTTTATTACAACGGTTAAAATATACCCGTTGTAATATATTTTCACCAAATTTGCGCCAAAATGAAATATGTCAAAAAAATAATTGACAACGGGTAGAGGTACTACACCCGTTGTTGAAAGTATTAACAACGGGTAATTTAAATATAACCGTTGTTATTGTTGAACCTCTTTTTTTTTTTTTAAATTATCGTAATTCCATTACGGTCAAACTGTAACAATACATACTTTGCAACATTATTCAAAATTTCAACACCAAACATCCACATCTAATAATAAGATCAAGAAAATAAGACAACTTACACCAGCATGCATGCATACTGTATGTGTCCTGATGAACTATCTCAGGATCGGGGACGTTTCTTGGATGTCATAGTTTCTTCGTTAACACAAATACCTTCACCATGGTCATCACGCATATAGATGCTTTCAGTGTCCTCATGATCAGTGTCAACATCGTCGAAATAAGATACGGTGGTAGACTGATCCATTCCCTCAAAAACGACATCCCGATCATCATCATCATTATCGGATGGACTACTCCTTCTTTTCCTTATAGACAAGTACAACGAGACCACTTCTTATCCATAGGATCGGTGACATAGAACACTTGTTTAGCTTAGGATGCCATTATGAAAGGATCATCCTTATTATTGCCAACCTTACCCAGATTGACCAACGTAAATCCCATCTTATCCTTTCGGACACAATGGATGTTGTTATCAACCCAGTTACATCGAAACAAAGGCATTGTGAAATCAATGTAATCTAGTACCAATATTTCTTGAATAACACCATAATAAAGGCATTTTCCCCAAATAGGCTTTTTATCTTTTGAAGTAGCAAAGTGCATTGCCTCAAATTCAGAACTCACACCACTATTTTGCATTGTGCTCACCTCATCTTGCTCGCGGGTGTAAAAAGTATATCCATTAATGGCAAAACTGTTGTAAAAGGTGACCCTGGCATTTGGACCTAAACCAAAACGTAGTAACCTAGGAGAGATGTCATCACCAGTTTGATCAAGTACATCTTTGTAAGACAATATTCCTAAACCACTCTGGAAACGTCTTCGTATGCTCGTTCGCAATCCACTTCTCGGTCTTGTTTTGGTGATCGTATTTGAGCTCATCTTTGTGTTGTTGAATATAAGGTTGCACCTCATCTTCGTTGTTTAGCACATACATGTGTGCTAAATGCAACATTTCACGTGTCACAATTTTTTCAACCCGGCCCCTAATACCTTTTCCGGTCATCAAGTCACTATGACGATTCTTAGGAACGCCAATCAACTCCTCAGGGGAGAGATGAGCGTAACAATATGAAAGAGCTTCGTCTAAAATAGTGCGTTCAGCAATACAACCTTCCGGACGATACCGATTAGATGTATAGTCCTTGTAGACTTTCATCAATCTTTCGAAAGGATACTGGTATCTCAAGTACACGGGCCCAAGGTACAAAATCTCCCTAACTAAGTGAATGGTCAGATGAATCATGATAGTGAAGAAAGAGGGTGGAAAATACATTTCCAACTGACAAAGAGAGGTTACAACGAGGTCCTGCAATGAATCCGCGTCATCGGGATCAATGACTTTCTCGCATATGGACTGGAAGAAGAGACAGAATCTAGTTATAGCATATCTTACCTTTTCAGGTAAAATGGAACGAATAGCCACAGGTAGTAATTGTTGCATCAAAGTGTGACAATCATGTGACTTTAACCCGGTGAGTTTTAGGTCTTGCATCGACACTAGGCTTTTGATGTTCGACGAATAACCATGTGGCACTTTAATTCCATTCAAGCATGCACAGAACTCTTTTCTCTCATTCCGTGAAAGGGTAAAAGCTGCTGGCGGTAAAAATGTACGATTACCTCTCTTCTGTGGTGCCAACTCTAGCCTAATACCCATCATTTTCATATCTTCCCTAGCTGCGGCGTTATCCTTTATTTTACCAGGAACATTCAGAAGGGTATTGATAATATTATCACGGACATTTTTCTCAATGTGCATGAAATCGAGGCAATGCCGACCTCCGAGTCGAGGCCAATATGGAAGTTTATCAAAAAATATGGATCTTTTCTTATACCCACGAGTAGACAATTTAGAGCCGCTCTTCTTCTCATAATCTATCTCAATATGCTTTACTTTCTGATAAACTTCATGCCCACTCAAAATTCTAGGAGGTTGACGAAGTTCTTGTCTTCCATTGAATGCTTTCTGCTTCTTGCGATAACAATGGTCATGATACAAGAACCTCCTATTTCCCATATACACATACTTACGAGAAGACTTCAAGTATTCAGACTCGATATCCTCCCCACACAATGGACAAGCCTCTTTCCCATGAACTGTGTGCCCGAAAAGGTCGCCATAAGCCGGATAGTCAGTTATTGTACACAATAACATCGCTCTCAAATTGAAAGTTTCGTTCTTATATGCATCAAATACTTCTATCCCACTATCCCACAACAATCGCAAATCATCTAGAAGAGGTTCCAAATATACATCTATATCATTTCCAGGTTGTTTAGGGCCGGAAATTAACAACGACAACATCAAATACTTTCTTTTCATGCACACATATGGAGGTAAGTTATAAATAGCCAACACTACTGGCCAAGTACTATGTTGGCTACTCATGTTTCCGTGTGGGTTCATTCCATTAGTGGACAGCGCTAGACGTAAGTTTCTAGGTTCATTGCCGAACTCGGGATACTTAGCGTCGAACGATTTCCATTGCTTACCATCTGTCGGGTGTCTTAGCTTTCCATCATTTATTCTTCCTGTTTCATGCCAAGTTAACATTTTTGCATCATCGGGATTTGCATAAATCCTTATGACTCTTGGTATCAATGGAAAATACCACAACACCTTAGCCGGGATCCCTTCCTTATCCTTATAACGCCACTCCAAACATTTAGGGCAATTGGTTAAGTTTTGATATAATTTCCGATACAATATGCAATCATTTGGACATGCATGTATTTTCTCATATTTCATACCCACTCCTCTTATTAGTTTTTTCGCCTCATATGTCTTAACAGGTAGAACATTACCATCAGGAAGCAACTCCTTTATCAAGGCTAAAAAACTAGTGAAACACGTGTCACTCCTCCCATTTGCCCCCTTGATATTATACAACTTCACCACAGCCGACATTTTTGTGAACTTACAACCAGGATAAAGAGGTGCTTCAGACTCACACAACTTCTCATACATGTTGTTAAGGTCATCCCAATTACTAGTGTCATCACCTACATCTTCAAAAGCAATGGACTCATCATCATTCTCTTCATTATCTATAGACCCAACATTCAACTTCTCTACTTCCAACTCTTCCAACTCAAAAAACTCGGCAAACTCAGGATCATCAGTTAGCCTTTCGTGTACCTCAACATCATCTTCTTCGTTAGTTATTCTCTTCCTCTAATGATTCCCCATGAAAAATCCAAAGTGTATAGGATCGACTAAATCTCCACTTTTCTAGGTGTATTTTAACGTCCGGAAAAGCCATATAGCTAATATTACCACATCTTTCACAAGGACATGCAATACTAGAAGAACCTTTCAAATTGTTCGAAACGAATTCATAAAATTCAGCTAAACCATCCTTGTAGGTGCGGTCACTCATATTTGCATCAATCATCCAAGTTCGAGTCATTATTCTACATTCGTAATAATAGGCAACTAATTCAGAACATACAATAATAGGCAAACAAATAAACGAAATTCAGGAAAGCAATTAAGCTAAATTATCAACAAATTAGATAATAACCCAAAAAATCTTATATCTAGTTATAAGCGTTGCTAAGAAACATATATATACCTGATTGATAAACGCGCGATGAGGGAGAGAAGACGTGACAACAGTGACGGAGATGAAGACAGAGAGACGATCAGGGAGGAATGGAGGATGATATAGTAGCAGTATTAGCTTGTGTTTGTGTTTGTAGCGTATAGCAGAATAAAGCAATATGTTGTTCTTAAGATTTTCATAATATTAATAACAACGGTTATTGAGTCTACAACCGTTGTTAAAACGTATTAAAAACGGGTTCTAATATAACCGTTGTGATTACTTTTCACTAATTTGGCGCCAAACCATTAACAACGGTTAAAAATTAACCGTTGTTATTAGTTTTTTCATTAACAACGGTTGTTTAAGTATGACCCGTTGTTAAAACCAATAACAGCGGTTAACAACACATAACCGTTGTAATTAAGTTTGGTAAAATTCGCGGAATAAATTCTACAACGTGTTTTGATGATTTTCGTGAATAAGCGTTGTTAAAGGGCCGTTGTGGTTGCCTGTATTTGTAGTAGTGCTATTTTATCATTTATATGCCTTATTTCAGTGAATTGTCGATACTGCCGCTATTTTGTGTTTTGATGCAGAAATGACTCGTTATGAGTACGATCAAGCTAAGATTAGCATGGCGGAGACGGCATAGAAGAATACACGAAGCATGGCACGGAAAACGAGGAATCACAAAGACTAGAAGTGAAAGAAGAGAAGAAATAACCTGTGAAGCAAGTTCCTCGATCGAGTTACCGCTGACTCGATCGAGCAGCTGTCCTCGATCGAGTCACCTCTGACTCGATCGAGGATCCTCTCTGGCGGGCTTATTTCCGGATTTTCCTAAAACGTTTATCTTTTGTTATAAATTAAAGACTCGTGTTTTATTGTTAGACTACGTTATATTTTGCTTGGATACTGCTAGAAAACACTCTAGAACCCTAATCTTTCCCTTGTATGGTACTAATCTTTCTTCATCAATTAATCATTGATTATTTTATGTTCATTAATTATTGTTTTATGTTTTCAATCATGTTTTCATCTTCAATCATTATTGTTGTTATTATTATAATTATGAGTAGCTAATCCCCTCATCTAGGATGAAGGGGATCTAGGTTAATTAAAAGGGAAAATCAATTAGTTGCTATTGATATCGTCAAAGTTGTTGTTTGATTATTGTAATTCTTCTAGTTAATCAACTTGAGGCCTCAGTTATTAATTAGTGTAGCGAATCGATCCTATCGCCGACCGGGTTAGAATTGATATAGGCTGCGATAATCAAATAGAGAGTATCTAATCATAGCGACCGCATGTTAGAATCGATCTAAAGGGCATAATGGAATCGACCGATCTTATGACCTTAAACAACTTGATAGATTTAGCAATTGATTGATAATCCCCGACTGATTGACCTAGTGAACCGTATATCCTAGACTTTTAATAATATCGTTAAAACCTTCATTTAATTACTTGCAATTAGTTTGTTAGAATCAACACAAAACAAACCCCTCGAATTTGGTTACTTTAGACAGCTTAAACACCCTTAGACTTAGCTTTTACCGCCTCCCTGTGGATTCGATACCTGTCTTACTACTAGCTATTCTTGTTAGTCCTGAGATATATTTTCTTTGATTTGGTGATACGACTTTAGCCATATCAGTCGCCGTGCATTAAACACTCCAGGTATTTTTGAAATGTTTTGAAATATTTTGTTTTCGAAATCATTTTAAGTTTTCCGACGTAGAGTTGTACACAAACTTTCGATCAAACGCCTGCGATTCCAAAACATGTTATAGTCCGATAATCATCGGGTGTTTGTTGGAGTCTCAGCAGATACTGGGTATCTACAGAGCCCCCACTTTGACTGAGGCTTGGACAGGGCAAAAGTCAAAGTAGAGTCCCCAGGTCAATCGAAGATTACAACCTGAAGACCCAAGCGACGTCGAGGCGGCTCGAAAGGATTCGGGCCAAGGACCTGCCGTCGGGAAGGGCGACACCAAGGCGACTCGAGGGTATGAGTCAAGGACCTGTCGTCGAGAACAGTTTAGAGTCTGTCGACTGTCCGTGCGGGTCGTTTAAAGTCCATTAGACTACGTACGAAGGCTCGCCAACCATAAGAAGGAGTCATACCTGAGGCATCTTCGGATATGTCCTTGCAAGGTTGCGGATAAATGCTCGCCAGCTGCGGTGCGTACGTGAGGAGGGCTCGCCAGCCGCGGCGCGTTGTAAGGCTCGCCAGCCATGGTGCGTAGGTGAGGAGGGCTCGCCAGCCGCGGTGCGTTGTAAGGCTCGCCAGCCATGGTGCGTAGGTGAGGAGGGCTCGCCAGCCGCGGTGCGTTGTAAGGCTCGCCAGCCATGGTGCATAGGTGAGGAGGGCTCGCCGGCCGCGGTGCGTTGTAAGGCTCGCCACGGCATGGTGCGTAGGTGAGGAGGGCTCGCCAGCCGCGGTGCGTTGTAAGGCTCGCCAGCCATGGTGCGTAGGTGAGGAGGGCTCGCCAGCCGCGGTGTATTGTAAGGCTCGCCAGCCATGGTGCGTACGTGAGGAGGGCTCGCCAGCCGCGGTGCGTTGTAAGGCTCGCCAGCCGCGGTGCGTTGTAAGGCTCGCCAGCCACGGTGCGTTGTAAGGCTCGCCAGCCACGGTGCGTTGTAAGGCTCGCCAGCCGCGGTGCGTTGTAAGGCTCGCCAGCCGCGGTGCATTGTAAGGCTCGCCAGCCACGGTGCGTTGTAAGGCTCGCCAGCCGCGGTGCGTTGTAAGGCTCGCCAGCCGTGGTGCGTAGGTGAGGAGGGCTCGCCAGCCGCGGTGCGTTGTAAGGCTCGCCAGCCACGGTGCGTTGTAAGGCTCGCCAGCCACGGTGCGTTGTAAGGCTCGCCAGCCATGGTGCGTTGTAAGGCTCGCCAGCCGCGGTGCATTGTAAGGCTCGCCAGCCATGGTGCGTAGGTGAGGAGGGCTCGTCAGCCGCGGTGCATTGTAAGGCTCGCCAGCCAAGACAAGGAAATGTACCCGAGGCATCTTCGGGATGTATCTTTGAAAGGGTTGCGGACAAATGCTCGCCAGCTGCGGTGCGTATGTGAGGAGGGCTCGCCAGCCGCAGTGCGTTGTAAGGCTCGCCAGCCGAGACAAGGAAATGTACCCGAGGCATCTTCGGGATGTATCCTTAAAAAGGTTGCGGACAAAGGCTCGCCAGCCAAGACAAGGAAATGTACCCGAGGCATCTTCGGGATGTATCCTTAAAAAGGTTGCGGACAAAGGCTCACCAGCCAAGACAAGGAAATGTACCCGAGGCATCTTCGGGATGTATCCTTGAAAAGGTTGCGGACAAAGGCTCGCCAGCCAAGGTAAAGGTCGGTTAATGGACCATGGGAATAGCCGCGTCGAATGGGCTTACTTTGAAAGTAGCGAACTCATGATGTCGCTGTGAAAATAGTGAGTATGGATCCTCACCATCACTGTTTTTTTTGGAATGAGCGGGTTCCGCGAGGAAGCCCCCTGCTGGTATTTGAAGGAATAGTGAATTTGGAATCTTCACTATTCGGTTTGAATTTGTAGTGGCGGTTTTGATGGTCGTTTGTCTTAATTCTGAAAGGAAATAGCAAATTTTAAATCTGCTATTGCGTTTGAAGTGACGGTTTATGTACCGCCGTTGACATTTGAAAGAAATAGTGAATTTGGAATCTTCGCTATTAATTGAAGTGACGGTTTATGTGCCGTCGTTGCCATTTTGGAAGAAATAGTGAATTTGGAATCTTCACTATTGATTGAAGTGACGGTTTATGTGCCGCCGTTGACATTTTGGAAGAAATAGTGAATTTGGAATCTTCACTATTGATTGAAGTGGCGGTTTATGTGCCGCCGTTGACATTTTGGAAGAAATAGTGAATTTGGAATCTTCACTATTGATTGAAGTGACGGTTTATGTGCCGCCGTTGACATTTTGGAAGAAATAGTGGATTTGGAATCTTCACTATTGATTGAAGTGACGGTTTATGTTCCGCCGTTGACATATGTGGTGAAATTAGCGGAATTCAATTTCCAACTATTATTTTGAAATTGACGGTTTTGATCGCCGTTTGTTTGAAAATAGCGAGTTTTAAATTTTCGCTATTTGTTTTTGTTTGTTTTCGAGGAAATGACAATATTTAATATTGTCAACGAAAATTTTGAAGTTGTTGGGTGGAAATTGGGCCAAAGCCCAAATTTCGCTGAAAAAGCAAAGGGGAGGCCTGGTTTAGGCGCGAGCCACTTGGCGATGCAAGCCGGCTTCCCTATTTTTTGTTAAAAAGACGCGAGGTTGAGTTGCGGATGAATACTCATTTTCAACCTCGAAATCTCGCCCAAAATCGCCATTGACGGACCTTCAAGCTTGCTTTCATCCGTGCCATTGTCAACAAATGTCATCTCAAGGTAAGTATTTCCTCTTGAATCCTTTCAAATTTGTCGATTGTTAGCTAGATTGAATTAGGGCGGATTTTGCCCTAAAAATCGAATTGGGCGTTTTTGATTGAGCCAATTTCGAGTGAAATTGATGTTTGCATTAGGTTAGAAACTTGTTTAGGAGTATAGGGGTGCTTTTAGTTTGCATTTTGGTCCCCGTTTCCGCTCAATGTGCACGAAAAACGTGATTGAGGCGAGAAACCGTCTCATTTCACAATGCCAAGTTTATTTGCTTGGGTAGTGGGTCCCACTAGGTTGCATTGTAGTTGGGAAAACCCGTGTTTGCCATTTAAGGACCTTCATTGGATGTTTGTGGGCAAAATTGAATTTTTGCCTTTTGCGACGGTCTTACGCCTGACAAAATAAGCGCTTGTTTGGGCTTGAATTTAGTCAGTCTGCCTTGAAATGGACCTTATTGGTATTTTAGGTCACCTTGAGGCGTGATAAAATCACGTTTGCCTTTTTGCGGTCGTTTTTGAATTTTAACCGGTTTGGGCTCAAATTAGCGTATGAATTGCCTTTTTGAACCGTAAAAAAATCCCATTGTGTCGGGAATGTAAAATTCCTATCGTGTCGGGAATGTTTTTTTGGGTTGTAGGCGGACCTTGTGTGGGCCTTGAAACGCCTGTTTTTGTGATTTTGACTCGTCTTTTGCTTGAAGAGAGGGGCGAGTCGTTTTTTGTATTTTTGTTGTGAATGGTTTGGGACGGGATTGCCCCTTGTTTTTTTGCATTGCAGGTTGCGTTTTTTGTTTTTGGATTTGTCCATTTCATGCCGTCGTAATGCCGAAATTTCGGTTGACGTTTTTTTTGTTGTTTTTGATTGCAGGATATCATTTGGGACCGATGAGGTCCGTTGTTGAGGCTTTGGAGGAGGAAGTCGATCCCGGAGGGGAAGAGTCGACTTTTTTTTGTTACAGGCTTGGTTGTGTTTCTCCCTGGTGGCCTTTGTCCGGCCAACGATCGGGTATCGATCGTTGGTCGTTGTCTGTAGAGATTCGGATAGGCGGCCAATATGGTTGGTTTGTCCTTTCCGTCGTGGCTCATGGACAGGATGACTGATGATTGGGGGTCAGTACGAGTGTGTTATCCCCTGTTGTTGACCTTGATCGCAGTTGAATTCGGCTGAGTGGGGTTTAACATCGGAGTAACATGCTAAGTTACGGTCCTCGGTTGTCGTGTCGTCCGAAATCTGCAAGACATTGTCTTCTTTTTTGTCATGGAGCAGGAGTGAGGGGTTATCGTCATGGTAACCTCCTCTGCTTTCACTGTTGCTCCTCTGTTTCCCCTGTTGCTCTCTTTCTTTTCCGTTTGGGAGGATAGAGAGTGCTTAGTTCGGTAGGTGGCGGTTAGCCCCCAGTTTGTTGTCTTAGGCCAGTGTCTGTATGATAGACGTTTGTTTTAGACCAGTGTCTGTATGATAGACGTTGTCGATGTATTTTGCGTAAGGCGGTTTGTATATATGTGTTTTTGGATTGTAGTTTATTTTGTGATTTTTGGCTTTTTGTGTTGTGTTTCGGAGGAGCGTTGTTGGCTGTCGACTCTCCTTTTGCTTTGCACCAGTTCCTGCATCGTTAGTGTAGAAAACAGGCAACAGATAGCACATACGCATACATGCAAACACGTAAAAGCATTTGATTGAAAATCAAAATTAACCAAGATGTCTTGAAGTTAAAATTGAAATTTGAAATGAATTTTGAAAATTCCGTGACAAATCGTCGTGTTTGGAATTCAAAAGGAAATGATTTGAAAATTTGAGCAATTAACTCGTGTTGTGAATTAAATTGCATCGAAATTTTTGAAAATTGACTCGAAAAAATATAAAACTCAAACCGTCAGGAAAGAATTTCGGAAATGATTTTTGCGAGTATATTTGGCTTTTGAGGTCAAGATTCGAATTTGTGAGTGCTTGAATTTTTGAGGAAAATTGATGTCGTGTAATCAATTCTCGAATTTGATTTTTGTTTTGCGAAAAATCGAAAAATTTTCGGAATTTCGACTGACATGGAAACGATCCGTCGTGGATCGGGGCGACTAGCCCTTCCCCCCTTAAAAAAAGAAAGAAAAACCCGTATGTTTAAAGCTGCGTCATGGAAACAGTGTCGGATTTCGTAAAACGCGAAAACAAGGAAATGTGAGTGTGAAGAAACACAAAATTTCCCGGATCATCCCGAAGAGGCGCGAGGTTCCTGGCGGGAGGTTTGAGGTGTCAGGAGAAAACACATGTTGAAAGAGACAATTCAACAGCGGGAATCCTGGAGAAGCCTCAAAGAGGCGCGAACTGCTCGGCGATGGAAGCCGGCTCTCCCTTTTTTGAAAAAACGCGCTGATCATTTTGTATAAATAGGGACGTTTGCGCTTCATTGTTTCAGCATCCGAAACACAAAAACATCTCCACGAAACCTCTTCTTCTTCCACAAAAATAATTCATGGATGCTTTTGAGAACGCGTTGCGACAATGGTGCCGGGATTTGTCGCCTTCCGAGAAGTATCAACTTGATTGCATGGGAGTTGGTCAATTGTTGGTGCTTCGCAAAGTCAAGGTACAACCTTCGTTTCTTGAAGCATGTTCTCGGTTTTGGGATTCGAAACATCATGTTTTCGTTTTCCCGAAAGGTGAAATTTGTCCTCTTGCCGAAGAAGTTGGAGCCATTGGTGTGTGGCCGGGTTGTGCTCTGGTGCTTCCTCCGACTTGGTTGTGCTACAAGGATAAATTCCGTTCCATGTTGGGCTTGTCAACAAGCCAAGTCAACTTTCTTCTTGCTCCACATGGTGTGGATATGTTGGCTCTTATTAACATCTTCTCGAATCGGTTAGATGCTAATGTCTCGGAGGTGGCTAGGAGAAGGGCTCTTGCATTTTGCCTTGTCCATGTTTACCTCTTTGTTGATGTCTTGAAGAAGGAGGGGCCAAGATGTCATGGTAGCATGACCCTTATCCATGTGATCGAGCAAATGGAGCATGGTAGAGATCCGTCATGGTTGGTGCTTGGAGAGATTATCCAAGCTTTGGACAAGGAAGGCTCTTGTGGAGAAGCTCCCTCTTTTGGATCGCCAAGGATCCTCCAAGTGTGGCTATTGGAGAGGCTAAGGTATGTAGAGCCTCCGGTTAATCCTTCTTCTTACTCCTTCCGTCACCTTACCATGAGGAAGAAGTTGTACCCGGATAGTTTTGCTTCCACCGAGGCCTATTGGGCCGCAAGATTGGCGGAGGAGGGTGGTCCTCATATCCGTTGGGTGGTGCCGTGGTGGCACTTGAGGTCCTTCACGGGGTTGCCCGCTTCGGGTAATAGTCCTCGTTCTTTGATGGTGGTGGGTTTGAAGGTTGTTTCCTTCATATATCCCGAAAGGCTCATGAGGCAAATGAGGCGTCAACAAAAGGTGCCCGCTCAAGATACCCTTGTCCAAGAGAATGTTTTTCGGAACTCCGAGCTTGTGGAATTCTTTGAAAGGTGGTGGGCCACTCGGCCGCTTTGGGAGGTGCCAAACCCCGTTTCCACGACATGGGTGACTCCCGCTTATGTCAAATGGTCACATGCTCCGTCCTTGGAAGAGAGATCCAAATTCCGTAAGGACGAGGTCGTCGATTTGAAGTACCGAGAGGTTGGCAAGGCCAACCGTGCCTTCTTTGAGGAGTATGTTGATGGAGCTACTCCCGATGTGATGAGACCACCGAAGAGGAGGAGTTCCGGCCCCAAGAGTATGGTGGGTCGTGCATTGGCTCGTCTCGGGTCAAATATGGGGTCTTGTGCTAGACCGGAGGCCGTCGCCGTCTTAGATCCGTTTAGGATCCGTTCCGAGGAGGAAATCCATGCTAGGCGGGCCAACAAGAAGAACAAGGGGAAGATGTACCCCGAAGGAAAAGGCAAGGGTAGAATGGAAGAGTGAAGACCTCCATTACCCACTTTATTATTATGTTGTATTATTGTTGTAGGTTTTTTATTATGTTGTACTAGCTAGTTGTTGTGTGTTTTGTGCTAGTTTTACTATGTGAGGTGTGTTAGTGGACACCTTAGCTTTGACAAGTTGTATACTCGTCGGGCTTTATTTGTTGTTGAAATTGTAATCCCTCCCATTATTAATTAAATAAGAGGATTGCCTGTGTCGAAAATGGCGAACGCTTGTTTCTTCCATCCGTTTTGCGAAGGCAATTCGATTTGAATCGTCCTAAGCATTTGCACTTGGGAAAGTGGTATTTTGTGGAAAGGGAGAAAGGCTCATTTTTGTATTTTGTGGGGAAAGGGAATGGTTTTCCCTTTTCTCCTTTTTTTGTATGCGGGTAATGTTTTTTTTTTTATTGTGGGAATGGTTGTATCCTTCTTGTGTAAGAAAGGACTGCCTACGTATCCACCTGAAGAGGTGAAATCAAACCATGATCGTAGTTCAGAATGTTTTGTGAATTTTGAATTGGGTTTTGTGGTTGTATCCCTCAAGCATAAGAGGGACTGCCTACGTATTCACCTGAAGAGGTGAAATCAAACCATGCTCGTAGTTCAGGGGGTTTGTTTTTGTAGTGCAAATGGACGTTGCCTTTGACGGATCAAAGGACATTCGAAACGGGCAAGGTGCCGCAGCTTAGACTCGATAAAACATGCAATTTCAAATCAGAACACGTTGAGGAACTTGACTTGAAAAGGGTTGAGGTCGGTGCTAGTTGCAAAACTAGGCTAGGTTGTTAATTGATAGGGTTCAAGGGTAGTATTTCTTGAGTTGGTCTAGGTTGGTCGGGTTTGTAAAGTCCTCCCCATACAGGTCACTCAGTCTCACTGCGCCTCCCGAAAGTATTTTCTTGACCAGGTATGGCCCGGCCCAGTTGGGTTTGAATTTTCCCCTCGGATCGACGGGTAATGGAGCTCGAACTGACTTGAGGACCAAGTCGCCCTCCCGGATGTTTCGGGGTTTGACCTTCTTGTTGAATGCCCGCTGTATACATCGTTGGTATAACTGGACGTTGTGCAAGGCGTTGAGTCGCCGTTCGTCTAGAAGAGTGAGTTGTTCGTACCTTCGACGGGTCCATTCCGCCTCAGGGACTTGACTCTCCAATAGAATGCGTAGAGATGGGACCTCTAACTCTACTGGTTGAACCGCCTCCATACCGTATGCTAGGTAGAAGGGTGTGGCGCCTGTCGGTGTTCGAATGGAGGTTCGGTATCCCCAGAGTGCGAATGGGAGTTTGCTCGGCCAATCGCGTTAGTTGTCTTGCATTTTCTTGATAATGGTGACAAGAGTTTTGTTCGCCACCTCAACCGCTCCGTTGGTTTGGAGACGGTAGGGGGATGATCGATGTCGTTTGATCTTGTATTTGTCCAGCAAAGCCTGAGTTTCCGCCCGGAAGTGAGAGCCTTGATCGCTGATGATTTCATGGGGTACCCCATATCGGCAGATGATGTTGTTTTGAATGAACTTGGCCACTTGTTTGGCGGTCAAGACTGCATATGACTGCGCTTCCACCCATTTGGTGAAGTTGTCGATGGCGACGAGGACGAAGCAATGCCCCTTGGTGCCTATCGGGTTGACTTTCCCGATGATGTCGATGCCCCAGGTTGAGAAAGGCCAGGGTGATGTCATGGTGTATAAAAGGGATGGTGGTATATGTTGTATATTGGCGAAGATTTGGCAATTGTGGCAATGTTTGACGTAGTTACGGCAATCGGCTTCCATGGTTGTCCAGTAGTAACCCAGCCGCATGATTTTCCGTGTAAGCATCATTGCGCTCATGTGAGGGCCACATTCTCCGTCGTGAACCTCCCCTATGACGTTTTTGGCTTTGTGAAGGTCAATGCAAAGGAGGAGAATTCCTTGGGGTGTTCTTTTGTAGAGTTGATTTTTTTTTATCACGAATTGTGATGCAAGTAAACGGATGGCTCTTTGTCCTCTTTGATTAGAGTTGGGAGGGAATTCGTTTTTGGTTTTGTAATTGAGGATGGCTTGCACCAAGGTTCATCATGGCTTTCCTCGTCGTCGATAATGGCACAAATGTGAGCTGGCTCGCTCCGTCTCTCGACACATAGGGGCATCGATGCCATGTCGTCAGGTATGTTGACGAGCGCGGCAAGTTTTGCCAGGGCATCAGCAAATTGATTTTCCTCTCGTGGCAAGTGGAAGTAGTCGACTTGGTCGAAGAACTCGGCCTCTTGATTGATCTTTGCTCGGTAGGGAGCTAAGCTGTCATATCGGATTTTCCATGATCCGGATACCTGATTGATGATGAGTGAGGAATCGCCATGGACCCTCAGTCTCTTGATGCCAAGTGTGATGGCTGCTTGTAGGCCGATGAGACATGCTTCATATTCAGCGGCATTGTTGGTGACGGCGAAGTCTAGCTTGACCGAGATCGGAATTTTTTACCCACATAAAATAAAAGCGAGTTCGTAAAAGACTCCGTAAATCGTCATTCGGACTCCGATTAAGGCGAAACAAAAGCCTAAATTTACTATTTTTCGAGCCCAACGCAATGGTAATATTTTCGTAGACCATTGAGTTTTTAAAATTTTCAATACTGCTTCGTGAATTGGGAGTTACACAATATCCGGTCATAATTACACTTTATTCGCTTGAAATTACACCTAATTTAATTTAATTGAAATTATATCATATCTACAAAAATTTAACAATGAAAATAACAAATAATTATTTTTTGTCGATAAAAATAAAGATAAAGAAAAATGAATTATGTCAAAGAAATTACAAAGATAAAATAATCACCGTAAATAATAATATAACAAAAAAAATTACAAAGAAAAATACATAAAGGACTAATTAATATTGACTAATAATACAACTTAAAAAAAGTACAAAGAAAAATACTTAAAGGGCTAATTAATATCGTATAAGTTGAAGTACAAATATACAAAAAAAGAAATGAATACGCCTCTCTGTATAAATATACAAAAACAAAAATTTATTCATAAATACATGTATTAATTATAAAATAGAGTTAAAATAAAAAAAAATTAGGAGAAAAGTATTTTTTTTTTTTTGAAGAAAGGAGAAAAGTATTTTTAATTCATAGGGTAGGCTGTCAATACCAAGAACAATTATTAAGGCTAATTAATGAAAGAATCAAAGGTATTAAGGATTAAAATTAGATTCTTCAACTTTGACAAATGACGCACTTTAATTGATGGTGTATGAGAGCCTCCATACACCTGGTGTAACTCTACCCTTTTCGTATACCATGACATAGAAAACCACGAAAGTTTTTTTTTGTTTTTTTTTAATTCGATCTGTAACACCCCCATACACCAAGGTGCCTTACCAAGACCACCTAATGCATGGACATGCTACTATCTCGGTTACCTGAGCCAATATATATCAAATTGACCATAAAAAAACATACTTTAGTTAAATATGTTTAACTGATTACATATCCAAAACCCAAAACTGTAAAGTAAAGTACAACTATTCTAAAACCAAACTACAACTAAAGTAACAAAAGTATTATGATAACACAACGGAAGACTATATACTATCAGACTCGTGGCGACTTCATCCCCAGCTAATCCCGCGCACATCCATAGTATACCAGCTAGACAACTGGTCACCATCCCCGAATGGATCACCACAATTTTTAAAACATTTAAATGGGGTCAGTTACTGATTACACAATGCAAGAAAAGCAAGATAACAAAATACACAGATCACCCAATTCCGCCACATCTCCACACACCTGACTACACATTAAAGTGTGTAGCCCTGCCAGAATACCCATCGCAACAGATATTCCACGCCGCCAGTGGGGGACCGCATCGTACCCACCAAATCCCCGTTCATCAATTCCGAGCGAAAACCCAAGTTCCTTAATGTGCACATCCCCACCTGTGGCGGGTTCCACAGAGGGCGAATCATGGGCGTGAAGCCACTCCCGCAAGTGACTCCACTCAGCCGAGGACGCACCTCGCGAACCACGGACAAACACATCCAACCAATTATACAACAACAGACACCAATTACAATACCAACATGATAAAGATTAACAACATCAAAACCAAGTAGACAAACATCAATAACCGAGTAGGAAAACCCTATCTGAAAAAGCAATCATTAAGATCGTCACAATCAACTAATCACAACCGTTCTTCTACAAAATCACCTCCTATACACACACAATCATACAATCACCATCTAGTATCAAAATACTCCCAAAATCCCCAAATTACCCAATTAGGGTTTCAACCAAAATCAAAGAAACAATATAAAAACTGTACAAGGATCTTACCCATAAAACGACGGACTCAACGTCGTAAAGAACACAACGATCCGACGACTCTAGCCCTTAGGAGTTGATAGCAATGCGAAGGAGAAAGCAACATAACTTGTTTAGGCTTTTGTGAAGTTTAGAAAAAAGGTAAAAGTGACAAAAAAACTGACGAAAGTGTTTATATATCTTTCTCGCGTTGCTAACAAAACCCGGCAAAATAACCCGTAAGACCGAGTTACTCGATCGAGTAAGTCAGTTACTCGATCTAGTAGCCCTCACTCGATCGAGTGCTACTCTTACTCGATCGAGTGCCCATCAGCAGTCCGCTGTTCCAAAACCAAAACTCACTTACTCGACAGAGTAAGCCTTACTCGATAGAGTACCCAACAGTACTTCAGTATTACAGTCTTCCCTCCTTAAAAACAAATTTCGTCTCCGAAGTTCAAACCTAACCTACAAAACATGAACTTCTAACACTAACTCCACCAACTATGTCTACCTTCGCAACATGGCTCACGATACCGTATCAACCACATCATAGACTCTCTACATTAACTCCATACACTACCGAATACCATCCATAAACGCCGTTAGCTCCGTCTCACTAACATAATATCCACTAGAACATACAATATCAAGACAATCCACCAAGCAAGATCAACCACTGAACGGAATGTTACAAATTCTCCTTTAGTTTTACAGTTTTTTTTACTAGGTGGTGTTGTGTCGTTATTGCTTTCCACCAAATCAAAATTTATATCTTTACAAACTACTCTTAGTAGAGTGATAAGCAAAGGTCGGATCCCAAGGGACGGGTATCGATTTAAGATTTCAATTGCAAGTAGTTATATCTTAAGGTGTCACAAATTTGGGTTGAGATGAGATGCAATCTAGACTAATCAACAAGATGAATGTAAATTAATGAAAACAAAGTAAAGCAATTAAAGGAGTTTGTAAATAATTGATTAATTGGCACTAGGGTGTCATGGGTTCATAAGGGAATCATGGAAATAAATCATACAAACATGTTCTCAAATAGATGGAAGCAACTTATTGTTGTGATGGAATCGAGTTAGTGTATATCTTACAATTCCTAGGAAGATGTGGTCCCGTAGCCGAGTCGATCAAGACTTTACAACACCTACAAGTCAAGTTAGTCCCTTCCTATTCAACTCTATGCATAGTCTAACAAGGCTTGAGTTGACTTATATCTTACAAGTCTCATTGAAAAGATAAGAGAATCATGCTAGGATTGTCAATCGAGCATTTCATCAAGCATAACATGTGCATAAGTTGAAATCACAAAAAGCAAGCATTTAATTATGAAAGCATATTAAATTAAGCATAGATCTAATCCCATGATTTATTCCCCTAATTCCCCATTAACCCTAGCTAAGAGACTACTCACTCATGATCAAGTTTAACATGCTAATAAGGATGTCAATCATATTAACAAAGCAAAACATGATGAATAAGTAATGTAAATAACAATAATTAAGCAAAGGTAAAAGGGATTATACCAACTTGAGATGATCCAAATAATAAAATAAAGAATAATAGAAGAAAACTTGATGATTGATTGTAACACCTCGGTTTATAAAAGAAGTCTTCGTCAAGACATTCCCAAATAAAACGGACTGTTACCATCTCGGTTTCCCGAGGTAGTGAATAACAAATTAAACTCCAAGGCAATTTATATAATATTTTAACTTAATTATTACAAATCCTCTTTTCAACTCAAATTACAAGAACTGACATAAATAAAAGTGAAAGTCTTCTAGATGATGATCTAGCTACTAAGTCGTCTGATCCAGTGTCTCACGCCCATCAAGCTCCCGTCCTATCTCTTAAACATGTCAAGTCTGCTCCCCATTAAAAGGTTCATCACAGGTGTTCACGAATACACAGGGTCAACCACGAGGTTGAGTAGGGAAAACAATGAAACAATAAATATGATATGCATGCTCCTCCGTCACCTCCATCTCCATCTCAACTCATATCTCATATCTCATACCCCGACAACCCACCATACCGATCCCGGTAGACTATATATATCGACCGTAGCCGATCGCCACTTTCGCTTGTTGAGGACACCAGGCAAGTCCCGCAAACCCGCCAGGCCTTATCACAACTCACATCGTATCTCAACATCGTCACTACCACACCATCCTCCAACTCCAATGCATATGAATGCTCAAAAGAAATTGATGCAACACAATATATATATATATATATATATATATATATAAATCGATGAACTGATAAATCATAAAATCATGCCGATTACCCGATGTTGTGATATCATACTCAATATAATCAATTCAGTCAATCACCTTCCCGTATATGAAACATAACGTAAATCAACAACCACGAATCAAGTCAACACAATTCAACAACGATAATAGGACAAGTGTATTTCCCTACCTCAAGTGCCGAAATCCAATTAAGCGATTAAGCGGTCGAGAAAATAAAGCAATGAATTTGATTATCGATCCTTCACGAATCCACCACCTAAAACAATTATAATATTTATAATTACTAACTACTAAATATAGACATCTCCCGAAATAGAAGCTTTCCTGAAATACAAACCCGACACCAAACTTATGCCCAACTGGTAACTAAAATAACCCGATTAATATTTGACTCAACTTCCCAATATAGGAAGTTACTAAAGTAGAATTTCTTAAAATGGAAACTTTCCCGATATAGTAACTTTTCTCTTTTAACAAACCCGACTCAGAATAATTAATTACGATTAATTATTATTTTTATTTTAATAACTCGGAACTAAAGTCAAATGATAATTAAAGGGTTAACGAATTATGCGATTAAGAACAACCCGAATCAAACAACCCGAATCAAACATTGAACAACTCAACCACCCGACTCAAACCCGTCTTTAATTATTTAAATAACTCGGGAATTAAATTAATTAATTAAGAGTACGACCAATTAACAATTATATCGATTAAACTATGAAAAACCCGTTTCAAAACTAAAAACAACTCATCATCGACCACCGCGCCTTCACACGTGCTCACCCGCCACCACAGGCCACCACGAGGCCGTGTCAACCGCCAGCTCAAACACCCACTCTGCCCCAGCCACCAACGGCCACCCCCACTAGGGTCGACTGCTGCCGGCGAGTCAAACCCAGGCCGCCATTTGGCCTGGTTCACCACCACGCATCACCAAACACCTCTAACTCTCACCCTACAACCACCGCAACTCTCCCTTATCCCCTGCCAACCGACCACCACCACGCTCACCGTCAGACCACGCACCCAGACACCGTGGTACCACCGGTTCGACCTCCCCCGAGTCCACGGTGGCACCACCCCTAACTTAGTCGTCTAAAACCCGCCTGAAACCGTAACCAAACCTGTTTTGTCTACCCCTGTCGATGCCGCCTTTCACAGCCGCTACCACCTCTTAAAACCACCCTAACCACCACCACTACACTCGTCACATGCTACCCATTTCCCCTACCCCGTCAACAACCACTATAAACGCCCCTATCAGACACGAAACAACCACCAAAAACCCCGACATAAACAATGAAAACAGAGAAGGGTGTTGAATGCTTACCTTGCCGCCACCACAACAGCCACCACGGCCACCCACGACCGTCGACAATAGTCCCTAGCTCCTCCTGTGCTGTGCCAACACTCACGCTCCCTCTCTCTCTCTCGTTTTGCGTGAAAGGCTGAGATCTAAGCTGATGAAGAAGGGAGGCGGCTGAGGGAAGAGGGAGGCGGGTTGAGGGGGTTACTATTAGGTTTAGGTTTAGGGTTAGGGTTAAAGTTATTGGGCTGGACATGTTATTGGGCCAGCTCAAATGGGTCGATGTTTAATTGTTTAGCTCACCTTTCGAATTCCTTATAAACCCGTCTCAAATAACTTACGATAGCTTAATGTAATTATCGACTCAATTATTATCTCGACATAATTAGTAATATAGAATGTATAATAAATAATATTTAATAATATCCATTTAATTTATTATATAAAAATACGGGGTATTACAGTCTTCCCCCCTTAAAATGAACTTCGTCCCGAAGTTCGCTCCCGTACCCAAACCTCATAAGGGTATTGCATATCGTACTTACGAACGTCACGCATTTCTAACACGGTTAACACCCACTTTTGACACATCAATTAAACCTAACAAATACGAAATGTTACATTCTGCCCTCCTAAAAATAAACTTCGTCCCGAAGTTTAACTCGTCTTTACTTAACCCAACTAACTACGACTAATAATTACAGGAACACCAATGTATAATAACTAAATATTCATCTGAGAACACCGTCATCTTTCATCTCAATTCCGATCTCAAACTCAAGTAACTCAATAACCATGGTCTCACTGGACCGTAAACGTAACTCAGCACAAAGGCCCCACAACTCATAACTCAATACCAGTGGTTTAATCACACTCTCCTTTTACACATCAACCAACTAATGTATAGGAACAAAACATATAGAACTCATTTGTATAGGTACCCCACAACTAAACATCAACTTGGTCAACTATAATCTACAAACAAGAGCAAATTCAACATTAAGATTTTACAATCCTACCCAACTAAAAACATGGTTACGTCCTCGTAACCTTCATTATTATAACTAACGTTCTCAAACTACGCTAACAACTCGAAAGAGGATAAAATATTCACAACTCATGCTCAGGTTAACTAATCCTTGCCAAAGACAATCAATATACAAACTCTCTCAAGGAAGCTACCGTTACCAAGGAAGCTACCTATTACTTGCATAAAAATCATTAGTAATTATTCATTTCACCAATCATTGTAATCTCATACCTTTAGAAACATAGGGGATCAATCAACATAAGAAGAGAATTAGGATCAACACTTGATAAATTGATTTATGAAAATTTATAACCTAATAGGTCCAGTCTGACTTTCCTTTACTTAATTGTACCGATTTAGATCAAGACACAGAATCACCAATAAAAATGAAGACAACCAGTTTCGCAGTACTTATCATCCTAGAATTATTTTAATCCTCACAACAAAGGGTTTGAGATTTATTCACGAATAATGAATGCACCTTGATTGGCAAATTTTACAAACTTATTGGTCGAGTCAAACAAGCGAGTAAACAGCGATATTGGGAAGTTAACATACAAGACTATCATACATAAAATTTTGTTCTTGGTATTAAATATATATTTAAACTGCACCCAACACAATGACATAAAAGATTAATGTATTTAACTACGCCAATTTTACAAATATTTGTTACCTGTCATGCTAATATTAACATACCATGTTGACACACAACTCACTTAAATCACCACATTACATTTCCCGTCTTGACATTCGTGATTAATCACAACCCACCAATTTGCTATATGAACGGACAACATGACTAAATTAACTCACTACTTATGACTCCGTTCTAGTTTCATTCCTCCAGACTTAGCAATTATCAGGACCCATACAACCAGACACTGGCTGGAAATCTCATTCCGAATTTATACTCACACGACAAAATTTAACTTCATTTTCAAGACTTTTACTTTCATCTTTGAACGGTGAATAATTTTCTTAACATGATCTTATAACAGAGCCGTTCATAGAATCCATTTACAGCTTACTACGAAACTCAAAATCAGATAAACTTAATTCAATTCCTTTAAACAAAACCAGCTTAGGTGTCGACTCATATATCGTAATTTACAGGTTCATCTTATTCATTTCAGTCCTATCTTTATTAATGCACGACTATTACCTCAATCATCAGGATTTTAATTGCACTTCTTTACTCAGTTATATTCACGGCTCAACTAAACGTAACTATAACGACTATCGTTTAAACCAACGCATATCATGTGAATCATCAAGGGTTATCCCATTATAATTGCTAATATAATTATCATAAACAATCTTTATTAAAATATAATTGATAGTAATGACTCGAGAATATAGATATGCCAAATGTCGTATTATATCAAACAATTTCCTTTATATCATGCTCCTACAATTGCAAGAATCCCTTTAGTATTTTATGACGATATAATGATGAACATATCCACTAAGAATTAACAACACTGTTTAATATCATGTCCTAGGTTTAGGTCCACTGGAATAGATTAATGCAATGTAAGTAATAAATATACTATAGGCACCGACTCACATAAAAAGGCATTAGAACTCAGATGACATCCTACACGTGTGAACATTTAGACACAATCATTACTACCATCCATGTGTAAACCTTTAAACATAATTATTATAATTATTCATGCGGGTATATTAGAACAATCAAATTAACTTTTAACGCCATCAACTTTACCAAGATATGACAATATAGTTTTATATTTTATATATATCCGACCACTATGCAAATATGATGAACATATCCGAGATATTACAACATGCCAAAGGTATATAACGTATGCAAACAACTGGACTCGTATAAAATATTTCACTCTTGATTAAGAATCAATTTAAGCTATTCAATTTTACTCATACTATCATGCCAACAATGTTATCAACTAAGTTTTATTTTATCACTTGTTAAGATACATAATTACTGAACATGCGTGCTACTATCGTCATATAAAGCATTATAAATTCACATTATTAAAGCTCATGAATTAACCAAACAATTGTATGAAAACTCAACCTAGAATACACATTTTACAAGTCATGATTCACGTTGTAACTTTCAAAGATCACGAATAAATAACCGTTCGATTAAAACTCGATTCATATTACTTTTATAAAACATGGAGAGTTAAAAACACAGGGGAAAAGAATTAGGTTTAAAGCACACGAATTCCATTTTTAAAGAATTTTACAACTCAGTTGGTCCAAACAAACATGTGACAACAATTGGTCCAAAACTTGGGTCAGTTTGCAAAATTTACCGTTTAATATAAAGACATCAAGAATTTTCGTGGCTTATTAATTTGAAAACATATGCGACTCTTTTGATCGATGGAGTTGGAATGATGTAAAAATTATTAATACAATTTAAATGAGGATTTTCACAAAATCGTTGGTCGAACATCACTGCACAGGAACTCCCTAACTACAGCTCACTAAAGTATTTATTACTCCTAATCCGTTTATCACATAGGCATGAAACCAACGCCAAAAGGACACTAACTCACGAGGCTATCTCTCATAAAATTTCATCCGTAGGCAATAAATGAAAAGAAATGGCGAAGAAGGTCAATTAAAGTGTAACCTCAAACAAACGAGTTTCCTCACTAAGTCATTCATTTTCTATGTTTCAAATTCTTACCACCATACTATCGATACTAACTCATCCTAACTTAAATCTCGCACTGTACTTACGTAAACATCTATCCCGTAGAATCCCTTCGCATCTCGATCTACTCCGTACATCTAAATCACGATTGCTATGACTATAAACATGCAATTCAATAGTGTTTCTATTTATTATCACAAGACTATACTAGCATGGCTTCGGGATCACATAACCGCATATTACTAGATATAGTAGTACTATGAACACATCATTCATACAAAATACTTACGGTAGCATTGTCCTGCAGAATGGTTAGAATATATCGGTCTCGAAGTATACATCAACTCTTTTATGCAATAATCAATGTATCAATCAATTAACACTTAGGCAACGATATATGAATTTCCTGTTCATCCTCAAGCAACTATTCTACCCTTTCTCTCGTATACACTCATGGTTTCCGGTTCAACTGAGAGGGTCACAGGTTCGGTGTGAGGGGGCCCCTAACTCATACCTTACCTTAGTGTGCTCCTAACAGTTCTATCCCGGGGTTCATTTTAATTAGACACATCCTATGTTCATTGGGCTCATTGGTTTAGGCCTGAGGATCGTTCGCTCTGATACCACTTTGTAACACCCCGGTTTATAAAAGAAGTCTTCGTCAAGACATTCCCAAATAAAACGGACTGTTACCATCTCGGTTTCCCGAGGTAGTGAATAACAAATTAAACTCCAAGGCAATTTATATAATATTTTAACTTAATTATTACAAATCCTCTTTTCAACTCAAATTACAAGAACTGACATAAATAAAAGTGAAAGTCTTCTACATGATGATCTAGCTACTAAGTCGTCTGATCCAGTGTCTCACGCCCATCAAGCTCCCATCCTATCTCTTAAACCTGTCAAGTCTGCTCCCCATTAAAAGGTTCATCACAGGTGTTCACGAATACACAGGGTCAACCACGAGGTTGAGTAGGGAAAACAATGAAACAATAAATATGATATGCATGCTCCTCCGTCACCTCCATCTCCATCTCAACTCATATCTCATATCTCATACCCCGGACAACCCAGCCATACCGATCCCCCGGTAGACTATATATATCGACCGTAGCCGATCTGCCAGCTCGCAGCTGAGGACACCAGGGCAAGTCCTGCAGAACCCGCCTGGGCCTTATCACAACTCACATCGTATCTCAACATCGTCACTGTGGGTTAATATCCGTATACTACCCTTTAATTGCAGGACTATAACGTAAAATTTACATGCAATTTATAGTCATAAAACGATAAACACAATGAAATGATTAATGTATAGAAATAACCTCGGGTCCTTTAAATTGCGGCGTAAAGAAGAATGTAAATCAAAGCGATTTCCTCCTAATCGTTACACCCAAGACTTTGTCCGAGATATGCCCTTGTGCTAGAACGGTGTTCTCCGATTGCCTTGCAATATAGGGAGAACTGATGTGAGTTTTGTCGAGATGAGAGATCTCAGGTTTTCAGAGGAGAATGCTCTTCAAAACCCTAGTTTTTCTGCAAATGAAATTGTCTAGGTCAAAAGGAGAGGGAGTCTCTCCTTTTGTTTGGTTCGGCCGGACCGAGTGCATGCATGGGGAAGTGGGCTTCCACTTCCTCTTAATTTTAGCTCGAGGTCCAGTTCGCAAATGCTAAAATGTATATGACGGGTTTATATTATAAATCATTATCGGTTATCGGAAATTTAGGCATCGCTAATAATACGGGTTAGTCAATTATTAATACGTGTCCGACAAAACAGTATTGTATAATTATTTTTAATATACATTTAATTAAATATAAATCACGTATATTTAATTTTACGAATTAATCAGTTAATTAAGCCTTAGCCCATGATATTTAATCCGTATTAAATATAATATCTCAACATCACATATTTGACTAATTACTAGTCAAATAACTCGGACTAACCGGTTAGTCAATTTTGCATCTACATGACAAGTATTTTCATACCGTCACATCTCTCGAACGTATCCTATAGGTGTGACTTTTAGGGACCAGTTGATCACCGCCATCCGTATGACAATAACGTCAAACTTATCTAGCAAGCCAACCGTTATTGATAAACGTGGATCAATTGATAATAATACCAAAGTATGCCCTTTGATCCTTTTAGAGGTTTATAAGTCCTTGCACTAACTGTTAAGGACACCAACCCCAACAAGCTCCCACTTGTCCGTACAAGTGCATGTGCAATGACGTTATCCGCACTAACTGGAGGACACAAGCTCCAACAAACTCCCACTTGTCCGTACAAGTGTATGCGCGATAACCGATTCTCATATTCATTTAAAAATTTCTCCCACTCAATGTAAAACAATTTGCGATCTGGATCCGCAAAGGTCGTATTTTACAATCGATCCGTATCTAGAGTGGTTTCCCCGACTAGAGAGTAACTTAACCGATAAAACGAATCCGTATCCGAGCATGGCCATGCATTTCGATTCTGACTCCTCGAGTGGCCCTGAGAAATATCGAGTACCCGATAAAGGCTGAATATTTCCTTCAACTCGACTCCTTCCGATCTAAGCACACATGAAATGACCCGAAAAAAAATCTACTTGGCCCCCTGTTACGGATGACCGTGAGAAAGAAACCAAAGTCACCCAAAATCTGTCGTAGTCTCAAGAGACAGTCGATAGTCAAGAGATTCGACTCTAAGGATCACCATGGAAGTCCTATCCACGACCGGGCAACGAATGTTATAAAACATTTAGGACTCCACGTCGTTGTCACAATGGTGTCCTACGAAATATCCGTATAAATCGCCTCGTGATTGGTCACCAACCGGTTGACTTATGGCTCGTTGAACCCACCATCAACCAACGTCACAAAATAATTGCCAGAGTTATCAGCTCATGTGGGCAATTAAGGACTAACAATATATGATGTTTGTTCGATTCACTTTGTGGTGTTCAAAATCGTCGTACGATTCCACATGAAAAACAAAATATATATATAAAATATCAAAACGATGATGTCGTATAGAGTACAAGAGAGAATGAATCCGATCCATAAAAGAGTACTACAACTTAGGAACACGTTTAATTCCCATGGAATTAACGTGCCCTTCATGCTTATCTTGTCGTAATGCTTTAGTGAGAGGATCTGCTATGTTGTCATCTCGTAGCAATCTTTTCTATCACTCTCTTTCTTTTGCTCCACGTAATCCGGATTAGATGAGCTTTCCGTTGTACATGTCTAGACTTGTTGCTAGACTTAGGCTCCTTAGCTTGGAAGATGGCACCACTATTGTCGCAATAGATGGTGATCGGGTCATTCGAACTAGGCACTACGGATAGCCCATGTAAGAATTGACGCATCCATATCGCTTCCTTTGTAGCTTCAGACGCGGCATAGTACTCGGACTCGGTCGTAGAATCTGCTGTAACATTTGTTTCGAACTCTTCCGGTGATCTGCAGCGCCATTAAGAGTAAAAACGAATCCAGGATCGAGATTTCGAGTCATCTCGATCCGTTTGGAAGCTAGCATCTGCGTAACCGGTTGCGCATAGCTTTTGAGAGCCTCCATGAGTCAATGCCCAATCTTTAGTCCTCCGGAGGTACTTAAGAATGTTCTTGACAGCCAACCAACCAATGTGGTTCACCTGGTTCTTTGTTGGAATCGACTTGTCATACTCAATGCATATGCCACGTCCGGACGTGTGCATATCATGGCATACATGATTGATCCTATAGCCGAAGCATAAGGAATCCGTGTCATGCGCTCTTTCTCTTCCGGTGTCTCTGGTGCCCGAGACTTGCTCAAATGCACCCCTGGAGCCATGGGAAGGAACCCCTTCTTGGAGTTAGTCATGCTTTGAATCTCTCTAGGACTTTGTCTATGTAAGACTCGTGGATCGAGAGATAACATCCGTCGTGATCTATCTCGATAGATACGGATGCCTAGAATTCTTTGTGCCTCTCCCAGATCTTTCATCCGGAAATGGTTTTTCAACCATACTTTCACCGAAGTTAAGAGAGGTATGTCATTCCCAATCGGGAGTATGTCGTCAACATACAATATTAGGAAGACAATCTTGCTCCCACTCGACTTGATATATAGACATGGTTCCTCGAACGATCGAGTAAATCCATTTTCTTTTATCACTTGGTCGAAACGATGATTCCAACTCCTTGATGCTTGCTTAAGTCCATAAATGGAACGCTTAAGCTTGCACACTTTCTTAGGATGTCTTTGGATCGATGAACCCTTCGGGTTGTACCATGTACAACTCTTCCTCCAAAAAGCCGTTTAAGAAGGCGGTTTTCACATCCATTTGCCAAATTTCATAGTCATGAAAAGCAGCAATCGCTAAGATAATCCGGATGGAACGCAACATGACTACGGGTGCAAAAATCTCATCGTAGTGCAAACCTGGCACTTGGGTGAAACCTTTAGCAACCAACATCGTGCTTTGTAGATATCTTGTTGACCTTCCACAGAATGCTTTATTTTGTAAAGCCATTTGCATTGAAGGGGACGAACCTTAGCGGGTAAGTCAACAAGATCCCACACGTTGTTCTCATACATGGAGTCCATCTCGGATTTCATGGCCTCAAGCCATAGTTTCGAGTCGGAATCGGTCATGGCACCTTTATAGGTTGCGGGTTCACTACTCGTTAAGAGTAGAACGTCATCTATGTCATGTTCCTCGACCATACCAATGTATCTGCCCGGAGGAATAGAGACTCTTCCCGACCTCCTAGGTTCCTCGGAATGTTCACATGCAGTAGGGATTGAAGGAATAGGTTCCTCCAATAGTTGCTCGGTATTTGGTTCTGGAATCTCCGACAGGTCGAAGGTTCTATCACTCTTTGCATTCTCGAGAAATTCCTTCTCTAAGAATGTCGCACTAGCCGCAACAAAAACACGTTGTTCGGTTGGCGAATAGAAGTAATGACCACGTGATCCTTTAGGATAACCTATAAAGTATGTCTTGACCGATCGCGGGCCGAGCTTATCTTCATGTCTCCACTTGACATAAGCCTCGCACCCCCAAACCCGTATAAAGGACAAGTTAGGGACCGTTCCTTCCATAGTTCATATGGAGTCTTGTCAACAGCTTTAGACGGACTTCGGTTAAGTATTAGAGCGGCTGACAAAAGAGCATAACCCCATAACGAATCAGGTAAAACCGTGTGACTCATCATGGATCGAACCATATCAAGTAGTGTTCGATTTCTCCGTTCGGACACACCATTCACCGAGGTGTTCCAGTGGAGTTAACGTAGGGCAATCCCACAATCCTTTAGGTGTTGATCAAACTCGTGAGAAAGATACTCGCCACCACGATCCGAACGCAACGTGTTTTAATCTTTCTACCTAATAGGTTACTGTATACCTATTCTGCGTATTCTTTGAATTTCTCAAAGGATTCACTTTTGTGCTTCATTAAGTAGACATAGCCATATCTACTCAAATCGTCCGTGAAAGTGATGAAATACCTATAGCCTTCTCGTGCGGTGATTGACATAGGACCACATACATCCGTGTGTATGAGCCCTAATAGGTCGGCAGCGCGCATTCCAACACCTTTGAAGGAAATCCGAGTCATCTTACCGATGAGACATGATTCACACGTGCCAAATGATTGAAAATCAAAAGCCGAGATAGCTCCATGTTTGATGAGTTGTTTTACGCGTTTCTCATTAATGTGTCCCATACAGCGGTGCCATAGATACGTTTGATCTTTGTCACCAACCTTTAACTTTTTATTCATTACGTGTAATATTTCCGAGGTCGATCTAAAACATAAATTCCGTTCATGGAAACGCCTTGTAAATCATATCGTGTAATGAGAAAATGCAAGCATTGTTTTCTATTACAAATGAAAAACCAAGTTTATCAAGCGCAGAAAATGAAATAATGTTTTTGGAAAGACTAGGTACATAATAGCAGTCATATAATGACAACTCAAATCCGCTTGGAAGCTGGATCACATATGTCCCCTTGGAGATGGCGGCTACTCTTGCTCCATTCCCAACACGCAGTCCACCTCACCCTTTACGAGGGGTTCGATGTTTCGAGCCCCTGCACATGATTACACAGATGAGAAACCACAACCAAGTATCAAGTACCCAAGTTCCGTAACTTGCGTGGTTAATCTCAATCATATGAATAAAAGTAGAAGAGAGAGAAGACATACCAACGGGTTTAACACGACCTGCCTTTAAGTCCTCATGATAAACAGGACATGTGCGTCTCCAATGCCCAATCTTGTGGCAATGATGGCATTCCATGTTTTCACTCTTGCTCTTTGTCATGCACGATGAGTTGCTCGCCTCACCAGGACCACTCTTCCCTGAACCCGACTTCTTGAACTTCGCCTTACCTCTTTGTTAGGTTTGCCGGAGCTTTGCCCTTACCTTTCCCTTTGTTTGACACAACGAGAACATCCTGTTTCGAGCTCCCACTGAACTTCATGTCCTTCTCGGTGCATGCGAGGAGGAGTGCAATTCATGGGGAGTTTTCTTCAAATCATTCATATAGTAATTCGCTCTAAATTGCGAATAACCATCGTGGAGTGAGTGAAGAATACGGTCGATAACAATATTCTCGCTGATGTTACGATTAAAGGTCTCCGTTTCTCGACATTCTCAATCATGCTTTGAGAATGTGTGGGCTAACCGGTTGGCCCATTTCGGAGTCTCGCATCAAAGAAGCGAGTGGTATGCTCATAGGTCACGATTCTCGGTGCTTTCGAGAATTCCTTAGTGAGCGTGGTGAAAATCTTGTTTGCACCTTGGGCTATGAAGCGTTTCTGCAAATTGGGTTCCATTGCAAAAATAAGTACGTTCTTTACCGCACCTGCTTCTAAAGCGAAATCGTTATACTCGTTGATTTCGTTAATTCCGGCCGTGGGGCCTGGGTTTAACGGCATGGGCTCAAAGCGAGATATCCGAGCTTCCGTCGGCCAGCGGCATTCCGTAATCTTTGCCTCCCGGTCCATGAGTTGGATCCGTCATTCTTGATCGAGTAGACCGATTCATCCGACTCATGAAGATCCTAAGCCAGGACTCACGGTCCAATGTGGCACTTGGCATTGGGTTATCACTTGAACCAGCCATTTGTTGTTTAGCAGTTTAATACGTGATCTACACTGAAAAAGAAGAAAAACAAAACGAAATAAGCAACTCATCGAGGTGATTTAAGTCTATTTTAAAATTCATTTTAAACATGTAGACTCTTGCACTTTGTATAATTGATCTCCCTCAAGAATGATACAAGTGATCCCAAGACTCAATTTCCATAAATTGATAAGCCAACTGTTTAGCTAATTCTTCCGTAAGAACTCTTGGTCGATAGATTTACGTAAATCCTATCTATAGTCCACCATGATCACAGGATCGTACGAGTGACCATAGTGTTGAGATAAAATAGGTCAATCGGTTCCAACTTACCCGACGTAGAAGGGGTCATAGTATGCCTACCGACGAAGAAGGGACTCATTGGAGTTTGACCTATAAAGACCGTTCTCAATTTTTGGTTTATACGAGGAAGATCCCATCAACAAAATTATAATTCATTTTAAGTGAACGAATAACTAGCGTCTGTCGTGAATGAATTTATTTGGATGATGGCTTAAAACGTGTGACATGAGAATGTCAATGAAAACTAACTCGTGACCTCTATATGTGTCAGTTTTCATGCAATAATTAGGTGGTTTGGTTTTTAGGCGGAAAATGATGCAAATTATCGTAACAATAAATAAATAAAGTAATGCAATACGTAAATAAAAATTTCCTAGTGTGGCCTATCCTAGTAAAAAAGAACATAATACAACTTTGGAATCCACCGTTGGACCCGAAAAGCTTGTCTTGATGTTCCATCTTGATCCAAGTAGCGGGAGTGAGCATCCGGTCTCCATCTTTGGTCTTCTCAAAAATTACAATTTAAAATTACAAATATAAACCTATTTACATTCTAATTAAAACTGTAATTACAAGTGAAAAATCCAAAACCGAGATGCGAGATCTCAAAATACAACCAAGACCGTGTTCCATCATTACGGTAACACGTTCTACTAAGGCCACACTAAGTTACAATCAATTGTAAAAATTAAATACGTAATAAAAAGGCATTCACGGCATTCATAATTAACGATAAATAAAATGCATCAACTAAAAACAAATTCATTCGTGACATAATTCCGTAATTATGTTAAAATTATTCAAACCACCTTTTAATGATTAAAATTCATGTGATAAAACCGCTTCTATCATTTAATTTTAATCCATTATAATCCGTCATTTTAAAGACGCTTTAAAACAACTATATGGTACGTGAGTGAACCGATTCACTATTAAGCGAGTGTACTATATCCGTATAAAGTACATATTGAAGCCAAAAGAAAATTTAAATCAAAAGAAACAAATTTTCAAAGTCAAAAAGCAAAAACCCTCGATCCATGACACAAGTGTTCGATCGAGGACAAAAAAACTCGATCGATCAACTCAAGTCGATCGAGAAGGTTGCCAAGCAGAGTGCTCGATCGATCAACTGGTGGTCGATCGAGTACTTTTATCGACTAATCTGCTCGATCGAGTACGAGGACAACTCGATCGAGCGGTAAGAGGGTTCGAAAAAGTCGATCGAGCACAACAGGGACTCGATCGATCAAAAACAAGACATAAATGGCACTCGATCGAGTAGAAATACGCTCGATCGAATGCAAAATTAATGAAACTTCAAAACCCTCGTGAAACAGTTTTGGCGAGACAAAATCAATTGCAAATTCGATCAAAAACGCATTAAAACAAATTTGACAATTGACAAAAACTTGACATGTTGCTATAATCTCCGTATAAAATAACAACATGTAAAAACAACATGAAATTTGAAACAAAACAAAGTGTAAAACATGGCACGGTTTGGTTTTCGAGACAAAACAACAACAAGAGCAATCGTGTAAACAAGACACGGTCCCCAATGCAACCAAAAAAAAACGCAGCAAATTAAAAAAATTTCTGCCGAGTAAAAAAAAATATGGCTGCCGAGTGAAAAAAAAATGTGAGCCGTGACAATTTTTAACCATAATTCATCGTTTCAACAATCGTTTGATGAAAAACACATATAAAATTTTACGTGGCCTCGCTCTGATACCACTTGTGGGTTAATATCCGTATACTACCCTTTAATTGCAGGACTATAACGTAAAATTTACATGCAATTTATAGTCATAAAACGATAAACACAATGAAATGATTAATGTATAGAAATAACCTCGGGTCCTTTAAATTGCGGCGTAAAGAAAAAATCAAAGCGATTTCCTCCTAATCGTTACACCCAAGACTTTGTCCGAGATATGCCCTTGTGCTAGAACGGTGTTCTCCGATTGCCTTGCAATATAGGGAGAACTGATGTGAGTTTTGTCGAGATGAGAGATCTCAGGTTTTCAGAGGAGAATGCTCTTCAAAACCCTAGTTTTTCTGCAAATGAAATTGTCTAGGTCAAAAGGAGAGGGAGTCTCTCCTTTTGTTTGGTTCGGCCGGACCGAGTGCATGCATGGGGAAGTGGGCTTCCACTTCCTCTTAATTTTAGCTCGAGGTCCAGTTAAATGCTAAAATGTATATGACGGGTTTATATTATAAATCATTATCGGTTATCGGAAATTAAGGCATCAACTAATAATACGGGTTAGCTGAATTATTAATACGTGTCCGACAAAACAGTATTGTATAATTATTTTTAATATACATTTAATTAAATATAAATCACGTATATTTAATTTTACGAATTAACTGGTTAATTCGCCTTAGCCCATGATATTTAATCCGTATTAAATATAATATCTCAACATCACATATTTGACTAATTACTAGTCAAATAACTCGGACTAACTGGTTAGTCAATTTTGGCATCTACATGACAGTATTTTCATACCGTCACATCTCTCGAACGTATCCTATAGGTGTGACTTTTAGGGACCAGTTGATCACCGCCATCTGTATGACAATAACGTCAAACTTATCTAGCAAGCCAACCGTTATTGATAAACGTGGATCAACTGATAATAATACCAAAGTATGCCCTTTGATCCTTTTAGAGGTTTATAAGTCCTTGCACTAACTGTTAAGGACACCAACCCCAACAGTCACTACCACACCATCCTCCAAATCCAATGCATATGAATGCTCAAAAGAAATTGATGCAACACAATATATATATATATATATATATATATATATATATATATATATATATATATATATATATATATATATATATATATATATATATATATATATATATATATATAAATCGATGAACTGATAAATCATAAAATCATGCCGATTACCCGATGTTGTGATATCATACTCAATATAATCAATTCAGTCAATCACCTTCCCGTATATGAAACATAACGTAAATCAACAACCATGAATCAAGTCAACACAATTCAACAACGATAATAGGACAAGTGTATTTCCCTACCTCAAGTGCCAGCAAATCCAATTAAGCAGTTAAGCAGTCCAGAAATAAAGCAATGAATTTGATTATCGATCCTTCACGAATCCACCACCTAAAACAATTATAATATTTATAATTACTAACTACTAAATATAGACATCTCCCGAAATAGAAGCTTTCCTGAAATACAAACCCGACACCAAACTTATGCCCAACTGGTAACTAAAATAACCCGATTAATATTTGACTCAACTTCCCAATATAGGAAGTTACTAAAGTAGAATTTCTTAAAATGGAAACTTTCCCGATATAGTAACTTTTCTCTTTTAACAAACCCCGACTCGAAATAATTAATTATGATTAATTATTATTTTTATTTTAATAACTCGGAACTAAAGTCAAATGATAATTAAAGGGTTAACGAATTATGCGATTAAGAACAACCCGAATCAAACAACCCGAATCAAACATTGAACAACTCAACCACCCGACTCAAACCCGTCTTTAATTATTTAAATAACTCGGGAATTAAATTAATTAATTAAGAGTACGACCAATTAACAATTATATCGATTAAACTATGAAAAACCCGTTTCAAAACTAAAAACAACTCGTCATCGACCACCGCGCCTTCACACGTGCTCACCCGCCACCACAGGCCACCACGAGGCCGTGTCAACCGCCACTCAAACACCCACTCGCCTGACCACCAACGACCACCCCACTGGGTCGATCGCCGCGACGAGTCAAACCTGTGCCGCCATTTGGCCTGGTTCACCACCACGCATCACCAAACACCTCTAACTCTCACCCTACAACCACCGCAACTCTCCCTTATCCCCTGCCAACCGACCACCACCACGCTCACCGTCAGACCACGCACCCAGACACCGTGGTACCACCGGTTCGACCTCCCCCGAGTCCACGGTGGCACCACCCCTAACTTAGTCGTCTAAAACCCGCCTGAAACCGTAACCAAACCTGTTTTGTCTACCCCTGTCGATGCCGCCTTTCACAGCCGCTACCACCTCCTAAAACCACCCTAACCACCACCACTACACTCGTCACATGCTACCCATTTCCCCTACCCCGTCAACAACCACCATAAACGCCCCTATCAGACACGAAACAACCACCAAAAACCCCGACATAAACAATGAAAACAGAGAAGGGTGTTGAATGCTTACCTTGCCGCCACCACAACAGCCACCACGGCCACCCACGACCGTCGACAATAGTCCCTAGCTCCTCCCTGCTGTGCCGTCAACACTCACGCTCCCTCTCTCTCTCTCGTTTTGCGTGAAAGGCTGAGATCTAAGCTGATGAAGAAGGGAGGCGGCTGAGGGAAGAGGGAGGCGGGTTGAGGGGGTTACTATTAGGTTTAGGTTTAGGGTTAGGGTTAAAGTTATTGGGCTGGACATGTTATTGGGCCAGCTCAAATGGGTCGATGTTTAATTGTTTAGCTCACCTTTCGAATTCCTTATAAACCCGTCTCAAATAACTTACGATAGCTTAATGTAATTATCGACTCAATTATTATCTCGACATAATTAGTAATATAGAATGTATAATAAATAATATTTAATAATATCCATTTAATTTATTATATAAAAATACGGGGTATTACATTGATGGAGAGTTGTCAATCCTCCAATAAACCCCAAATAATCTTCTAATTACCCAGCTAAAACTAAGAACAATTGAGAGATTAAGGAAAGATTAAGATGTGATTAATATTAAAATATGTATTATAACTTGGATTAAGACTAAATTAAGAGATTTAGAAGGAGATTAGGACTTGTTCTAAGATGATCTCCATCTAGGTAGTACAATAGGGTATTTAATTATACTAAAGTTAAGTATAAGGATTAGGGTTACTAAGGGTTTAAATGACGATTAAGACCCTAAGAGAAGTTTAACGATTTGCAAATCCCGTAGGGACACGCGCGAGCTGAGTAGCAAGTCCCCAGGGACACGCGCGTCCTAGCCTGGAGTATGCTCGGGACTGTAAGGAAATCCGCTCGAGATGAGCCTTGGGACGCCCAGATCCTGGGCCTGGACGCTCGTCCTGAGCTCGGGACGCCCGGATCCTGGGACAGGGTTCCTCCTCTATTCTTGACTGCCTAACAATCCGTGAGGATTGACTTAGGACCGGGGGGATCTTCAGCATTGCCCAATTCACTTGATTTATTTGCTTAGGCCTTTAATATTGGTCTCCTCTTTGGCGCTTGGTCATTAGTTGCGATCCATTTTGCTCCATAAATGCAAGGCTAGCAATCCTCTCCTACCAAGGACACAAAACCTCAAAGAATATGCAAAATAGGGAACTAAAGATAAGAAATGATTCTAATAGTTGCTAGAAAGCATGGGAACGAGGCTAATTCGGGGACTAAATGTGCACAAATATGAGTCACATCACTAGGTTGATCCAAAATCAACCTATACCATCCTTGCGGATGAGAACGGTAAAAGAAAATCTACGATTTTCAAATTATCAGGAACCAAACAAAAGTAAAAGGGCACCAAACGGAAACTCTCGTGAGAAAAGAATTTCACTTAATACCCCATAGAAGAATCAAAGAAAATAAAATAAACAATTTAGAGAAATAGTCTTCACTCTTCTCTGAACATTCAGATTGTTGTAAGGATTCCAAGTCAAAACTAGATCTGGAAATGATTTAAATGGGAACAATGAGGGGAAAGAAAGATGGCTTGATCTGAAGTCATGTCAAAAAGCAAAAACAGGACTTAAATAGCACCTCAAGCTCATAGTTTTACTTAATTATTTAAGGAAATTATTCTCATTCAATATTCTCATGGATTTGGTGTTCATGATATATTGGCATGGTACATTGGGTATATTTATGAGTTTCTCATAATCTATAGTTTGGCTGATTGGCTATATTTAATCCAAATTATATTCTTCTTTGTTATGAAATATTATAGTATAATATTATATGGATGTCCATATCTTAAAATATTCTATAGTGTATTATCTTATGGAAAGTCTACCCTCATTGTATGTGTATATATACCCCCTCATAATGCAATAATATACAGTTCTGTCTCTCTCTTTTTTCTCTCTACCTTCTCTCTATAATTATCTCTTGTCTTTATTTCACAGCACGTTATCAGCACGAGTTTTAACCGATTGAGCGAAAAGAAATTAGTAATCTGAATTTGTTCGTATATTATTTAGATGTGATAATTTGGAGGTTCGTATCAGATCTTATTTTATTACTTTGCTGATTCAGGTACGCTTTTCATTACTATTATCTACCGAGTAATAAGAAACGTAAATTTAAAAATAATACTGGTATCATAGTTAATTGAAACCTTAATGAAATCATGGTATCATCTCAATGAAGAAAATTATGGTGAAAGTGAATTACTTAATAAAATATTTGTGATTGCTTATTTTGGCCCATAGCTAGCATCCCGTCTTAATAATTGAACTTGATTTTGGAAAAACAAACTTTAAGGTATTATGATGGTGTTATGGGTTACGATGAGAATTTAATATATATGCTCACATGTTGATTACTTTATAGACAGATTATACTCATATTACTTAATTGTTGAATTATATGATATATATTGTTCATAAGATAATTAGTTTACTCGTTCATTATGTTGTTGCGTAAACATTGACATGTCCATAATTGTCTATAATTACATGCATATAGTTGACACATTGACTGCCATACCGACTCCGAAATTCTAATTGCGTGTAAATTTGATAGCGTCTCGTATTTTAATAGTGTCACATTGATTAACGATAGCAGCAAGTATAAACTTTATAGCATCCATGTATCACATATTTTATTGGGAAAACCATGCTTATACGGCTAGTTATAATTGTTGCTAGTTTAGATCAAACAAGTATAAAAAAAAATGTATTGGGAACATATTTGTTATGATAAACATTGACATGAGACTATTAGTCTTCCTGTATGTATGGTCAACATGTTAATATGTTATGATAGTTTAAGTGTACTCTCTTGTGTATGCATATATAATTCGCTTATGGTGTTACATGAGAAGTGTGGTCTTCCCACCATATTGAATCAAAATTAAGAACTTGGAACTATAAGTTTTGTACGCATGTGACAACTAGTGTGATTTTGTTTGATCTTCATTCCCGAGCAAATTGTGAACCAAATTATATTCCATAAATGCGTATATATGTACTTTACTAATGGTGTTTTGCCTATGTTATTACAATAAGTGAAAGTTCAAAAAGGAAACATTATGTCAATTTTTATATGGTAAACAAATTTTTGATAGAGGACATATCATATAATGTTGGACCTGAAGTTCCAAAGATTTATTTTATAAAGATGAGCAGATATGTCCACGTAATGACTTTGACCTGAAGTTCAAAGTTTTAAAAGGTGTGTAATAATTTAACACCGTCTCATCAGTACAATATATTAATATTGTATAAGTGTAAGTGGCCAGAAGTCCACGTCTAGGAGTATATGAACCGCTGTTCAATTTAAAGCGATCTTTATAAAAGGCAAATTTATTTGCGACTTGATTCTTGTTAACCTGAAGTTGAACAGTATAATGAGATATGAATTTGATCCATTCTTTGAAGTGAATGTGACATCTCATAAAGACTCTGTTTGTAACACAGATCAAGAATATGGCGTTATGATAAGCCTAACATTGCGGTCTTAATTGAGCCTAATAATATGGCATTTGATGAGCCAAGTAAAGAAGCCTTAATTGAGCTTAATGATGTGGCCTTATTGAGCCAAACTTGTTCATTGAAAGAAATGAAAATATCTCATGAAAGTGAATATTTCATGAAAGGTCATATGGAAATACTCAAAGAGTAATATATTCCTTATTGGAATATTGACGAGTCTTGCCTACATATATGAGACACATATTGTGTCATATGTCACATCATTTATTTGGTTGGATAAAGTATTACTAACCATAAGATTAGCGTGATGGATATGGTCAACAAAAATATGGCATGTGATAAGTGAAATTATTGAGATACATCCAATTTTGATTAAAGTTTGCCGTGTATTTTTGGCAAACTAAGAAAGTTGACATGAAATGATTCAGATGTGACAAATTAAAGCCATCCGGGTTCTTATTATACCCGTTTTGATAAACCTTGAGTTTATCTTCAAGAAAAGATAAGTGCTGAAATTCTCTCGTGTAGAAATTTTATTAAAGGCAAGACACTACACTGAGATTGAGTATGTATGATGTTGGAGATCTAAACACTACTCGATATTGAATAAAGAACTTAAATGTTCGTGTATGGATTGACAATATATTGAGAGTAATCACATAATGATTTTTCTGAGTAGTTCCCGTGATTAAAAATCACATTCAGATTTTTATATAAAATTGTTGATCTCTTAAATTGGGCATTGTAAATCAGCACATTAAAAATCCAACTGCATTACACATTTCTTCCAGAAATATCTGTTATTGTACAAAGATGTCCATATAAATTTTCATCTATGATATGAGAAATTGAGATCTAAGATGGTTATGATAAATATTTAAACTATACATTGGTTATACTTTTTACCACCTTAGGGGGAGAAAAGTGAGTTAAAGCTGGTAAAAATAAAATTGTTCCCATACTGAACCAAAAGTTCAGAAGGTTATACGTTAAATTCATTGAGTAAAGGTTTTTGAATTTGATATAACCATATGTTTTACCAGATTAATACAAGTATATACACTTGAAGTGTATTATAATAAAAGTCAAAATGAATTGACGGTTCCAATTAATGTGAAATAGCAAGTTCAAGCAGTTGGTATGACATATAATTGCTATGTTTGAAGTGTCCCCGAAGTGACATGATATCTGAAGGATAATAGATGGCTTAAATGAATATAATGGTACCACATACATATTCATATTCAGATATCATTAAACAGTACTGATATCATCAAGAGGTGATGAAATTATATCGATATATTTATGGAACCTACATACATTTGCGCGCGATATTTTATGGACTTCATAAATGGGGATCGTAAATTTAAGTCCACTTTCATTGTCGACATATAATCTATGATTATAAATGAGCTCATGGACTAGATGTCCAGTTATTGATCCGAAGTCAATTTAAATTATAAATATTGGAAAAGAAAACTGTACAGTTTGCATTATCGAGTCGTCATCATGTGCATATAGATAATAAGTTCATCACTGCATTTAGTTTTACTATATACATTATTATTATTATTGGATTATTTTAGGATATGTTATTTATAACTTAGTTTCATATCATATGCATGCACATGTTTCATAATATAATTTTGAATGGATAATGTTGGAAAGGAGAAATATATTATGATCTCTACTCCTTTGAGGATAACTCCCTGTAGGAGCCTCTTATAAATGATCATCAATTGTTAATGGTTGATCAGTTTAAGTTAATTGAAAACTCTTGATGAAATATTTAAACCTCTACAATACGATTGAAAGATACCGTGATTAGTTCCGAAAGTGGTACATCAAAACTCCTACAGAGTTTATTTGAAAAGTTATTGTCTCAACCTGAAGTTTGAGCATATGAGAATAATTATTGAAATGAGCTTCTTGCTAAACATGTGAAATTAGCTTATGGTCCAGAAGTACCATAACAATTGGAAAACAATGTAGTCAAGTTTACAATGAAAAATGTCAATCCATACATATATGGTTTAACAAAGAAAATCGCTCAAAGGAATTGGATGATTTATTCAATAATTATCAGATTGATTTTCCTTAATACAAGGAATTAAGGAATGATGGCTACACTCTTTTTCTCTTTTACTAGATTTTTGTCCCAACGGGTTTTTCCTAGTAAGGTTTTTGACGAGGTAGCACTATAAGCGCATTATTACGCTATAGTCACGTCATTGTAATTGTTGAGATGACAATTGTTTTAGACATATAATGTTATGTCGTTTATTGATGAGATCCTATATCACTATTGCGGAATTATTATTTCAAATGATGATCCAAGAGTTGTTATGAAATGATTATATCCAGACTGTGAGTTGTCAAAGAAATATGATATCGAAGCTGTCATGAATTTCTATTGAGTGAAGATTCAAGTTTATCAACCACAATGGGTACTACTTCAACGATTATCAAGAAGGAATGTCAAAGCATGGATCATTTTAAGATACATCAAGTTATGTAATCATCAGGGGGAGTAAACACGCGCTGTACTCTTTTTCCTTATCCATGGTTTTGTCCCACTGGGTTTTCCATGGAAAGGTTTTAACGAGGCAATTTGTTATGCGTGTTTGAAGATTATTTTACTCTTTTCCTTCACTAGTATTTTTCCCACGAGGTTTTCTAGGAAGGTTTTTAACGAGACATCTTCTTCAGTGATGGACATCCAAGGGAGAGTGTTATGAAATATTATAGTATAATATTATATGGATGTCCATATCTTAAAATATTCTAGAGTGTATTATCTTATGGAAAGTCTACCCTCATTGTTTGTGTATATATACTCCCTCATAATGGAATAATATACATTTCTGTCTCTCTCTTTTTTCTCTCTACCTTCTCTCTATAATTATCTCTTGTCTTTATTTCACAACATTCTTTAAATAATCTCAGGTCGCCTATATGGCTATACGCTATTCAAGTTTCAAGTTTAGTGTTCATTTTGACATTGTAGTTTTCGTCAGGTAAATTAAACAAACATTTGAAAAACTGAAAGATAAATTGATTTTGTTAAAAAGAGACCGAGCTCTTTAAAAATTTAAAATGAAATGCTACTAAATTTAAATCTGTTGTTAGAATCCATTTTTGAAAATATAGGTTATTTGGCACAATGAGGATCATCTGTCCCATTTTTTTGTCTCATCTCCTGTCTCATGCTCTCTCTTTTTGACACATAGACATAAAACCTCATATAGTATATTTATTATTTCCTATGTTAATGTGTCAAGCAAAAAGTATCACGGAACAGGAGATGAAACACCATATAGGATAGAGGATCCTCACTATATTTAACAATGCTTTCTGAATTTGACAAAAGGTTAAGAAAAAAGTGTTTTATTTTTATTTTTCTCCATGTTTCACAGAAATCTAATAATATTGCGTATTTTGAAACTTTCTTACAACTTTATTTCAAAAAGACAATTGTTTTTTCTGGACAGAAAATTAACGACGCAAGAGATCGGTATAAAAGTGGAAGAATGTCAACAATTTTAAACTTATTTAAGGAAAATTGTTACTTGAGGCTATGACTCCGTTTGGCACGACACTTCAGATAGGTTATTTGACCAAAGTAGCTTATTTGATCAAAATTTCAGCTACCTGATTTTTTTGCTACGTGTTTGGCAAATAGTTTATTTGGTCAAATAAGCTACCTGAAATGAAATGCTACCTAGAGTAGCATTCGGGATTTTAGGTACCTGAAATCAACTATTTTCCAATTATTGCCCCTACAATTTATAATATTAAATAATTATCATATCCTTTTCGTCATTTTACCAAAAATCAGTTATCTTTTCAGCTAGTTTTCCAAACATTTTTTTTATAATCAGTTACCTTATCAGCTCCTAGTTTTCAACTACATTATCAGTTACCTTTTCAGGTTTCAGTTAACTTTTCATGTTTCAGGTAGCTTATCAGGTTTCAGTTAGTTTTTCAGCTAGTTTTACCAAACAGAGCTTAAAAGTTGCGGGTCGACCAATCTTGAGATTATTGTGCACAATTTTTTTCAATAATAATAATGACCATTTTAATTTCTATTTTATATAATGCTTAAAATAAAATAAATTTAGTAAAATTAACTCAACGTCCCAACTAAATAAGGTCTAATTAGACTTGTACTTTCAAAACAGAGATCAGGAACAAACGCATAGAGTGTTTTTTCTTACAAGGATGTTATTAATACTTCGAGCACACATTAACCCTAATTTATTAAATTTGTTTAAAAAAAAAAGTTTGATCATTACATAGAGTTAACATATGTAATTTCAAGTATATTCTTTTTTCACGGTCTTAAGTTAAGACTTAAGACGTATCCACAATCGTTATGAATAATGTCAAATTTAAAAGCCGATTGTGAGAGATCTTAGCTTAAGATCATCTTGAGCAAGACCAACTGTTAATTACATTAGCTGTATTGGGCCCTGTCTTTGTTTATTTTCATTGTTAATGAGTAATAATTAGGTTACCTGTACTGGGCCCTGTGTCTATTTCATTGTTAATGAGTAATGACGGCAATAAAAGCACAACTTATTAGTTATTACTATCATTTTGCCCATGATTAATTTGTTGGCTATTTGAAATATAAAATTGTTTGAGCTAAAATGAGCTAACGTCTTTGTCAATTACGATTCTGTTAATTGCCTAATTATTTTTTATTGCTTTCAGATTACTTACTTTATTTGTTCTATATTAAATCTTGTAGGGTAAATAGGGTTACAAGAAACTTAATGTCCAAATTAAATTTATAAGTTGTGCTATGACTGTCCTCAAGCTCACGTCTTACTCCCTCCGTCCCGGTCAATTATTATCCTTTTGTTTTGACACAAAGACCAATAAAAGACGAGGGTGTCAATTGTTAGATGACAAGTAGATCAAATTGAGTGCGAATGATTAAATTGCTTATCAAACGCATCACTAAAATAAAAAGGACAACAATTGACTGGGACACCCAAAAATACAATAGGACAACAAATGACCGGGACGGAGGGAGTAGTTCTTTTGGGTATCTTGATTCTTGAGGGCGGCTATGTCTCATAAGCTATATGTTTGGGCCTATCACCTATGGATCGAGATATGATTCTCTCGATTTTCTAAAAAAAAAATGTTCTATTTTCTCTTTAATAATCGTTAATAATGTTTTTTATGCTTCATTATTCCTTTATTTTTATGCATAAAACCCATACGTACAAAGTCGTTAATTACACCAGAATATGATCTTAACTGTTTAAAGCATCCACAATAGAGAGGATGGTTTCATCCTCTTATTTTTTCTCTTTCTTTCTATTTTTTTGACACCTCATTCTCTCTTTCATCCACCTTATTTCCCACTATCTACATCCTCTTTATTTCTTCCTTCATAATAGAGAGGATCCTCTTATATTACTTTTCTTATTACTATATTTATTTTATCTATATTTAATATTATGAGTTACTATATATTGTTTAAATAATTTAAAAATTAATAAAACTAATTTTAAAAAAAGTTTATGTTGCTAAATTAAATAACATATAAAATTCATAAAATAAAATACATCAAATTCATAATACAAAGTAAGATATAAAATTCATAAAACAAAATACATGAAACTTAACATTAAATTGTGATATATATTTTTAATTTATGTTCGAGCCTTGAAACATAGTCCATATATGCTCGACCAACTCGTTTTTCAAAGACGTGTATTTTTTCTCTTTCTTTCTATCTAAATCTCAACCACTCTGTAAAAATCTGGCTAAATTAATGTCTCTATATCACATTTACATAGAAGTATTTATGAGATTGGTGATTGCCGTGTAACAACCAACACTCATATTTTATATCAACAATACACAGTAGCATGCATTGGTGATAAATATGTTTTTTTTTTTGGTGCGTAAGAGGGGCAAAGCCCCGATAACTAACTACTAGCTATTACACGAGGAATGGCTACCCCAAGAACATCCTCTCTAAGAATATTACGCAGGTCCGTGGACGGATAATCTAAAAATTGAACTATCGTGCTGGCTTGTACTCCTCGATTAGCTAGAAGATCAGCTGCTCGATTCGCTTCCCGATAAGTGTGCTCCGATTTTACCTCCCATTGAGGCTCGGCTATGAGCTTCTTACAGCTTTGTACGATAAATTTCAGGCTATTACTCACGAGTTGGTCTTCTAGCACGATCTTTACGCAAGGCAAATTATCCATATGTATTAATAATTTATTTATCCCAAGTGCCTTAGCCCTCTTCAACCCGACCAAGAGCGCCAATAACTCTGCCTTTATGGAAGAACATGTACCACATGAAAAATAGAAAGCATTGATATAATTACCCGTCTCATCCCGTAAAATGCCACCACCTCCTGCTGGACCGGGGTTGCCCTTAGAAGCTCTGTCGGTATTCAATTGAACCCAACCATGAGGAGGAGGGAGCCATCGAATAAAAATTTCGACATTCGGGCTTCTAGGCTTAGGAATGAAAATATCATAAAAGTCGAAGGCGTGTTTTGAACTTGCGAATTGCTGGGCCAAGAAAGCGTGTGGGTCTGTTGGATTTTCGTTGTCTCTACCAAAAACAATATTATTCCTCCATCTCCATATCCACCAACACGTAATTGCGAATTGCATCGGCCAATCTTCTTCGGACTTTAGAACTTCATTGCTAACATTCTAATCGATCCAAGCCGGGAACTGGGAATTATAGAAGGACGTGTTTGAGTTCCGAACTCCTACCAGGTTCCAAATTTGCCTCGACACGGGGCAAGACCTTAACAGGTGTTCAGTGGTTTCTTCCTCAATTTCGCAGCGGGGGCAAAGTGGGTTATCCCCCATGTTTCTTATCACTCGGTTAACATTTACCATAAGACGACCATGAGCCGCAAGCCAGAGGAACATTCGAATACGTTGTTGTACTGGTAAACGCCATATCATACGCCATGCCGGAGACTCGGGTGCTGTAGTGGGATCATCGCCTTTTAGGAAACCTAGCGCTGACTCAATAGAGAACTTCCCATTTGTAGTACCCAACCAATACAGTGTATCTTCGAGCTCGGGGTCGGGTTCTAAATAAATTGATGCCATTTTTTGAAGTATGTCTTGCGGAAGGTAATTAGAGAACTCATCCCACTTCCAACCACTGTTTTCGCACCACATATCGCTCACGGTTACATCTCTAAACTGATCCGGTACAGGTGCTAAAACGTGATCAAACGGACGAAGACCATCTACCCATGCGTGGTTCCAAAAAGAAGTGCGCCTTCCGTTACCGACTGCATTAGCTGTACCTTGAACTATGGTCTTGGATTGTTCTGTTATTCCTGCCCAAACATTGGACATTCCATTTCTTGGCTGGAATATATCTATATTACATCGGTTGTTGCAATATTTTGCACGCAAAACTCGTGACCAAAGCCGTGTCGGTTCTGATAGGACTCTCCACCCGAGCTTAGTTAGGAAAGCCGCATTTGCTTGCCTCGCTGACACCACTCCTATGCCACCAAGAGATTTAGGCTTTTGCAAATTCTCCCAAGAGACAAGATGGATCGATTTCTTGTTATCATTTCCGCCCCATAAAAATCTTCGAGTTTTCTTGTCAATAGTGTCACATATAGAGCGTGGGATTTTAGCCGACTGCATACTATAATTGGCAATTGTATTTAAGGTAGATTGTACGAGAGTAGTGCGCCCCGCTAAAGACAATCGCTTGGTAGCCCATCCTGCCAGTCTCTTGTTAATTTTTTCCTCGAGATGGGCAAATGTGTGGCGGGTAACACGACCATTTATGGTCGGCATTCCTAAATAAATTCCTAGGTCATCAGTTTCTTCGAATTGAAGAATTGAACTTACTGCTTCCTTCATATTATGGTCCGTATTGCTAGAGAAGAAAACTCGGGATTTCGCCTCACTCACTTTTTCTCCTGATGCCTGACAGAAATTATCAAGAACGTACCTTAAAACAAGAGCTTGATCCTCCGTGGCCTCGGCAAATAAAACCATATCGTCAGCAAAGAATAAATTGGTTATGCTCGGCCCATTACGACAGAATGTAAACGGTCTCTAGTTGTTATTGCGTACTTCCTGATCAATTGCTTGTTGAAGCTTCTCCAAGCACATGATGAATAAATATGATGACAAAGGGTCTCCTTGCCGGACTCCCCTCGTAGGAATGAATTGCTCAGTTGGTTCTCCATTCCAAAGAATCCTCATTCGAGTAGAAGAGACACACTCTATAATAACATCGACCATTAGTTGAGGGAATCCCATATCCTTGAGGGTATCATATATAAAGCCCCAACGAAGACGATCGTAGGCTTTCTCGAGATCGATTTTAATAGCCATATAGCCTTTTCTTCTCTTTTTCTTTCGCATTGTATGAATCGCTTCTTGGAAAATGACTATAGTATCCGTTATTTGTCGCCCCGGAACGAACCCACTTTGCGTCTCTGAGATAACGTGTGGTAGGACACGTTTGACTCTATTTGCCAAAGCTTTACTAATGATTTTGTAGGCTACATTACATAGGCTTATTGGGCGGAATTGGGTGATTAATTCCGGGTTGTTTACTTTTGGAATAAGGACCAAATGCGTGTCGTTGAGTCCCTCGGGCATGCCTTTTCCTTCTAATGCATTTATAACCATGTCACATAAAGAGGAAGAAACAAGATGCCAATTCTTTTGATAAAAAAGGGCTTGAAACCCGTCTGGTCCGAGAGCCTTCAGTGACCCCATATGATTAATAGCCTGCTCTATTTCAGCGACAGAGAACGGTTTATTTAGCCACTCCCAATCGTCATTGTTGAAGTCTTGAAAAAGGTTCCATGGAAGTGTATCATTTTCTATTTCTTGTTGCTCTTCCGTATATAGATTTTTGAAATAGGCAACCACTATTTGCTTTATACCATTTGGGTCATCAACCAGCTCCCCTTCTTCGTTTTTTAGAGTGGTAATCCGATTCCTCCACCTCCTTACTAGGGTGCTTACCCCATATCACATTCATGGTTTGGAATGTCCAAGGTACGGGTAGTAAAAAGAAAATAATCGCCATTAAGGATGTGATTAAAACTTACAAACCAACTGTCCTTGCTTTGGTTGAAACTCATATGGATGGTGACCATGCTACCAAACTCGGAAATATTCTAGGATATGATGGGCATTCGAGAGTTAACGCAATAGGGTTTAGAGGAGGAATCTGGTTGTACTGGAAAACAGATATTGTTTCAATACAACCAGTAACAGAGCACCCCCAATATATGACACTAGAAATCTCAAGGAATGGAGAACCTCCATGGTTCTTTTCTGCAGTATATGCCAGCCCGGATCCCTCGAATAGACGAGAATTATGGGGTGAATTAGAAGAATTTGCAAGGAACAATAACAGACCGTGGTTATTGGCGGGTGATTTTAACGAAACACGATCACTCAGTGAAAGGCATGGAGGAGATGACAATATGGCGAGGAGATGTAATAATTTCAACAATTGGATTGAAAATTGCGACCTTATAGAACTAGCCTTTACTGGTGCTGCTCACACATGGGCAAGAGGAAATTCAGTCGAAACTCGTCAAAGTGCGAGGCTCGACAGAGCTTTATGCAACTCAGAGTGGAGTACTATTTTCGAAGACGCCATGGTTTGCCATTTACCAGCGATTCAGTCTGACCACTGCCCGCTTCTGATTTCCCCTAATGGCTTTGCCCCTCTTAACGCAGTGAGAAGACCGTTCCGATTTCAAGCCTGTTGGCTCACACATGAAAAATTCCAAGATTTTTTAGACAACAATTGGCCTTCCACTGGTAATTTCCCATCTCGTCTGGATTCACTCTCTCAGAAGCTTCAAACGTGGAATTCGGAAGTGTTTGGTGATATTTTCAAACGAAAAAATAAGCTCTTAGCTCGCATCTCAGGATGCCAACGAGAATTATCCATCGCTCGCAAACGACATTTGATTATTTTGGAAGCAAAATTGCGTAAAGAATTAGATAAAGTTTTGGCACAAGAAGAACTCTTATGGTATCAAAAATCAAGGGTCGACTTTATTAAGGACGGAGATCGCAATACCTCATATTGGTGATAAATATGTACAACATGCATCTTTGTATATACTACAACAGTTGACTTCTTTCAAATATTGGATGCACCAAAACAAATATGAATGTACAATATCAATTAAAAGCATATTGAGTAATTTTTTTTCCATAATAAATAAAATTATAAATTAAAATATTATCCATATGGCAAATAAACATTAGCTTATGGGCACAAGATGTCTCCTTTCCTCTAAAAGTAGGGGAATCACCCATCTTCCTCTGTACAATAGGACACCCAACATAATTCCCACAATAGAGAGGATGTCCTCTTAGAGGAGAGAGATGATTATGAGGAGGCTCAATCCTCTCTGTTGTGGGTGCTCTTAGAGAGGATTCTACTCTGATTAGGTGAGGGTGAGTAGAGTTTTTGGTGATGATAGATAGACCTGGCAAACAGATCGGGTCGTGTCGGATTCGTGTTCATATCACATGTAAACGGGTCACAAACCCTTCAACCCAAACCCGGCCCGTTTAAATTTCGTGTCGTGTTCGTGTCGACCCACTTACATAAATGGGTCATCAAGCCTCAACCCTAACCTGCTAATATCGTGTCGGGTTCGGGTGTGTTTTCGTGTAAAATCATTATTTGGAAAGTTTTAAGTATATTTATGTGATGAAAGATAAAAAATTTGGGATTAATTTATTAAACAGGTCATTCGTGTCGGGTTCGTGTTTAGAGAGCTCAACCCAAACCCGACCCAATTAAATATCGTGTCGTGTTCGTGTCGACCCACTTACATAAATGGGTAATTGATTCTCAACCCAAAACCCGTTAATTTCGTGTCGGGTTCGTGTCGTGTTTTCGTGTCATGTCATTATTTGCCAGCTCTAATGATAGAGGTGTTCCAAAGGTGATGGTTCCGTAAAACTAAAACTGGAAAATGGGTGAAGAAATATATTACAATTTCTAGGAACATAACAAAAGAAAATATAATGAAAACTGCCAACAATTAGGCCTCATTTGGTTACCTTACCAATTCATGGGAATTTCATAATCCCATGAATTATGTTTTTTAAAACTTGCTTGGTTGCCCATTTTCTTGTAAAATGGAGGAATTTACAACTCCCTTGGCCTCTTGGAGTTTCCAACTCCTACATAATGGGGGAATTTAATTACCCACCCTCTCCTTGGTCAATGGAAACTCCTACATCATTTGCTAATAAAATTTACTCATTTGCCTTTTTAAAAAGAGAAACTAGTTTTGTGGCCCGTGAAATTCACGGGATGTTTTGTTTTGAGTGTGATGTTTCTAGTGTTTTTATTAATTGAAATTTTATAAAATATCAAAACGTATAGTAAGCTCACCTTATGAATAATTCATCATTGATTGCGTACTAAGATTACGGGCATTTTCATGTTAACATAAAGATCAAAATCGATAAATTAAATAAGCCAAAGTAGGTGAATATTGCTATTTTTTCGAAGGTAAAATGATGGGAAAAAAAAACAAAAAAATACCAAAATAAAAATATACATTTGAAAAAAAAAAGAAAAAAAAATATTAGTCATTCACGTTGATGTCGTCAATCTTGTAGTTAGTCTCCAATATATAGTTATTTAAGCTATCCTAGTATTTTACTTCTTCATATAGTCTTCTTTTTTTAACGAATCGACCCTATAATAAAAAAAGTAACTCAATAATTAGTCTGAATTAACCGACAAAATAGTAAAATTTGTTTACTTAAGTTTCCTCTTAAATAATGAAAGAAAAAGGGAATGAGAATGAAGTCGTAGAGAATAAGTATTACCTTTAAATAGCTCAACACCACAAATCTTGATATCCCCTAAATGAGAACAAAAAAAAAACACTAACGATGAACATTTCATAACCCAATGGAACTTACATAAAAAGTAAATAAATTAGTTAATAATTTTAAAACCTTAATACACTTGGCTTGATGTTAATAGAATAATAGGAAAGTTTAATGATACATTTAGCTCTACTGACGATAGAGATAAGAAAAATTTTGGCTTATAAACTTTGTCTTCCATCAAAAATATATAAAGAATTGAGGATACATTTTATGACTTTTGAGCATCCTTTTTTCATTATTATCAAAATTAATATACGCATAAATATCAATCAAGGTTCACGACTTTTGAGCATCATTTTACATTATTATGAAATTTAATATAAACATTAATAAGGAATAAAGAGAAATGAAATATATAAGTTTTGCTTGATTATTATTATTCTTATAATTTATTTTTTTACAAGATCCACTTTACAGGAGAATTATTTAAGATCTTGTCTTATTATGTAATTAAAATATGGCATATAAATGATGATAGTTAGTTTTGCTTGTTTTTTAATTAGATTTATATATTTTATATTTAGATTATTGAGTTATAGATTTGTCTCATTATTATGAAATTTAATATAGACATAAATATGGAGGAAAGGAGAAATGAAATGTAAAAGATTTGCTTTAGTCATATTCTTATTATTTTTTTTTTTTTACAAAATCTACTTTGCATAAGAGTGGTTTAGAAATTATCTTATAAAATTTAAAATATGACATTCAGATGATGGTAGATAGTTTGACTTACTTTTTAATTATAGATTATAGTTTTATAAATTCAAATAATATACCATGCATGTTATATTGTCAATATAATTAAATAATCAATAAAAATGAATAAGAATTAATGGGTTGTGAAAATGTCATGTGAAATGAAATTGAATGTTCTAAGCTGCCCTTTTAATTAGATAGTATAGATTTCATGCAATGTTATTGATAATTGAGTATGTCATCTTCCTGAAATTTCAATACAAACACAAAAACAATAACTAAATAACATTCTTAATATTAATAAATTTAAAACATAATAAGGATAAAAAGCGAAAGAATCCATTTAATTATCTATGTATGTATACTTTACCTTCCAACTTTTTGAATAAAAATGAAAATTGGGATTGTTATATAGGAAACTTTTTGTTATTAATTATTGATTAAATTCAACAATTTATTCAATTTATTCGAGGGAAGAGGAATGATTTTGTGAATTAAAAGGGAGATAAAAAAAAATTATGATAACTACAAATTATAATGATAGTGAGAGAAAACCAAAAAACCATCCTATTAAATAAAAAAAATTAAAGGTTAAATAAATAAGTAGATTAATAACCAAATTTATGAGAGGAAAATAAAGAGTTTGTATTAATTTATTTTTTTTGTTTGCAATTAATATTTTTTTTAATTTTTTTTACTTATAAGCATGTGACAGTTTTAAAGATAACTTTTTAATACATAATATAGACTTTTATAATATTGTATAAATAAATAATCAAGTAATCAATATAGATGAATTAGTATTTACCAGTAAAAAATCGACATGTGGATTAAAATTAAATCTTTTAAGTAGCTTTTTAACTATATTGTATAGGTACAATTTTTTTTTTTGTTTTCAACTTCATTTGTTCTTCTTCGTTCTTAATTTCATGTGTTCGTTTTTTTTAATTTCAAATACATATAATACTACTCCATATGAAATATCTTGAAATTATTAACTTATAATTAATGCATATTTTTTTATTGTAATTTTTTTTTAGTTAATTAAGTTTAAAGCTAATGGAATATGGATTGATTTGTAAAGGAAATAAGTGAATTAAATTAATGCAATATAATAATAAATTGATAATCCATGTCATATTAGTTTGCCAAGTCATATTTTTATTGCATACGTGGCTTTTTTTTCATCCCATGTGGCATTGTCTACGTGGCTTTTTAGACTAGCCTTTTAATAATGTTATATAGATTATGTGTTACCAATATTACGAAGGGGTATATTGATAATTAGAGATTAAAATCAGGTGAATTAACACACTCCAACCAAACAATTTAGGGGAATTTAATCCATGGGAAAAATAAACTCCATCAAGGCAACAAACATGTTTTTGTCCATTCACGTGAATTTTATACGGGAGTTGGATTCCAGTGAGTTGCAAATTAACACAGGAATTTAACACCTGCATGAACCAAACGAGGTCTTTGTAATGTACTAATGTCTTCAATAATAATCTTATTTCCCTAATTTATGCCGTTCAGATTCAGAATTTTGGTTAACACGATAAGCAATCGGCGAAAACAATTAGGTGAATACATTTATTATTTAAAGCCTAACTCAAGGCTTCACGAATTGTGAGAGCTTCACGAATAAAAAACTTTTGCCGTCATGAATTCTTGTGTAAAACTGTCTTAAACAATAATTTATATAAAGCAGGTTTTTGGTTGTCGTTTTTTTCATCACTTTTTATATTTTAACTAGTTTTGTATCCCGTGAAAATCACGGGATTTTTAAGGGTCTTTTTAGGTTTATATTTTTACTATATGATTCTTTTGCCTGGTTTTAATAAAAATTTTGATCATGAATTGATCAAATGATAGATATGTAGGTTTTATAACTTCAACTTCAGGTATCTCATAAATGGAAGTATATGATACAGATACCTCGGCCCTCGAAAAAGTAAGAAAATGTAGTAACATCGGCAAGATACTTCAATCGTATTGGAGTTTGTGGAACTTGATATGCATTAAAAAAGTAATCTTAAAAAGAAAGCATCTTATCTAAATAAACGAAAAAAAATATGACCAATAAATTAATAGAGCAAATAAACAAATATGAGAGCTCAAAAGAATATAACAAATACTAACAGATAAATTAGCTAGAAATTTACGAAAATGTGAATTGTGTTCCAAATCCGCATATTATCACAATTTCCACCTTATTCCCTATTAATAATCCCTAATAATACATTAATAAAACTCAAAATCACAAGAATAATGTCTTATCCATTAACAACTTTATACATAAATACCAAATGATTCAAAAGACGAATTATCATACCAATTGATTCATAAACATACATACCAAATTTACCAAATTGTCTCACTACAGAAGATTACTACTAAAAAAATAAAAGTGTTTTATTTCAAAGTAGTAGGAAAAGTCTTCACCTAACCAATTATATTATTTCTTTCATATTCTACTTTTTTTCTTCAACTTGGATGATTTCTCCTCTTCTCTTTAATTTTCCCTGCCATTCAAATCTTAGTCATTTATAACCGGTATATAACCATATTTTGACACTCGCTTAATTGAAAAACAAAAAATATATGTTTAAATAAGCCCAATTCTTGAATAATGGAAGAAATAAATTTGATGAATACCTCATTTGAAAGACAATTTAAAGCATTCCATGATTAAAACTTTCGATCTGAAACAATATTATCAAAACACAGGTAAACACAGATTAGTTTAATAATCATAACATTTAAATAAAAAAAAAGTTCACAGTTACCTTGTTTTTATGATAAGAATGACGATAAAATGTGTTTTGAGTTGATTCTTGTTTATACTTAAAATTTATTATTATGTTTTGCAAACAAAGAAGATAAAAATAAAAAAGATAACACTATATAGGAGGGATTGTAGTTATGTATGTCATTAAAATTGTTTTTTTTTTTTTTTTTTTTTTGGTGTTGACCAGGAGTATCCCCTACCGACAGCTGGGGCAATCTCCTTCGGGGTACTGAAGGCAATTTAATGGGTTGACCCCTCCCAAGTTTGGCTTTTTCATTCGCAAGAGTCAGGAATCGAACCCCTGACCACTTGTTTAAGAGATGAGAGCCCTTACCACTCACACCAGCCAACTTTGGTAAAAAAAACTATTCCATCCATGATGGATGGCTAAAGTCTTTAATATAAGAATTCTACATCCTACCATCTCCAATAAAGTAAAGATATAAACAGAGTCTTTTATGACTCTCTAATATTTTTCTTGGGAAGATTGAAGGGTAGGTAAATAGCTATTAATTTCTTTAGATTTATGTGCATTTATTCCGTATTATTAAATGAAAATTTATTATTATTCATTTTTTTGTAAAAAAAAATAGGAGTATTATTTATTGAGTTATTTAGAGTGTTTTATGATTCTTTAATATTTTTCTTGGGAAGATTGAAGGGTAGGTAAATAGCCTTTGAGTTCTTTAGATTTATGTGCATTTATTCAGTATTATTAAGTGAAAATTTATTATTATTCGTTTTTTTGTAAAAAAAAAAATTATTATTATTATTATTATTATTATTATTATTATTATTATTATTATTATTATTATTATTATTATTATTATTATTATTATTATTATTATTTATTGAGTTATTTAGAGTGTTTTATGACTTTTTAATATTTTTCTTGGGAAGATTGAAGGGTAGGAAAATAGCTATTGATTTTTTAGATTTATGTGCATTTATTCCGTATTATTAAGTGAAAATTTATTATTATTCATTTCTTTTTACAAAAGAAAATTATTATTATTTATTGATTTATTATTGTATAATAAATAGGTATGCTAGGTGTCAATAACATATGACGTGACACATGACATTTCAAAAGAGGCTCAACATGCCTTTTTATGTTATTATATAGATTAACTAATATGCTTGATCTGCATAATTATGATTGTGGATCCGTCTTGCACAATAATATCATAAAACAACTTTAATAAGAAATTTATTTCCCTTGTCTTCCAAAATTTCCTTTTTTCTTTGGTGTAAAGTGAGCCACATGAGCAGATATGTTACTGTCCGAAATCGAACCTAAGTCATGAGTACCACACCTTAATTAATTATGCTGTTACTAACTATACTAATTGACACTTGACATTTGCTAAAATTTCCTTTTGTTGAAATACAAGGACTACAACCTAAATAGCCAAAAAGGTTCCCGTAAAAATGAAGGAATAGCCAAAGTACTTGACAAATCTAAGTACATATGAATACAACAAAAAGAGCACCACCCACATAAGTCTTAGACACAACATTTCAATTCTATACGTACTCAAAATGGCAGACCAGGAACCAAATACTGACCATATCAACCTTCATTCCTACTTGTCTGATGATCATCTCCGGCAAGATGATGATACTACTCATGAATCTGAACCGCCAAGCTTCCGTCACCTCTCCTTCTCCGCTACATCCGCCACGCCAAGGCCTTGCTATTCCCGCGACACCTTTACCAACATCTATGAAACATTCCCACGTCTTAGTAATGCTTCTGCACCTGCTAATAGTGGCATTCTATTAAGCCCTCAATCGACTCCACCACAAAGCCCTCGATCAAGGTGGTCATTTTCTTCCCCACCACGAACGTCAATCTCCTCCCATCATCCTCCTCCTCTTTCCCGTTGTTGCGTACTAACCCTCCGCCACCACGATGGAAACATACACTCCATCGTGGTAACTAGAGGATTAGTATTCACCGGCTCTACCAGCTCTTATATACGAGCGTGGCAACAAACTGACTGTGTTGAAAAGGTGTATGTAAAATCGCGGTCAGGTGAGGTCCGATCCATGCTGGCTCATGGCAACATGCTATTCACCACACACAAAGATAACAAAATCCGGGTTTGGAACATCTCGTCCCCTGCAACATCTGGACCTTGTAATACTTACGACGTAGATAATTATTGCATACGTCCTCAAAAAATAACAACACTTCCAAAATCGAGTCCATTAAGGTTCTTGTTCCCTAAAACAAAAGCGCAAATTCATCGAGACATTGTGTCTTGCTTAGCTTACAATTGGAATGAAGGAATATTATATACAGGGTCGTATGACAAGACCGTGAAAGCGTGGCGATTGAGTGACAGTAAGTGTATCGACTCTTTTGCTGCCCATGCCGACAACATCAATGCTATGGTGATCAATGAAGAAGGGTATTTGTTCACATGTTCTTCAGACGGAACAGTGAAAATGTGGAGCAAAGTATCAGGTGAGACCTTCCATGCATTAACCATGACTCTACATTTCCAAACACATCCTATATACGCACTCGCCTTAAGCGAAGCATCACTATCAGAAGGGAGTATCTTATACTCTGGATCATCAGAGGGATGCATCTATTTCTGGGAAAAACAAATATCTGGTGAGTATAAGCGTCGAGGTTGTATCCAAGGACATCAATTTGGCGTTCTATGTTTGACTGTTATTGATGATTTGGTGATTAGTGGATCAGCTGATTGTATGATCAAAATATGGAAGAGGGGTAATGATTGGAAAGATGGGGTAATGGTGAATGTGACCCATGAGTGTGTTTCTGTTCTCGAAGGGCATAAAGGACCGGTCAAGTGCGTAGCGGCTTGTTTAGAGGACGATGTTAGTTTTGTGAGGGGGTTTTTGGTTTTTAGTGCTGGTTTGGATCAGACATTCAAGGTGTGGAAAGTAAAGATTTTACAAGAATCGACCATGATAAGAACAACACAGTTGTCAGATAATGCTGATGGAGAAGATCATTATGTCGACGACGAGGTCGAGATAGTTACTCCTGTTTTATCACCTTCATGGGTCAAGATGGTTCAACGTGACGGGTAGTGACTTAATTAGCTAGTTAGTGATGTTATTCTCGATGGTGTTGACTGTTGAGTTTCACCTTCATTTATTACTGCTTACATTTTCAATATTTTTTCTATTCTATGTATCTCTTGAGTAAATTATAAATCAAAATTTCTAAGCGACGGCGGACCTCTGAGGCTTTTTCAGGATTTGGTCAATGGCGTGCATAAAATTAGCAAAAACACATATACGCAGTGGCGGATTTAAGTTTTCGATCATGGGAAATATGGTTCTGACGTTAATAATTTCTTATGTGATTGATTATACGAAATTTACATAATACTCCATCCTATTTATAATAACTCTCCTCTTTTAAAAGGGCACGCAAATTAAGGGGAGGGTTATTTTATTGTAAAATTATAGGAATATTGTAAAGTATTGTGGTGGTGTAAGGTAATTGGAGAGAGGGAAGGTATTATTGTGGGGTAAGATGATTAAAATAAGTATTGTTGTGGGGTAAGGTGATTAAAATAAGATAAAGTATGAGTATTGTGAGGTATTATTGTGGGGGTGAGGTGATTAAAATAAGTATAAAACTTTACTAAATAAGGAAAAAGGGAGAGTTATATGAATAGATGAAAAGGGAAATGAGGAGAGTTATTATGAATAGGAGGGAGTATAAACTAGGTTGAGTGTCCAGTACTGCCACGGCTCTCTCTATTTATTGTCAAATTTTAGTTTATAGTAGGAAATGTTAATATTATAAGACGGAGATATAACTGAATGAGGTGATTATTGATTATTATTAATGAGTCGGTTACATTATATAGTATACAGTCTTGGAGGAGAATCCAAGAATATTCCTAATATTCTATAGGATATTATTATGATAACCATAATAATATCTTTCCTAATATCTTATACTAACTAATAACTCTAATAAACCCCCTCAGTCAAAGCGATAGTTAACAGACACTTTGACTGGACTAAAAAATAATAGTTGATCGATGATGCCACGTAGAGGAGCCGAGTTGATCGTTGTCGACGCTTGAACCAGATGTAGTAGTTTGCGCTTGTCTGGATCATGCCAATAGTAGAGCCACACATAATTAACACTAATACAACTAATCAAAACTAATTGTGCACGAGCGTCGAAACTACTCGTGAGACACAATACTAATGTAATACTACGGTTTTCTTGAAGGAAATGTAGATTCATATACATATTAACATACTCATATATGTCTAAAATAATTTGTCATAAAATTAAAACGGATTTTATGCATGCAAACAATAATATAAAAGAAGAGAAATCATGTCCTTACATTGTTGATTTCGGATTTAAGGGCACAAAAGAGATCACCTTTCTCTTTTGTTCTTGAGCTTTCCTTTAATGGAAGAACAAGATCCAAGTGGAGGATCTCTCCCTAAGCTTTATACCCAAGGCTTAACTCTTAATCTAATTAATATTATAAATACTAGTATAATATTAATCTAGTAGAAAATAAACCCAAAAATATTATAGACACTCAATATTTTCGGTTTTCATGGAGGAAGAAGAAGAGAGGTTTTTGTCTCTCCAGAATTCTCAATTTTTGGATGAGTAAAAGTGTATGAACAATACAATTACATTATTGTATATGAGGTAAAAATTAAGAGAAAAACCAAATGTTTTTCTCTTCTTAAAAACCGGACAAGGGGAGTGGGAGGGGAGCCAATGCATGGAAAAATTGTTCTTTACAATAAACCATAGGGTTGCATGGCTAGTGACTAGGGTAATCATCATGCCCTCCACTAATTATAATCAACATATAATTAGCTTAAAAACTCCTCTAATTTTCGGCCCACTTGAGTTAATATGGATTCCATATTATTTTTGTCAATTGTCAATATGTCACATGTCACATGTCACATAAATTTGTCATGTATTTTTAACATATTAAAAATCAACGTATCATCAAAATACGTCACATACAAAAATCGACTTAGTAATTTCATAATTACTTGTGCCAAAATATTTTACCATTTATAAATTACAACAGATTGTATTTATAATAATTCATTCAGTTTTGATTGTTTCTTTAAACATTAATTTCATCCGAGTAATGATACAATTCAATTACTCAGACCGTATCACATTTAATCACATTTCAAAATGACACGTAAATTATACTTCCAAAATCGTCCGTCAATTTTCAAGTAATTTAATTAACTCGTAACGTTATACGATTAATTAAATAATCAATTAAGAGTATTGCCCTTTAGGTATGACCTAGGGGTCAATGATCACCACCGTCGCATTTACGCAAAATGTCAAACTCTAGTCACCAATCATTACCGATATATGTTGACCGATTGACAAGAACAATATTACTTCCCAATTGTATTCTTAAAATGAGATTTAATAATGATATTTAAATCATATGATCGCACTATTGTTGAGGACACATTTCCCAACAATCTCCCACTTGTCCTCGACAAGTGTGCGTCACCAATTCTCTTGTCCTATTACTATCTCCCACTCAATGCAAGGTGTCTTTCAGGTCGTACTTGCAAGTGATCATATCAAGAGTGGTTTCCTCGATCTGGAGAATAACTGATTGACCGGACTTATCTATCATAGATACTTTCCGAGCGTGGCCACGCATTTCCAGTTCATTACTCCTCGAGTGGCCCTGAGATATTGTTTTAACCCTGACAAGGGGATGGACAATTCCTATCGCACTCATTCCCTTCGACTAGCCACACCATCATAACCCAAAATATGCCCATTTGACCCCATTTACGAAGGTCGTAGTAACACAAATCAAAGTTAATCAAATCTGTGCCATCTTAGGTGAATAGTCTTTAGTCAAAAGAATCGACTCATTAGAATACTATAGCAGCTCTCGCCACGACCAGGCTATATAAATTTGCCAGAACTCTATAAGCGATCATAAGGCCCGACAAGGTGTTCCTAACATCTGCCTATGTGATCGACTAGTCATCTCACATGACCGTATGGCACTTGAACTTGCCATCAATCGCATCACACTCTAGTCACTTCGAGACGTCACCTCATACAAGTGACTATGGGCGAATACAATGCTAATCCGTGTTCACTTTAACCGGGTTCAATTGTCTCTACAACCCGTTTGGATGTAACAAAGTATAATAAAAGAGTTTTAAAATAAAACTCGAACGACAAATGCGATTATCACACATGAATAGTCAATGCTCGATTACTATTTCATGTTCTATAATCTAATTTGATCTTGTACATAGTTGTTCATTTCAATTCAATTGAAATGACATGACTCATCATGTTTAGCCTTTGAGAAGGCTTTGGTTAGTAGGTTTTATCAATTTCTTGTACTTTACTCAACCTCACTACATACTCGTTTTCCTTTGTAATGTATACATTTGCATTACAAAACTTTCTGAGTACGTGTCGAGATCCAATCAAGACATAGGCCCTCTAGCCTAAGAATAGCTCCCACTGTTTTCACAAAAGGGACTCATCCTTCTTGCACATCTCATGATCACAAGTGTACTCAATTTCCGTTATAAATATCTCTTATTGTTCTTTATTGTCTAGAACGATTCTAGAAAATCTACTTCTTAATTAACATAGCCACAATGGTATCTTAACCATCCTAATGTGTTTTGATTATGGTTTTGTCGGAAACCATGCGCAACCTCAATTGTCAATTGTCACTTGTGTAATACCCTTACACAAAATTGCATCATAAACACTTTGCTTTACTTCCTTAATGCTTCAGCAAGCACTTAAGGGTAATCTTTATAGCTTACTTGGTAAAGATTACTTAAATTCGATTTTTGAAAACAATTCATCATACTCAAAGCATATGAAGTGTTATACATCATTTCTTTTTAATTGATTCGGCAAAATGAAGCAAATGAAATCAATCAAATATATTCAATTTAATTGAACTAGTCATGAATCTTATCAACATAAGACTTCTTAACGACGCTAATATCATGTGGATTTATCTTCATAAATCCGGATATTCAAGATGTATTATAATACTCCAAAAGTCTTAAATCATTCGCAATGATCAATATGTCATCCACATATCGGACTAATTAAAATTTCCGTAACTCCCACTAAACTCCATGTATAAACACAACTTCTCGACTTATCGAGAAATGTTTTACCACATGATCAAAATGTTGATTCTAACTCATTGATGTCCTACTTAAGACCCTCTCTTAAGTTTCACATTATCTTAGGATTGCAAGAATCTACTAAACTCAAGACATGTATTGAATACATTCCTTCTATTGAAGAAGTGGGTTTTAGATTCACTCGCTATGTATTTCATAACCTCATGATGAAACACAATCCCTAAGAAGATCCAAATAGACTTAATCATTTCAATTAGTGCAAAACCCTTTGCAACCAATCTTGTTTTGAAATATCTCTTTATTAGTGCAAAACCCTTTGTCACTAAACAAGCCCTTTTGTTTCGGATTTTCATGGCTCTAAGCCTTGTATTGAGTTGTGACTTAAACACTCTTATGTAAGTCATATGTTCATTACTTTCTAGAAGTAATCAACTTGAATCAACCAATTTCTTTTGTAAGTTATAAGCTCTTTACTTTCTTAAAAGTAGCATGAATTCATCATTTTTAACAAGTGACGAATTTAACCTCCTAGGTTTAAGAAGAAACAACGTCTTACATAAAATGTCTCATGTAGCCAAGAAAGACCAGTTTCTTGCGACATAACATTCTCTGTGGCATTCTTTGTGGCTCTTGAATAATTTCTCCCACTCTGTCTTCTACAATAAACTTGTATTTTAGAAAGACAAACCTTCTTCACGAGCCGCAAACCCGTTGTACTAAATGAGAAAAGAAAGGAAAAATGAGCATTTGTTTCTTGTGAAAACTTACAAATATGGTACCCTTAACATTTCATATCTCATATGATTTAGTGGAAAATAATTTAGACAAAATGATAAAATCCCCAAGGGCTCAAGTAACTCAAAGTAACTTGATCGAAGTCCAAACCATATCGAATAGCGTTTGATTTCTTATCCAACCACACATTGTCCCATAATGTGTGTTAAGAGAGATTAACTTGTGATATTAAATCACCTTTCCTTTGGCTTATATCAAAGTCTTCACTTTGATAATCCCATCACGACTAAATCGTGATTCTTTGAATACTTTGAACTTCTTCAAAGATTTCTCTATTTACCTTATTAAGTGAACATAATAGTGTCAACTTAAATCGTTGGTAAAAGAAAATGATCAACCTATTTTGGATCAATGATTTACAATCTCGATCTCCTTTTCAACCAAAAAGCACGAGACATCTTGCTTTGAATACAAATACCATTAACTATCTAGTGGTTTCAAGAGTACTCGATAACTCTTTGCGTTCATCATTCCAAAATTTTAAGGTTTAATCTTGGGTTACCAATTTTGAGTCTTGCATCATCTTCATGATATATTATTCTAGTTTGGTTTAGAATATAATCACCTTGATAATGGGCTAGCCATACATCAAATCGTGGTGTATAGGGTCACAAAAGTGAAAACCTCTTTTGTATCTTAACAAGTTTATATTCTTATTTAGAGTTTATGCACTTAATAGTCATAATTAAGTACAACTTTAAATCCAAAAACTAGATTGAGTACACAATTACTCTATCTCTCGACATTATTATTGCTAGTCGTCATATTCTAATCATCCTATGTATCAAGTACAATGATGAAAACCTCCACCGGTTTCTAATATTGACGAAGTAATACTAGCAAAATTTATGTTTAATCAAATAAACATTTAACGAAGAAGGTCCCATTAGATGTCCCACAACTAACTTGTTGATTCTTCAATAATTTGGGGTAGTTTCCTTTCTTGTGTCTAACATTTAAGACAATAGAAACTTTATCGGTCGGGATTGATAGGTTTAGTATCGTCATTCTCAACAACTTTACTTTTAACATTACCTTGTATCAATTCCATTATAATCTTTACTTCTTGAACCTCGTCCTTATCTTAACGGTTTAAGAGAATGCTCCCACTCATTTCAATGAGTCTTTGCTTTGAGAAGCAAAATTGAATTTATGAAGAACACTCTTCATTTGTTCGTTTTAGTCTTAAAAACTTTCATTGAGGTGGTTGCGTTATTTTGATCAATTACGAATTCTAAAAAATCTAATCACCAAAACAATTTATCGCTTCAAGGTACTTAATTTCATTTAAGTATATGGAAAAACAATCCATTGTAAGTAGATGTGTTAGTCAAGAATCAAAAACCTGTTTGATAATGAATAACTTTAATCTATACTCTTTACAAGAGATCCTTAGCAATGGTTCATTTGAGGTTTTAGAAGAAAATTCAAATTTTGTCTTTAGTTACGATGTTTTAATGGAGATTTGAATCAAAAATCGAAATGATATCGTATATGAATTGTGGTAAAGAAATAGAACAATATAACAACGGAATAGTGGAAAACTTAACATTTATCGTTTTATTAATACTTGTAAACAAGTATAGCATTTACATAGTGACCTCTACCCAACTATGATAAATGATTCCAAGATCCAAATTCATATTAACTTGGGCACGGTGGGGCCGATACATCCCTTATCAATATAACTTGGTGGATTAACTCTTTAATCGATTCTACTTTTAGAACTCTTGGTCGATAAAATTACATTAACATTTATCTTTAGGCCAAAACACATCGACAAGGGCACGGTGGGGCCGATACATCCCTTATCAAATACTTTTGTTGAGTTCAATCCAAATTTCGAATAAATGTGTCCATGATCCAAACCCACATTAACTTGGGCACGGTGTGGCCGATACATCCCTCATCAACATGAATTCGGTGGATTAACATTCATCACCCACTTCCCCTATGTAACAAGGTTTGTACCCCGGTGTGGCCGAGTGCACTCCCTCACGAAATAGGTTTTCATGGTTTCTACTATTTGGTAAGGCTATGTCTCAATTGATTGTTTTAGCGAGAGGTCATGTCAATTTATTATCTATCACGTTTTAAGTGAACTAAAGCGGTGAACTACGATAATTCTAATTGACACGGTCGATAAACTCGATAAGACAATGCATGTTTAGTTATGGCGATTTAGCGATGCATGTGACATAAAATAAAATGCAAACATAAAATAAATAAATCCTAGTATGGCCTTTCCTAAAATAGAAAAACTATTAATCTATTACACATTCGGAAACCAACTCCATTGGTCCCTTGAACTTCGGTTGTGGCACGCATCTCGAGGTAACACCGTCTTTATGTATCGCCATTCTTGAAGAAATCCGTCTTTGGGAACTCCGGAATGAATAAAATTACATAATAAATTACATAATTTCCTATTATACATTTGTAACTAAAATAAAATAAATCTATTAAATTACAAAACGGTGATACGAGATCACAATAAAAATTACAACCGAATCGATATTCCCATACATTTCGGGAAATACCAATTAAAAACTAAGGCCATACTAAGTAAAATTACATAATTCAAAATTACATAAATGAAAATTATGACAATCATAAAGAAAATGCAGCATTATAATATGTATGAACATGCTCAATTTTTATGCTAAATCGCCCTTAAATAGCCAATATCGTATATTACTCGGTTTTACGACGTTTGCGTGATTTCAACATTTTATAATCACAAAAATACATAAACTCATATTTATGCATAAGTTAATTACCCTAACCTCTTAGGACTCAAAATATAGTCTTCACTAATAATTTGACCATAATTAACCCATATTTTATAAAATTGTTCATAAATGGACTAAAAATTACAAAAATAAGCTATTAAACTTCAAATAAATCACAAAATTTCAAATAAATTCAAAATTTGAAATTTAAACTCATGAACATTCTGGAGAAAATCCATGACACTCATAATGTTCAAAATCTTAGGTTAAAAATTTCGAAATTTTTCCGGAAAAACAATGTTGCGGTTTATCGGTTTTTAATAAAATAATCATAAAAACATGGAAAAATTATTTTCATTAACTTTTAAATTTTAGATCTGAAAAAGATAATAAAATGCAACATTAGACGTTTTTCCTAAGTCATAGATTATGTTTTATTAATTTTCCACTAATAATGTCACTATTTATGCTATTTTTCTTCAAAAATTCATAAATCATGCAAAAAGACTTCTTTATAGCCAATTATTTTACACACATCTTGTAAAATTGCATGTGACAACATATCCAAAAATCAACTTAAAATTCGAAGTATAGCTAATTTTAGACCAAAAATGACATTTTTACTCATAAAATCATATTTAAATGTCATTATTGTAAAATATGAACAATAAAAATCCGTAAAATTAACCAAAATATCCTAAAACATTTTAGGACCAGAAATATTAACATGCATGGATTAATTCGTGATATCTCATAATAACACAAATTTTACAAGTTTTATATGTTACTCTTTATAACTCGGAAAAACTTTTAACCGATTTGCATGCAAACAACCGTGGCTCATGATACCGATTGAAGGAAATGTAGATTCATATACATATTAACATACTCATATATGTCTAAAATAATTTGTCATAAAATTAAAACGGATTTTATGCATGCAAACAATAATATAAAAGAAGAGAAATCATGTCCTTACATTGTTGATTTCGGATTTAAGGGCACAAAAGAGATCACCTTTCTCTTTTGTTCTTGAGCTTTCCTTTAATGGAAGAACAAGATCCAAGTGGAGGATCTCTCCCTAAGCTTTATACCCAAGGCTTAACTCTTAATCTAATTAATATTATAAATACTAGTATAATATTAATCTAGTAGAAAATAGACCCAAAAATATTATAGACACTCAATATTTTCGGTTTTCATGGAGGAAGAAGAAGAGAGGTTTTTGTCTCTCTAGAATTCTCAATTTTTGGATGAGTAAAAGTGTATGAACAATACAATTACATTATTGTATATGAGGTAAAAATTAGGAGAAAAACCAAATGTTTTTCTCTTCTTAAAAACCGGACAAGGGGAGTGGGAGGGGAGCCAATGCATGGAAAAATTGTTCTTTACAATAAACCATAGGGTTGCATGGCTAGTGACTAGGGTAATCATCATGCCCTCCACTAATTATAATCAACATATAATTAGCTTAAAAACTCCTCTAATTTTCGGCCCACTTGAGTTAATATGGATTCCATATTATTTTTGTCAATTGTCAATATGTCACATGTCACATGTCACATAAATTTGTCATGTATTTTTAACATATTAAAAATCAACGTATCATCAAAATACGTCACATACAAAAATCGACTTAGTAATTTCATAATTACTTGTGCCAAAATATTTTACCATTTATAAATTACAACAGATTGTATTTATAATAATTCATTCAGTTTTGATTGTTTCTTTAAACATTAATTTCATCCGAGTAATGATACAATTCAATTACTCAGACCGTATCACATTTAATCACATTTCAAAATGACACGTAAATTATACTTCCAAAATCGTCCGTCAATTTTCAAGTAATTTAATTAACTCGTAACGTTATACGATTAATTAAATAATCAATTAAGAGTATTGCCCTTTAGGTATGACCTAGGGGGTCAACTGATCACCACCGTCGCATTTGACAATGTCAAACTCTAGTCAGCCAATCATTACCGATATATGTTGACCAGTTGACAGTAACAATATTACTTCCCAATTGTATTCTTAAAATGAGATTTAATAATGATATTTAAATCATATGATCGCACTATTGTTGAGGACACATTTCCCAACATTTCTATGTCTATGGGTACTCTATCGAGTGAGGCTTACTCTGTTGAGTAAGTATGCTTTTAATACGAAACAGTAGGCGACCTGATGGGTACTCGATCGAGTAAGGGTCACTCGATCGAGTAAGTGACTTACTCGATCGAGTAAGTGAGTTTTACGGGTTATTTTAGCCGGGTTTTGTTAATAACGCGTGATTAGTGATGCCTGTCGTTGTATGCACCAAAAATAATATTTATAGTCCAAACTACTACTATAGCTAGTGGCAGTCAGGGTCGAACCGCAAAGAGGCGATGCAATTAATAGTTGTCTGATTTTAGTCTAAAAGTAAGTGTGTGGGGGTTTTGATTTGAGTTGATCTATAACTAAAGGCAATAAATGAAAAGTAAACTAAATAAACGGATGAAATCAAATATTAAAAGGGTGCTAAGATGGTCGGTTCACTATAGTTTCAGCGGCAGTAAGCTAGGTAGGTCTAAAACAAACACGTGAGATGGGAAAATAAGAAGTCCTCTCGGTCCATTCTTACAGGTAGCATCTTTCGATCTTACTACAGGTCCCTAATATCACTAATACTAACTTTCGTCCTGAAAAGTGATTAAAAAGACTAAATTAACTTATCTTTCGATCTCATTAATCTAGTCGTCTTAATTAGGTAGGCTATCTCCCTTCCCTATCTTTCGATCTTTATTGGGTCAGTCAATTCCTAAACATTCAACTAGTCGCGTGCACTCGATTCGTCAAATATGGCAATTAAATTAATTAAAACGAAGCATATCTCACGTGGCCAGTCGATCGACCAGGGAACCCAGTCGATCGACCATGGCGCGATTTCAGGTCATATATTCTAATGCCGCCTACTTCTCCAGATTCCCTACATCCTAGCACATGGGTATTTAGCTACTCATACTCGTGATAAGAACAACAACAAGATTAACAAATAAAGATACTGAATTCATGATTAAATTAACTAAACAAACAAATAACATGAGACGATAAATTGGCTTTCGGGAAACTATTCTAGCAATTCTGTACTATGAACGAAATAAAGCAATAAAACTGAATATTGGAACAGAGAAATACCGAATGGAATTGCAGAGAAAGGAAGAATCCGAAAAGCAAGAACGACGATAAATTGTATTCGAACAAATATGCCCTAATGCTAAAACTCAATATAGAACCCTAATAAATTTCCCTAAAAGCCGAATCTCAGATCTGAATGAGCAGGTTACGTTATATAGAAATATCACGTAACTTTATTCTCAAAACCTAAAACACAATGGGCTTCCTAATCCTCGTTCTATTAATTCACGTCAAAAATAACGGCTTGGTCGATCGACCACTGTGACCGGTCGATCGGCTGGACTGCGCTGAACAGAAGCTTCTGTATGTCGTGCTCTGGTCGATCGACCATAAGAGGCAGTCGATCGACCACTATAGCTGGTAGTCCGCTTCTAATTCTTCATAAAGTTATCTTTCAGGCCTCGAAATGCGCACCAAGTTCGTTTCTCGAATAAATACTTCACGTCAAATGCAATGCAAAGTACTCGAGGACGGATTTAGCTTGATTTCCGCTGGATTCTTCACATTTCTGCAATAATGTACAAAAACACGAAAGTAGACGGAAATAGAGAGAATAGTAGCATAAACTACATAAATGAGCTCTGAAATGCGTGTAAAATGGGGTGTAAAACATCATATAAAAGACACGCATCAAACTTCCCCAAACCAAACCCTTGCTTGTCCCCAAGCAAGAACAAGACTCGATCCTAAAACCTAATTGGAATGAGTTCAATCTCAGAGCGAAATGCAAACCGAATAGCCTAAACCAATTTAATGCCACAACTAACAATCAATCAGCAATAAGAATCATGCAAACGAGTTATGAAGTCGTTAAAAACTGCTGAACCGTCAACTATAGAGACTTATCAAATCGGACTCTCACGGGTCGCTCGAATCACTCATAAGCACAGGTGAATAATGTATAAGATAGAAAGAATTCATTTTGTAATGACACTCACCTAACTACGACCTATAAGAACATGCCTGTGATCTAATATGAAAGTAATCTCTACAACCGTTCATATGCATTCCAACCAAACAAATGACCATGACACATGCCGAGGTAAATATGGATATGTGAGGTAATGGGTAAGAAGAGGCTAAGATAAATTTGGATAAAAACAGAGTTAAAAGCCAAGCTAGTAACTAAGGGAACCAAATTATAACAACATCCAACTTCTTGCTCAAGTTTAACAATAAAACAGGTGCTAATTATCAAGCACAAATCTCACAATCTCCGATATAATTGTAATTCCCTAAGTGATGATAATAAAGCATGGGAATAAAATCACCAACTGATCAAAACTCCAACCATGTGATTTCGACTTTTTTCTCTTTTCTCGGTTTTCAGTCGATCGACCAAGATGGGCAGTCGATCGACCGCCCTCTACAGTACAGCATGCGTTTTCTCTTTTCTCTTTTTTCGAATCATTTTTCTTTTTTTTTTTCTTTTTCAATTCTATTTTTTCTTCTTTCTTTCCTTCCTTTTTCATTTTCCCAACAACACCTCAAAATGAGCATTAGCTACCAAAAACAAAGTAACAATCCCAAGAACATAAACTACTAGCTTGACAAGGGCAGGCTAAATATAGGATGTAGTTAAAGGGACAAAAAGCTATTTTTGGCTATGTGAAGCTTATGGGCAAAACGAATAAAGGAAACCTCTTCCACATGTGTCAACAAACCACGAACCGAATGCATACAGGTATTAAGCAGATTAAGTTCATATTTATGCAAATTTATGTAACATGTCTCATAAGGAGTACTACTCACAATCCTAGATAAACTGGTCATAGATGTCACCAGTTATAGGCTCTAATAACTCAGAAAATGATGTAGTTTGCCAAAAATCTAAGTCAAGTCTCAAGATTCAGCGAGTAAATTAACGAAAACTCGTAGACTATGCATATGATTCTACTAATAACATGTCAATTAGCAAGGCTTAGGCATAAACAGATGCAAATGCAATGTCATCATTGAAATACTGCCGTTCCGACTCGACCTAAATGCTAAAATAAACGTGCTATTTTTGAATTTTTTGAAATTTTTCAATTTTTTTTTTTGAGATTCTTGTATATATAAGAGAAAATAAACAACAATGCAAGACAAAATGTAAACGTGAATGCAAGCAAATGAAATGCAATCGCAAAACCCTTCCCCAAACCAAATCACACAATGTCCCCATTGTGCAAAATCATATAGTGAAATAAAAGGAAAACGGGAATTTGCGATAAATAACTACATAAGACATGAAGTAAGGACTCGGAAACTCACAAGACTTTAAAGCGCAGAAAAGGAAACCTCCCAAACCAGGCGTGAGCTAGGAGGTTTCAAAAGAGCTGGCAGATGCTACAATAAAGTACCTGAAAAGAAGCAAAAGTACCACGCATAAATCCGAGAAAACAATTATTGAAACGCAAAATTATGTATAAAATGAAGAAACGGAAGAAAACAGAAATGAGTCGGAGAATAAAGTGGAGAAAAGACTCCCTCAACTCCGCAAATCGACCAAACACAGCAGGGGAGTGATCGAAAATAGGTACAGCAGCGAACATGGTCGATCGACCACATCACCCAGTCGATCGACCAGGGTGAACAGGAACAGAAGCTCCTGGAAGTCGCAGCTCAGTCGATCGACCATACTGGCCAGTCGATCGACTGAAATACCTGCTGTAAGTTCTGATTTCTTCGAAGTAGCTCAATAAATTGAGCTATCAAGGTCTATAAACCTGCAAATACACACAATAACGCGCCCAAAATTGCGCAAAACCCAAAGTAACTGTCTAAAGCATATAAAATCCTAAGCAAACTTATTAAAATTGCGAAGTCTCGCGCACACAAAAGCAATAAAAAGAAAGTTTAACGAAAGCAAATAAAATGTTTTATAAAGCATTTGATCAACTAATAGTTGATCAAGAACGACCACGGAATGGCCCACTTGCTCGGCGTCTGGCTACAAGAAGTAGCCTCTACAGTGCTCATCTCCTCAGCTGCACTCTTCTCAACTCCAACATCCGCAGAACTCAACGGATCAACAGCTTCAACATCTCCCCAATCAATGACCTCGTCCGGCTCATCAGAATCCAAGTCGAACTCCGTCACTTTGACGGCTCCTCATCGTGGCTCCTCATCGTGCCATAGCTAAGACATCCTAGGCCGCCTCTTTGAACGATTGGCTCCTTCCCACCGGAGCAACATGCAGCTCTTCCTTCCCAAACCAGCTCTGCAATACCCAAAACAAAAAAATCTTCCTCCAATTTGCTCCCAATCGGGGCGGAGGTGTTATAAGCGAAAACAGGCATAGAGGTAGGCATATCGAAAGCACAAAATAGGATTTCTTTTCGAAACCGTATTACAAGTGATCGGCCACATGGGGTCTTTCTTCTTAGCTGTCAGGCAAAGACAATGGAATGCTTCCCTACTTTGAAGGTCGAGTCCCCGAACTAACATCTATAATCGCACCAAAGAGTGTGCGAAATGGTCTACCCAATATGATAGGAATGTGGGCATCCTCGGGCATATCTAGTACAACGAAGTCAACAGGAAAAAGAACTTTCCTATTTGCACAGAATGTCCTCTAAGACTCCTATAGGTGGACCGCAGATCGATCGACCCATCTGACTTGTCATGTTGGTAACTGCAAACCTAGTCAGTTTCAACTTCCTAGCAAGACTCAAGGGCATTACACTAATACTGGCTCCTAGGTCACACAAGGCCTTCTCAATGGAAAAGGTGCCAATACTACATGGGACTGAAAAGCTACCTGGGTCTTCTAGCTTATGAGGTGCAGTGTGGGTCAAATAAGAACATGACTCCTCAGTTAGTGCGACAGAATGCACAGTTTCAAGTGACTTCTTTTTAGATAAAAGTTGCTTCATAAATTTCATGTAAGCAGGCACTTGATTAACTAACTCAAGAAAAGGAACTTGTAAATTTAAGCTACGAATAACATTTTCAAATTTGTTAAACGATACCTGTTCCTTTGCCGGCACCAATCTCTCTGGATAAGGGGCTGAAAGAAGTAACTTAGCCCTCTCCTCTAAGTCTCTCATGCCGGCATCGGTGGATTTAGGCTGAAAATCCACTACCTTCTCTTTGTTGTAGCTTGACCCTTCTTCAGACCGTCTCAAAAATGAACCATTAATCGTCATCGGGTCATACTTTGGAACCGGGACTGACCCATCAGCATTTGGGTCTTGCCTCAATATTTTCGGAGTAGTCGTACCCCGAAACAAGTGGTCCCTCAAGTTATTTGGCATTGGAGGACGAAAAGACTCACCATCGGCACGTTGTCGGTCGATCGACCATGCATGTCGATCGATCGATCGACTTCTACAGAACGATGAGTCGTGTCACTTCGATCGGTCGATCGATCGGGTATGTCGATCGATCGACCGACATATACCCTATTTGATCGTCTTTTTCTTGCTATTATTCGTTAAAGCCTTCTTCTTACTTGGTTCCGCCTCATCTTTTTCAGTGACATCCTCGACCATAGCGGGCCCTTCAAGGGTAGACCCACTCCTCAAAGTAATGGTATTAAGGGTCTCCTTTTGATCCGTCTGCGACGGTAAATGCCCCGGAGCTCGAGTTGCACTCTTGCTAGCCAATTGAGCGATTTGGCTCTCTAACATCTTCATTCCGGCCTCTCTGGCTTGAGACTCCTTCAGCAACATATTTTTCAATTCAGCAAAATCGGAACCTTGGGACTGCTGCTGCTGCTGGTGAGGAACATACGGAGGCTTTTGATATGGCTGTTGCTGCTTATGAGGGGGCACATAATTCTGCTGCTGCTGCTGTGGAGGTGGAGGTGGAGTCGGATTTAGGACATTTTGGCTACTCCACCTCAAGTTCGGATGGACATTCGGCTCAAAGTAAGTGTTTGTCTGCCTATAATGTTGAAAAGCAGCACAAGACTCATAGGGGAATGCTTTGCGGTTATCCAAACATGTCCTTCTCATCCACATCTCTTGCAGACGAAAGGACCGTCTGAAACAACATTCACATGATAGATCCCTCCTTTTGAAGCTCCTCCCAACTCGTACTTATCAAATCTCGCCGTAAGAGCCTCTAATGCAGCTACAGAAGGGGATTCAGCACTTCTCCTTTGATTTCCCCTGGAATTTCCATACTCAGCTTTATGGGTGGCCAAATCATCAATGATTTTCCACCCCTTAGTCTCTCCAACATTCTCCTGGAATCTACCATTAGCTGCCGCATCCAGGATAGCCCTCTGATCGTCATAGAGCCCATTATAAAATTGATTGCATAGGCTCCATTTCTCAAACCCATGGTGCGGAATAGTTCGCACCAGCTTCTTGAAACGGACCCATGCCTCATGAAAATTCTCATCAGGACCCTGTTTAAAGCTCGTGATCTGAGCTCTAATCGCATTGGTCTTCGAGGCAGAGAAATATTTCTTGTAAAATGCTAAGGCCAGCGACTTCCAATCAGTGATCCCATTAGCAGCTCGATCCAGGTCTCGGTACCACTCCCTTGCAGCATCACGAAGAGAGAATATGAACATAGTCTCCTTCACCTGATCTTGGGTCACACCGGTTGGTGGGGGTATGGAACAGCAATATTCAATGAATGTCTCCATATGTTTGGCTGCATCTTCATTTGCAGCTCCCCCGAATTGGTTTCTCTCAACCAAGTTAATATAGGACGGTTTCGGCTCGAATTTTCTATCTGTCCCTGGTAATGCGAATACCTTATAGAGATTCTCAGCTGTCGGCTCAGAGTGACTGGCTATACTCGCTTCTTCAGCCATGTCTGGAGATGTGACGGTCTCAGCTGAAGAAGTGGAAATAGGTGACGAAGGTGGATCTTCCTCAAAAAGCTCGTTCTCGTAGTAACTAGACAGAGTACTCAGCTCTTCCTCTGTCGGTAATACTCTAGATGATCGTCTCAACTCACGCAAAGTCTTCTCAATCTCAGGATTGAACGGTAGTAATTAACCACCCTGTGACCTGCGCATAAGAAGAAACTACAAGTAGAATATGAGAATAGTTTAAGGAACAGATGTCCCTTAAACTAAGAGAAAGACTAAAAATAGAAACAACTAAAATTTTTAAACAATTGCCTCCCCGACAACGGCGCCAAAATTTGATGCATGTCGTTGTATGCACCAAAAATAATATTTATAGTCCAAACTACTACTATAGCTAGTGGCAGTCAGGGTCGAACCGCAAGGAGGCGATACAATTAATAGTTGTCTGATTTTAGTCTAAAAGTAACAGTGTGTGGGGTTTTTGATTTGAGTTGATCTATAGCTAAAGGCAATAAATGAAAAGTAAACTAAATAAACGGATGAAATCAAATATTAAAAGGGTGCTAAGATGGTCGGTTCACTATAGTTTCGGCGGCAGTAACCTAGGTAGGTCTAAAAAAAACACGTGAGACGGGAAAATAAGAAGTCCTCTCGGTCCATTCTTACAGGTAGCATCTTTCGATCTTACTACAGGTCCCTAATATCACTAATACTAACTTTCGTCCTGAAAAGTGACTAAAAAGGCTAAATTAACTTATCTTTCGATCTCATTAATCTAGTCGTCTTAATTAGGTAGGCTATCTCCCTTCCCTATCTTTCGATCTTTATTGGGTCGGTCAATTCCTAAACATTCAACTAGTCGCGTGCACTCGATTCGTCAAATATGGCAATTAAATTAATTAAAACGAAGCATATCTCACGTGGCCAGTCGATCGACCAGGGCGCGATTTCAGGTCATATATTCTAATGCCGCCTACTTCCACAGATTCCCTACATCCTAGCACATGGGTATTTAGCTACTCATACTCGTGATAAGAACAACAACAAGATTAAAAAATAAAGATACTGAATTCATAATTAAATTAACTAAACAAGCAAATAACATGAGACGATAAATTGGCTTTCGGGAAACTATTCTAGCAATTCTATACTATGAACGAAATAAAGCAATAAAACTGAATATTGGAACAGAGAAATACCGAATGGAATTGCAGAGAAAGGAAGAATCCGAAAAGCAAGAACGACAATAAATTGTATTCGAACAAATATGCCCTAATGCTAAAACTCAATATAGAACCCTAATAAATTTCCCTAAAAGTCGAATGTTGTATCTGAATGAGCAGGTTACGTTATATAGAAATATCACGTAACTTTATTCTCAAAACCTAAAACACAATGGGCTTCCTAATCCTCGTTCTATTAATTCACGTCAAAAATAACGGCTTGGTCGATCGACCACTGTGACCGGTCGATCGGCTGGACTGCGCTGAACAGAAGCTTCTGTATGTCGTGCTCTGGTCGATCGACCATAAGAGGCAGTCGATCGACCACTATAGCTGGTAGTCCGCTTCTAATTCTTCATAAAGTTATCTTTTAGGCCTCGAAGTGCGCACCAAGTTCATTTCTCGAATAAATACTTCACGTCAAATGCAATGCAAAGTACTCGAGGATGGATTTAGCTTGATTTCCACTGGATTCTTCACATTTCTGCAATAATGTACAAAAACACGAAAGTAGACGGAAATAGGGAGAATAGTAGCATAAACTACATAAATGAGCTCTGAAATGCGTGTAAAATGGGGTGTAAAACATCATATAAAAGACACGCATCAATTAGTATAAAAGGATTCCGTCATCTTTCTTAATCACTTTTCACTTTTCTAAAACCTTTCAAGAGAGAAAAAGAGTTACGTTGTCTTCATTTTTCGCGTTGTTAGCAAATCCCAAAAGCTAGGATCGTCGAATTGTCTTGTTCTTTACACAGTTTAGTTCATCGCGTCAAGGGTAAGATTCTTGTATAATTTTTATAATGTTTCGTTGAGTTTGTTTAAAACCCTAATTGGATAGATTTGGGGATTTTGGGAGTATTATGTTGATTAGGTGATAATTATATGAATATGTGTTATAGGAGGAGGATTCGTAGAGGAACATTCGAGTAGTGCGTGTGACGGTCTTGTGGTTGCTTATTCCAGGTAGAGTTTCCCTACTCGGTTATTGTTTACATAGTATTGTTGATGGTTGATCATTGTTGTTGATTTATATCATATTGGAACTGGTAATTGGTGATTGTTGTGGTATAATGTAATTGGTTATGATTGTGTGTCTGTGGTACTCGAGGTGCGTCCTCGGCTGAGTGGAGTCACTTAGCTTGCGGGAGTAGCTTCACGCCCTTGATTCGCTCTCTGTGGAACCCGCCACAGAGGGGATGTGCACATTTAGGAACATGGGTTATCGCTCAGATGAGATGAGCGGGGCTTAGGTGGGAACGGCTGCGGTCCCCCACTGGCGGTGTGGAATACTTGTTGCGATGGGTATTCTGGCAGGACTACACACTTTAGTGTGTAGTCAGGTGTGTGGAGTTGTGATGGAGATTGGATGATTGTTGTATTACTTTTGTTGTATTATTTTTGTGTAATCAGTAACTGACCACGTTTAAATGTTTTGAAACTGTGGTGATTCATTCGGGGATGGTGAGCAGTTATTGAGCAGGTATGAGATGATGCGCATGGGACAGCTGGTTTGAGTTGCCATGGGATGTCTAGAAGTCTTCCGCTGTGTCTTAAACATTAATTTTATTTAGCTGGTTTGACAGTTTTGAGGAACAATTGTATTTTACTTTATCAGTTTTGGTTTTGGACTTAGGTAAGGCACTTGGAGTATGAGGGTGTTACAAAGTGGTATCAGAGCGACGATTTTGGAACCTGTAACTAATGAACCTAATGAACTTAGGGAGGCAAAATAAAATGAACCCGGGTAGGAGTTGTTAGGAGCTAATGCAAAGGCTTGGGAGACGTCTTAAAGTCGCGATCTTGCCCTATAACTTTGAACCGGTCACTATGGGGTGTGTCTTGGGATCGTTATGTGTTTATCTAAGTATGTTGCATATCTATATAGAAATGTGTTGTGTGAGTTGGTGAATGAATGCATGTGGAGGATGGGGAATGTTGTGGTGAAAGCTGATAAGTAACATGAGTATATGTGTTGATTTAATAACGGAATTGCATGATGATTGATTTTTAATGTGGCTTATTAGAAACATGTGAAATAGGATGTTGTTTGTTATATATATATGCGTATGTATACCGAGTTATATATATAGTTGGTTGGAAAGTAGTGAGTTGAGCATGCGGGTAGTATACGAGTCAGCATGACTCGATCGAGTGGGGGGCACTCGATCGAGTAGGTGAGGGACTCGATCGAGTGGGCGTGAGTCGATCGAGTGGGGTGTATGTCGTTTATGGACAGTGTGCTGTTTTTGGGCACTCGATCGAGTAAGTAGGGGGACTCGATCGAGCGAGGTATACTCGATCGAGTAAGTAAGGGGCTCGATCGAGTAAGGTTTTGATGCTTTCTGGTCAGGTTCTGGAGTCGAGGCACTCGATCGAGTGGCCTCAACTCGATCGAGTGGGCTGTGTTGCTCGATCGAGTAGGTTCTGCACAGGTCATATACGTGTTTAAGTTGTGAGATGTGTGTTTATGTTTACCTTTTCTCTTATATAGTTCAAAGATGCCGCCAAAGAGATCTGCGTTGTATGCTAGGGCTGACATGATGAGTATTGATGAGATTGCCAAGATGCTTGAGCATCAAGAGGCGCTGACAAAGGCCTTAAAGAAGTTTGGGAAAGATAAAGAGGCTGGGGTAGATTTTGCTAAGATGAGTACTACCATAGGCCGTTTCAACCAAAAAGAATACATGGGTACCAGAGCGCCAATTTCGCTCGACAATTAGCATAGGGAGATGGAGAATATACTTAATGTGGTTCATTGCCCTGAGGACTTTAGAGTGGAACAAGCTGCGTTCTACTTGAGAGATGCGGCCATAGAATGGTGGGATAAGGTTAGGGAGAGTGCCTTAGACCTATATGTGAAACAGGGGATGTCGGCTATACCTTGGAGTGAGTTCAAGAGAGCTATGCGCCGAGAGTTCGTACCGAAGCATGTCCGTAGTAGGCTGAGAGAGGAGTTTGATTATTTCAATATGACTCCGGAGATGACTGTGACCGAGTATTACCACAAGTTCAATGAGAAGTCTAGATATGCCGAGGATATGGGGTTAAACCAGGAGAACTTAGCGTTGAGGTTTGAGAAGGGTTTGACACCTAAGATCATGGAGAAGCTGTCTGTAGGAGTCCTTACTGATGTTAAGGAAGTGTATGAGCGAGCCGGGAGAGCTGAGAGGTTGGTGGAGATGGCTAAGGAGAATAGGGAGAGGGGTTCCAAGAAGAGGAAAGCTGAGAGTGAGGGTGGTGGTCAGTCCAGTTACAAGAGGGGTGGCCATAACCAGGCAAGGGCTTATTTATCGGGATCGGGGTTCAGTGGTGGAGCTTCCTATGGGCGTGGCCGCGGTGGTGGTAGTAGCAGCTGGGGGATATCTTCCTTAAACTATGGCGGTATGGGCCACAAGAGACATGAGTGCACCAGTGCTGTGGGTAGGGGTTTCCAGAGACCATCACTGGAGAGTTTCTCTCAGGGTCTGTCTCAGAGTTATGCTAGTAATGTGCCACCGGGGTCATGGAACAATCGGGTGGTCGAACAACAACAACAGTAGGGCTAACCACAATGGCGGTAATTCATATTAGAAACCAGCAACAAACAACAACCAGGGGTTGGCTGCCAAGCCGTCTACTTCTGCTAGTACTGTCCAGGGAGGTGGACAGAAGACCAGTGGCAAGCGTTTCATGATAGAGAAGAAAGCAGCTGAAGATGATGCTCATGTGATCATGGGTACTTTTCTTGTTAATGGTGTCTTTACCTTTGTTTTGTTTGATTCGGGGGCTTCACAATCTTTTGTATCGTCGAGACATGCTAAGCTTTTGGGTTTGAGAGAGTTTGAGTCTGTAAAAGAGGAAGTTTTTATACCATCGGGTGAGTCTGTATCTTGTGGGAGGTTGTATAAGGGTGTGTCTATGATAGTTAGGCAGGTTGACCTTCCGGTAGATTTGTTAGAGTTTCCCATGGATGGTTTTGAGATGATAGTTGGCATGGATTGGTTGGCTAAGTACAAAGCTAGAATAGACTGTCACCAGAAGACAGTATCTTTGAGGGGTCCTAAGGGAGTTAGTGTGCCTTATCATGGGTTTGTTGTCAAACCCAAAGTCAAAGTGATTGCAGCGGTGACATTGGTCTTATCTGAGGAAGGGGTGTCCTTTGATCCTATGCCATGTGAAAGACCATAGTATGGTGAGTTCGACAGTTGATCAGATACAAGTGGTGGGAGAGTTTCTAGATGTTTTTCCAGAGGAGATACCAGGTTTACCACCAAAGAGGGAGATAGATTTAAGTGTGGAGCTGAAACCAGGGACGAGACCAATCTCTAAGACCCCGTACCGCATGGGTCCTAAGGAGTTGGAGGAGTTGAAGAAACAGCTGGACGATTTGATTGATGATAAGTGGTATATTAGACCCAGTGTATCACCGTGGGGGAGCACCAGTTCTGTTTGTGAAGAAGAAAGATGGGAGTTTGAGGTTGTGTGATGAGTCATAATTATATACATATTTATGCCTTCCCTTAATTGCTTTTGATACAGTTTTCGTGCTAGTTTATATCATTTACATGCCTTTTATGTTAGAATGTCGATACTTCCGCTTTTTGATGTTTAATGCAGGAATGATGCATTTGAGGAGCAAAGGAATGAAATAGGCATCGCGGAGTAGGCATGAAGGGATACACGAAGCATGGCACGAGATTCCATAAGAATGAAGGAAGAGCAGTTAAGAAGAAAACACGAAGAAAAGAGCTTCTTATTACAAGTGCCTACTTTGAAGAGACATATCTCGAGTAACGAAGATCGCTTATTTCCGACAAGTAACGAACAAATGGCGGCCGTTTGAAGTTCAGTGCGCGAAGCAGAAACTTGGTTCCTCGATCAACTGCAGCAAGGCTCGATCGAGGAACCAACCTAATCAATTACAATATGCAATGTCGAGAGCTGGGGTTCCTGAACTTTGGTGCCTCGATCGACTAGAGCTTGGCTCGATCGAGTGTAGATACCTCATTTCTACACCTTCCGCCAACCACCTAGTGATGATTGGGCCGCATGTTTGGTACGCGAAACGATTTATGACAATCCGTAAGTTTATCGTCAAGTGGTAGCTCAAATACTTGAGTCTACCCCTTGGTCGTCATCTACGCGCCTATACGGTCGTTTTGACAGTAATTAGAGTTTATTTGGAGTCCGGGTCAAAAACCGCTTCATTTTCTAAGAAACCGTTTAAAATGCCGAGTCAAAATGTCCTAGAATATTCCGGATATTTATTCCATAATTTAATTTTATATCTTTTGGTAAAATATATCTCGTATATCTTATTTTAAGGAATAAGGAAGTAGAGATCTACCGCAATCCCCTAAAAGAAACGCGGAAATCTTTCTTCCACAGGAGGAAACCTCTGGGGAAATGACGCAGCAGATGCTGCTCCTCTTGGAAGGATCGCAGCAGTTGCTGCACCCTTTCTCCAGCTTGATTTCGCTGTTTTCACATTTTTTCCGTGATTTCTTTCCAAAGTTTGGGTCATTCCAAAACTCTTCGTATATTTTAGTATAAATAGAGACCTTCGGTCTCCTTATTTTTCATGCGAGTGTCCGGCTTTCTCTTCTCCCTTTGCATTCTAAGACCGTGCTCTAAGCTTTCGACGCCTACGTGCTTGATCAATCGACCACGTAAGCTCAGATCATTCTGAGTTCCAGTTACGTTGCATGATCGACCAATTTGACCACTACACATCAATCAATTTAATCTAAATCCTCTAATGAGGGCACTTTCTACATACATTCGAGTCGAGCAATCACTAACGTTAACTTAGTCAATCTTGTTTCGTCAATCATTTAAGTCTGAGGGTGTAAATCCCATCTTTTTATTGTATTTTATTTTTTGTACTCATTATTGTAAGATTTACGTCAAAAGTATGTTTAAAACCAATTTTTAAAACCCTTTTGTCAAACTATTTTTACGGAACAAAGAAGAACTGACGTCGAGAAGAAACGCAAAGTGGGCCGCGCCTCTTGAAGGGTCGCAGACTTTCTGCGCCTCTTCCGAGGGTTGCCGCTATCGCTCTTCTTCTTCTTCCTCGGTTTTTCCTGTTGTTTTCGTTTCGTTTCTTTTACTTTCTTATTTTATTTCTTTTCTTTGTACATAAAATAAATTTTATTGTATTCCTTTTAATTATCACGTTTTATTTACGACCTAGATCCCTTATAATCAATATTTTCGGGTTTTCGTCACTAAATCAAACCCGGATTTTAGAAACTCGATTTGCTCATATCAAGTTTCTGGAATTCATCCTTTGTACATGTTTCCGTTGTTTATTTTCAGTTTGTTTAGTTCTTTCCAAGTTTGTTTCCATCATAATAGTCAACCTAATAAACCTAATTCGTTTTAATTCGTTTATGATTCGTTCTTAACTCGTTTTAATTAGTTTTAATTCGTGTTCATCTCTTTTATGACGGTTTCATATGTAATTAACATGTTAAATCACTTCCACTCGAGTCAAATATCGATAATCAATCATAAAACCTACCAACAAACATTAACAAACCCGCGGTTCTGACTTCACAGCCAGAGCCCAACTCAGGAACAGACGCAGTAATAACTGCGCCTCTTCCAAGGGACGCAGCAGTGCTGTGCCTGTTCTGAGATGAGCTCTGTCCCTGAACTTCCGTTCTCGCTTTGACCTAGTCTTTGATTACGTAATTAAATTAACTATTAATCATAATATCACCCTTAATCTGCCCATATTTTCTAACCCTTTTTTTATTTTCTTTTCTCCAAATTTTTCCGTCTTAAGTATATCTTTGATGTAAATCAGTTAACTCATTGTAATTTCAATTATCGCTATATATTTATCGTATTTATTATGTATGGTTTATTTATTTGTTTTTTCACATGTAATTAATCTAAATTCCCACTTCGACATTAATAATTACTAAATTCTGTGTTAACCGACATAGTTTAATTCATATGCTAGGATTAATCTATTATTTGTTGCATTGCATGCATATAATCAACAACATATCAAATACGAACATTTCTCTAATCATTAGTAGAGGCAGCTATCGAGAGTCGACATAGAATGCTAAGGGTAACGAGTTCTTAGTGTTCATGTCACTACTTTGTGTCTTGACATAACATGAGGTATTCGAACGGTTCCAATTTCCCATAAAAATTGGTGGCGACTCCACAAATGCAGGCTTATTCAACCTTTCACCGGTTTCAATGCCTCACAAATCGGTAACGGCTCATGACGTGCTTTGGCAATCCAAGGTTCCGTAAGAGAAGTGCCGCCGCCTTGAATACACAACGCACGGGTGGCCCATGTCCACAGTTTGGCGACTCCGCTGGGGATGATACACTTACGTGTTACCCAGGGTGAAACTTGAACGAGGTTAGGGAATAGTTTATACAAGACAGTTGTTGGTTTTCATTACTCGACCTTCTTAGGTCGTTTTATTCGGCCTTCCTAGGCCTAACCCAACCCATTCGACCAATCGTCCCGTCTGGACGGTCGAAATTCTTATCCGGGCCTAAAGATAGACAACGATTGACGTCAACCATACCGTGGTACATACTCATGTTTGTATCAAGGGCTTTCACTACTCGAGGGAATGGACTAGGAACCGACCTTACTCTTTTTGGCACGGACCTCTCCACAGACCAGGGTTTGATTGCTTGGTATGACAAACCACCTTTTTAAGCCAAAATCCTTTAAATGCACTCAGCATACCGTTATGATGCCTGTATGAATGCTTGTATCATATGTGATCACCATTTTGTAAACAAAACCATGACGAAAATTCTGTAAAATAAAATCCTTTTCAAAATGTAAATACTTTCGAAAGTAGTCTAAAATAGCGAAAAATGAGTCAAAACTTTGTTCAAGTGTCTAGTCAAAACTCGGGCCTCAAAACCCATTTCAAAAAACTCACCTCGAGTCAACACTCCTACAACTACACTACAGTTACTTAGGACAAATATTTCAAATCTTGTCATTTTCAAACCTCACTTAACACAGTGGCACACTCCCACTTCACAAGTCGAGTCTTTTTTTGAGTAAGTGTGCTAAAATGGTCGATCGTGTTTTGATTCGTCATCGTTCTCCAATCCTTAGTTTCCAAGATGCCTGGAGCTAGCCACGTAAGTGTTAATGGACAACCCGGAAATGGTAATAATCTAATCGTAGCTGCGCTCGTCCGTCTCCAAACAAGCCAAAACCAAGCTTATGCTCGCCTCAATGCTATTGAAGGCCGAATTGTTGCTGTAGAAACTATTAGACTTCCTCCTGCAGAGAATGATGTTCCTGACACGAGCGTGCATGATAACCTTCCACCCTTTGTGGGACAACAAGAAGTCAACCCCCCACTAGGTCCTACTGAAGCTGAAAAGCGACTCCAATACTTGGAAGAGCAACTAATGTACCTTAAGGGAGATGACATCTATAGGGAGAATAATCGCAAGTATGAGGCGGTAAATGCTCAATTGCCAACCAACTTCAACATGACTGATATTCAAAAATTCAAGGGATATGAAAACCCTTTGAACCACATTCGTACTTTCAAAGATTACATGTCTATCAAAGGCATCAAACCCGAGATGTTCCTAAGGATCTTTCCTTCATCTCTCGACACCATTCCTAAGCAATGGTTTTACTCTTTGGAGCACAAGAAGATTGCCACTTGGGATGATGCCGTAATTTAGTTCACTAAATAATACGCGGATAATGCTGAGATCCAAGTCAATATGCGCACTCTAGAGGTTCTTACCCAAAATTTGAAAGAAGGCTTCACCGACTTCCTAAATAGGTGGAGGAAGACTAGCACACAACTTGTTGAACGTCCAGACGAAGCCACTCTTGTGGAAAAGTTCGTGGATAATCTGAGACCTATTTATGAAAACCATTTGAGATACCAAAACATAAAGTCTTTCAAAGATCTGACTGTGGTAGGGATGAGAATTGAAGACGACATCCGGAAAGGGCTCTTGTCCAAAACGGTAGGTCGCGGATATTAAGGTTCAACGAGTCGTTCTTATGGCTCCACTAGCAAGACCGATGAGGTTAACCTTGTCGAATCGTCGAAGAAGAATAACCCGCAAAGGAAGTTCACGAACATTGGTGATTCATATTCCAACGCTCTGAAAAAGTTGATGAAACAAGGTAAGCTCCAACCCATAGGACCTATACCTGACCCAGAAAAGAAGTCTGAGTTCTGGGATGAGAACGCATACTGCGAATATCATAAAGGCAAGGGACACGATACGAAAAAATGTTTTAAGATGAAACATGTCCTTTAGGATATGATCGAAGATGGTCGTTTACCCATACCTCCCGGAGGCAAGCCTAACAATACTCAGAATCCTCTTGGAATTCTGATGATCACAGATGAAGAATCCACCTTGGATTGTTCAGACCTAGTTTCTCCAGTCGAGGATGAGATTCATGCACTAGAAGACGAGGGAAGTTATTCCACCATTTCTCCTACCATCGCCGATTTTATCGCATGGGCAAAAAGTGTGAGTAGGCAAGTTTCAGAGTTGGAAGCTGTAGTGGCATATCTACGCAATCCCGGCACCATACCTAGGGAAAACGTGTAACTGACTCGAAGTTTATCTCAAGAATCTACAATGCAAGAGGTAATCACAGTAGTTGACAGTCTAGTTGATTAAATAATCAGTCTAGAAGCCGAGATCATCAGGTTGAGAGAGCTTAGTATCGTCAACGGAATATGGGCCGATGACGATGAAGATGAATACTTCACAGAACACTATCTAGTCAAGGTTAGTGAAGATATAGTCAAGGCTAGCGAAGATCAAGATATAGACCACCTTACTCATTCAGGGCGTCCATATCAAAATGTCTCTCAGAACGGTCCTACGACTAATGGTGCAGTTACTAACACCAACGTCATCACACCAAATGATGGCGAAGATACATCTACTGACCACTTTCTAAAACAACAGCAGAAGACGAAGGCTGATCTTTCAGTCTGGAAACTAGTTGCGAGTTCATTTCCCCACCGTCAAGCTTTACTGCAAGCATTGGCTAAATTGAACGTAGCGCACAACTCTACGCCTGACGACGTAGTCAACTTGGTCTTCCAAGACTCAGTTAAACTAAGTAACCCAATTACTTTTTTAGATGAAGATTTGCCTCCCTTCGGCGCCAGTCATAACCTCGCTCTATACATTACAGTCACATGCTTGAAGAAAAATGTGCCAATGACTTTGGTGGATGATGGCTCTGCAGTCAACGTCATACCACTAAAGACAGCATACAAGTTGGGCATGAAAGAATCAGATTGGACTCCTACAAACCAAGGTGTTCGAGCATACGATGGAACACGACGTAAAGTAGTAGGGCAAGTCAATGTCACTATAGCCACAGGGCCAATCAAACGAAAGGTTAATTTTCAAATAGTGAATATCGAAGCATCATTCAATATACTTCTAGAAAGGCCTTGGATTCACGCTTCCAAAGCGGTCACATCCACCTTGCACCAAAAGATTAAGATTCCTCTAAATGGCAAAGTAGTGATGATCACTTCGTCACCTATCAAAGCTGTAATAGAGAAAATGTCAAGCAACCAAGTAGTCACAGACCCAGTATATGAGCTTGGGGGCTTTCAGAGCATAAATCTTGTGGAAAGCGAGCTAGCACCTCTATACTTCAACCCATACTCCAATTTGGTGGTCAACCACATAATCAAATCCCAGGGATACTTCCCAGGAATGCCATTAAACCCTTCAAAGAAGAATACCTTCGCGCCATATAAAGAAAGAAGCTCTCAAAGGATACCATTAGGATTGGGGTACAAGCCCACGAAAGCAGAAGCCTTAAAAATGCTCACCCAATTCCAAAACCGTAAGGACAAAGGAATTCAGATGCGATCCTATCTCCCTACCCTAAATGGATACTTCGTTAGAGAAGGGAGTCAGGAATACTTTCACGGGTTTCCCGAACCTTGGCATTATAGAGGAATGCAACTAGCTGGAATCGAGGTCTTCCACGATTGCTATTTCATCCCTCCAGAAACGGTTCCTACCGTCAAAACTCGTCAAACACCTTGTTTAGACGAACAAGTCGTTAGCCTTCTATTTGGGGAGGACCGGTTTGTTAGACCAGTGCACGATGAGTCATTACCATGTTACTTCAAGATGACTATTTCAACCCAACAACGCTAATTACTGACACCAGTTCAAATCAGCAGAAAGGATGGAGAAAATCGGTCAAATGGACTAATAACCAAGGAAAGCTCTTCAAAGTCACCACTGGAGAAGGAGAGATGTTCAAAGAAGAACCTGAAGACAACGAATTCGAGTCAGAGTCAGAGTCGGAGTTGGAATCAGAGTCTGAGTCTAGAGAAATCGCTAGAGAGTCTTCTTCTGTCGTCACTCCCCATCCCCTTGTTTCTCCTAGCATAGCATCGAATAGTAACAGTAGCTTGGGAAATGTCCCAGCAGCTGTCCCATTACCGCCACTGACTACTGAACAGATGGCTTCTTTGTTTAAGCTCTTTTTAAAATTTAATATGAATAAATCAGATTCTGCTTACTCTTTGTGTGTTTCTGAATGCAATTCTATTTACGATGATAATGAAGATGATCCTAACCCAGACTTAGTCGAATTACCTCCCTATATAATTAAAGAAATATTACAAGAGGGGGAAGGGGCACCAGTTATAGAGAACACCGAACCTATCAACGTAGGAACCGAACTAGAACCCCAAGAACTTAGGAATAGGAACGACCTTAAACCCAACTGAAAGGGCAAACTTCATCGACCTCCTACACGAGTTCAAGGACGTTTTCGCTTGGTCTTATAAGGACATGCCAGGAATCGACAGGGATATTGCAGAACATCGAATCCCAATCAAACCAGGTTTCAAACCTGTAAAACAGAAGCTTCGTCGGATGAGTACTGAGTGGGCTTGATGTGAACATTATTTGCGCACATTTAGTCCCCTAATTGAGCCTATTTTGCATACTATTATAACATTCCTTAGCCATTTTATCCGTCAAAACCTTCCTATTTGCTTTTCTAGTGCATTTCATATGTTTTGTAGAAAAGGTGATAAATGAGGCGGAAATTCCCGTCTCTTGTGCTTATTTGGAAGGTTATTGATGATATTGGATGGACTAGTATGAAGAGGAGGCAATAACGAGAGCCAACAACACAAGAATAAGGGGTATGCAAGAGGAGGAAAAGCAAGGAAGCCATTCATGAAGAAATTGCTCGAAACCCAAACCAAGAATTGCTCCTTTGGCTCTGAAAGTATGCTAGATGGAACGGCGTCGAAAAATCAAGTGATCTAGGCTTTTGAATCACTCCAATAGGAGTCCAGATGAGAAAATGACGTCCGTTTTACAATCCGAGGTCAAACAAAGAAGCTGTCCACCAATCCGCTCGTCCCGAGACTCAAGACGCTCGGATTCCTGAGACCCAATCTGCCCGTCTTCCCCTCAAGACGCTCGGATTCCTGAGACCCAATCCGCCCGTCTTCCCCTCAAGATGCTCGGATTCCTGAGACCCAATCCGCTCGTCTTCCCCACAAGACGCTCGGATTGTTAGACAGAAAGAAAAGATAAATACACAGCCCAGAATCCGAGCGTCCCGAGACCAATCCGCTTGGATTCTCTTACAGCTCTTACGTTCTCTTCTTGCTCTATGAAGTATGCACATATTTTTCAAAGACCGGCGAAAAGGAGACCGGAGTCTCTCTTGAGACCGGCGATTCCTCAAGGACTTAATCGTCATTTAAGCCCTTAGTAAACCCTAATTTATGTACCTAATCCCCACTATAAATACCCCATTTGTAATAATCAAAACCAAGCACTCTTAGCTAGAAATAAATCCTCTTAGATTAGATTAGGAGTAGATTAGAATAGATTACTCTTTAATCTTTCCACAAATTACACATTAATCTTTCCTTAATTATTGTTCAAGTTTATTATTCAAGTTTATTATTGGGTAATTGAAGATTATTGGGTTATTATTGGAGAATTGACAACTCTTCATCAATCAATCAAGTTCTCTTCTTTTATTCTTTGCTTTATTATTTGGAATCATCTCAAGTTTGGTATAATTCTTTTACCCTTTACTCTTTATTGTTTATTTCCTCATTCTCTTATCATGTTTACACTTGTTGTGATGATTGACACCATTAATGACATGTTTACCATGATAATAAGTGAGTAGTCTCTTAACTAGGATTAATGGGTAATTAAGGGAAATTAACATGGGATTAATCATGCTTAATCTAATATGTTTTCATAATTAAATTGCTTGCTTGTTGGGATGTCAACCTATGCACATGTTATGTTTGATGAAATGCTAAGCCTATGAATCCTTGCATTTTTTACCCATCTCTTATCTACTCAACAAGACTTGTAAGATATAAACCAACTCGAGTCTTGTTAGACCATGCATAGAAGTTGAATAGGAGGAAATTAAGTCGACTTGTAGGTGTTGTACAATCTAATCGATTCGGCTCCGGGACCCAACTCTTCCTATGAACCGTAAGATATAAACCAACTCGGTTCCTTTACAACATTAATTGCTTACAACTTTGTAAACATGTTTGTATGATCAACACCATGAATCCCCTATGACCCCATGACATCCTAGTGCTTTTAAGTCATTTGTTTACATTTCTTAGTTCATTGTTTGCTTTAATTTGTTACTTTCATTATTTAGAATACAACTACAAACCCCATCAATTGTGACACTAGCATAAATTGAGATAGATAGACTTAGAACCCAAAGCACACCGTCCCATGGATCGACCTCGACTTACCGCTAACTAGTTGTTTTTTGAGTATTATAAATGTGTTTGATTGGGAGACCCGATGACATCACCCACATCAAAATGGCGCCGTTGCCGGGGATGGTGTTATGTGATTATGTTCTTACTTGTTTGTCTATTCTTAATTGTGCTTTATCCTTGAGGAACTTGTTCCTCAAGGTTGTTTTTACCGTTTTCTTGTAGTTTCCTTGTTTGTAGTTATATCTTTGTCCTAGCTATGATAATGACCGAAGGCTTGGCACATGGAGTATGTGGTGGATCTTTTGAGTATGACTACCATGGGTATGGAGAGTTTTTGGAGCAAGTCAAAACAAACCTACCTTACAACTCATACAATGAAAGTCCTAACCACTACCCGAACTTTTCTTACCAAAGCCCCCACATCCAACATCCTCAACAACCACCCTCCCTAAACCCACTTTACAATCAATGCCAAATGTCATCCTACAATGAACACCCATACCACCAAATTCCCATGTACACCCAACTAGAGAATGAGCATAATTTTTTTTGCAAAGTGTGGTTCTCCAAATGCTAAGGTACCAACAAAATCTCTTTATGCAATTGTTAAAAGAGAGCCAAGCTAGGGACAATGTTCTCAAAAACATTGTTACTAATGGTGAGAAGTTGGCATATCAAATTGCCTAATTGGAAGCCACCCAAATGCTAAATGAAGAAGAAGGGGAAGATAATGAGGGTGAAGAAGAATTTGGATGGCATTATGAAGCTACTCTTGTGAATCCCCCACCACCTCCTAAATTCATAAGTATTGAACATCCCATATTCCAACTTGTACCCAACTTTACAAACATTCATAAAGGATGTGAATATGAAGATGTAACTTTTGAGGAAGGGGAGTGCTTGATTGATTATAGACCAAGAGTGGATGATGAATTGAAGCATGATGAAGTTGGAGAGGAGAGCAATGTTGAATATAAATTGGAGGCTAATTATGAGACAAGCACTTTGTCTAAATTGCCTCATGTATCTAGCTCCCACACTAGCCTTGCTTCTCCAATTTGGGATACCTATGATGATGATGATGAGGAAGACCTCCCACCACAATTTCCCTCTATGACCCATGTAGAGGAAGTGTGTTCCCTTGGCACTTATGGGAGTGAAGGTAAAACTTGGAAAGAAGAGGTTGATGAATTTGAACTTGCTATCTTTGGAGAATTGAGGGGCCAAGAGGAAAACTATGATGTTGGCATCTTTGATCATAGTTTGGAAGAAATTGAAGCTCTTTTCTTTGGAAATGGTTCAAGTTCTAAGGAGGGTCAAGAAGAAAGTGAAGATAATGAAAGCATGAATGACCTCAATGGTGAGAAGTTGACTCCTCCACATCTTATCCTTCAACTATCCCCTCATCAAAGAAATGTGAACTCTCCTTCTACTATTGAAGGATTGATGAATCAATGCTCTATCATCATAAAATTTGAAAGAGATGGTAAAGAGTGGAAGCCTCCGGATGAGAATGGGCAATACTTCATACATTGTATTGACAAGAATCATGTGCTTGTTAGTTTGAAGCATTGTAAGAAGCCAAGTGCCAAGGGCAAAACAAATGGGAGAGTGTTTGGCAAGTTCTATTCCAAGCAAAGATGGGTAAACTACGTTTTGACATCACCAATCTCCTATTTATGCTTACATGAAGCCCATTCAAAAGCCTTTGACCGGTTGTTGAGAGCATTAAGCAACATGGACAACATCAATAATCATGGCAACAAGGAATGAGTTTGGTGGAGTCCTCCCTCAAACCACCATTTGTAAGATACCCTTTCCTTTGACTTTGCATTACATTTACACTTGCATTTAGTTATATACATTTACATTTAGTTTGCATTTGTATTATATTGCATTTACATTAATTAGTTCATATAGTATAGTTTGCATTGTATTATATCTCACATGATTCATGTAGACAATTGCACATAGACTAGAATTCATGCATAGCCACTAATGACCAATCCTATTCTTTTCTACACTAGAAATGGTGTTTAAATCGGTTTGGGGAGGTTTGATCATAGGTGACTTAAGCATTTAGCATGCATCATATAGTGTAGTTTAGATTGCATTCATTTGTTATATATGTCATATAGAATTGCATCTAGTTAGAGCATGCATTCATTCATATCATATCATTGCATTTGTACTTCATTTCAAAAAAATCAAAAATCCAAAAACATGCTTTTCTTTTTCATTCCTACTCATACATGTACATTGAGGACAATGTCCAAAATAAAGTGGAGGATGGGAATTTATATTCCAAAAATGCATAAAAAATGAAAAATTTCAAAAAATCACAAAAATATGTCTTTTAATTTCATTAAACAAAAGCCCATAAAAATTTGAAAATTTCAAAAACCAAAAACATGTTCATTTCCCTTGTAGTGTAGTCTTGTGTATATACTTGTTTGTTTGTTTGTCTATCCTTTTTTACATTGATCGACTACGCCACACCCGAGACATGAGGATCATGAAGACCGCATGGTATGATCTTTCCAATCTCCTTTTTCCTCTTTATGTTAATGACTATGTGGTTTTATTTTGATTGATGCGGTATAAACAATGTGAATTTAGGATTGCATTTAGATTATATGACATACTAGTTTGTAGAAGCATATGCATTAGGATGTATATATGTTAGTTGCATCATGGCATGTAGTTTGCATGTTAGAAAAATTTTGTAAAACCATCCACTTGGGAAGCTTGACAAGTGTATATAGGCCCTAGTAGATGCTTTTTCTTCTTAAGACTTTGCTTGTTAGAATACTTGTAAAACACCCTAGGATGTGTCATGCTAGTATCCTTTGACCCATGGATTAAGGCCTAGTCAAGAGTACCTTGTGGTGTGATAACTCCTTGGCTACCGTTTATTTCAAGGTGACCCTTGAAACCATGCAACCATCATTCATCCATGTTCTACCACATTTTGTCATCAAAGGGAATGGGCACAAAAATTGTTCAAAATTTGAGTTCAAGAAATGAAATGAAATGTCAAAAAGTTTGCAAAATTGCATCAAAAGAAAAGAGGAGCAAAAATAGACTCCTAAAGCTTCAAATATAAGCACCCTCACTACAAATGGGGTGACTTTGAAAATGTTCAAAAGAAAATGCAAAAAGTTGAAAAGTTGTCAAGTGTTGAAATGCCAAAAATCAAAAGAAATGGCAAAAAGAAATTGTTCTCAAATGTTATATGCCACAAAAAAATTGGAGGGAAAAACAACAACAAAAGCAAACTCCCAAATGAAACTCAAATACTATCGATCCCTTTATCCATCGTATCCACTTTTGTGCATGGTAGAGAGGGGACGACCCTTCTTCTTGTCTAGGCAAGAAGGGGAATTCCGCGATCCTCCAGTGTTTCTAACGCTATAGGGAGTCTACTCTTGACAAAAGCATTTAACGACTGAGGACAAAGGTACCCTAGCTTGACACAATTTGGAGGTGATTTATTGGTATCCTTCTAGGCTTAGTAGTTTGAAGAAATTGCATCTATGAAGGAGTGTGTACCCTTGAATTGCTTCCCTTGTAGATAATTTCCGCCACTTAGATGAGGAAAGTGGCTATTCTTTTGTAGATGCATCCATTACTTGATTTTGTGTGCTTTAATGCTTGGATGTATCACCATTTTGGCAAGCCCCACCTTGCCTTGCAAGAAGGCATCCTACCTCATGGTTGTCTTGTTGTGAGTTGAAGGGGTGGAGTGAGACCCGCTAACGGTTTCATATCGGCTTTATTAGTAGGTTAGTTTAAATAAAAGTCTAGTTTTTGTCACCTCTTTACTCGGGACGAGTAAAGGTTCGGTTTGGGGATATTTGATGTGAACATTATTTGTGCACTTTTAGTTCCCTAATTGAGCCTATTTTGCATACTATTATAACATTCCTTAGCCATTTTATCCGTAAAAACCTTCCTATTTGCTTTTCTAGTGCATTTCATATGTTTTGTAGAAAAGGAGATAAATGAGGCGGAAATTCCCGTCTTTCGTGCTTATTTGGAAGGTTATTGATGATATTGGATGGACTAGTATGAAGAGAAGGCAAGAACGAGAGCCAACAACACAAGAATAAGGGGTATGCAAGAGGAGGAAAAGCAAGGAAGCCATTCATGAAGAAATTGCTCGAAACCCAAACCAAGAATTGCTCCTTTGGCTCTGAAAGTATGCTAGATGGAACGGCGTCGAAAAATCAAGTGATCTAGGCTTTTGAATAACTCCAATAGGAGTCCAGATGAGAAAATGACGTCCGTTTTACAATCCGAGGTCAAACAAAGAAGCTGTCCGCCAATCCGCTCGTCCCGAGACTCAAGACGCTCGGATTCCTGAGACCCAATCCACCCGTCTTCCCCTCAAGATGCTCGGATTCCTGAGAACCAATCCGCCCATCTTCCCCTCAAGACGCTCGGATTCCTGAGACCCAATTCGCTCGTCTTCCCCACAAGACGCTCAGATTGTTAGACAGAAAGAAAAGATAAATACACAGCCCAGAATCCGAGCGTCCCGAGACCAATCCGCTCGGATTCTCTTACAGCTCTTACGTTTTCTTCTTGCTCTATGAAGGATGCGCATATTTTTCAAAGACCGGCGAAAAGGAGACCGGAGTCTCTCTTGAGACCGGCGATTCCTCAAGGACTTAATCGTCATTTAAGCCCTTAGTAAACCCTAATTTATGTACCTAATCCCCACTATAAATACCCCATTTGTAATAATAAAAACCAAGCTCTCTTAGCTAGAAATAAATCCTCTTAGATTAGATTAGGAGTAGATTAGAATAGATTACTCTTTAATCTTTCCACAAATTACACATTAATCTTTCCTTAATTATTGTTCAAGTTTATTATTCAAATTTATTATTGGGTAATTGAAGGTTATTGGGTTATTATTGGAGAATTAACAACTCTTCATCAATCAATCAAGTTCTCTTCTTTTATTCTTTGCTTTATTATTTGGAATCATCTCAAGTTTGGTATAATTCTTTTACCTTTTACTCTTTATTGTTTATTTCCTCATTCTCTTATCATGTTTACACTTGTTTTGATGATTGACACCATTAATGACATGTTTACCATGATAATAAGTGAGTAGTCTCGTAACTAGGATTAATGGGTATTTAAGGGAAACCAACATGGGATTAATCATGCTTTATCTAATATATTTTCATAATTAAATTGCTTGCTTGTTGGGATGTCAACCTATGCACATGTTATGTTTGATGAAATGCTAAGCCTCTGAATCCTTGCATTGTTTACCCATCTCTTATCTACTCAACAAGACTTGTAAGATATAAACCAACTCGAGTCTTGTTAGACCATGCATAGAAGTTGAATAGGAGGAAATTAAGTCGACTTGTAGGTGTTGTACAATCTAATCGATTCGGCTCCGGGACCCAACTCTTCCTATGAACCGTAAGACATAAACCAACTCGGTTCCTTTACAACATTAATTGCTTGCAACTTTGTAAACATGTTTGTATGATCAACACCATGAATCCCCTATGACCCCATGACATCCTAGTGCTTTTAAGTCATTTGTTTACATTTCTTAGTTCATTGTTTGCTTTACTTTGTTACTTTCATTATTTAGAATACAATTACAAACCCCATCAATTGTGACACTAGCATAAATTGAGATAGATAGACTTAGAACCCAAAGCACACCGTCCCATGGATCGACCTCGACTTACCGCTAACTAGTTGTTTGTTGAGTATTATAAATGTGTTTGATTGGGAGACCCGATGACATCCCCCACATCAGGGCTCTTAAGATCAAAGAAGAAGTCGATAAACAATTCAAAGCCGGGTTCATCAAAGTTTTCGAGTATTAAGATTGGGTGGCTAACATAGTACCCATACCCAAAAAGGATGGGCGAATCCGGGTTTGTGTTGATTTCAGAGACTTGAACAAAGAAAGTCCCATGGACGACTTCCCTCTACCACACATCGATATATTGGTAGATAATACAGCAGATCACGCGTTGTTATCCTTCATGGACGGGTATGCAGGGTATAATCAGATCAAAATGGCCATAGAAGACATGCATAAGACAGCCTTCGTCACTCAGTGGGGCACATATTGCTATACAGTTATGCCATTTGGGCTAATCAATGCCGGAGCTACATATCAACGTACCGCGACCACTTTGCTACATAACATGATGCATAAAGAAGTAGAAGTGTACGTCGATGATATGATTGTCAAATCCAAGGATAGGAAGGGGCATATTGATAACCTTCGCAAATTCTTCCTAAGACTGCGAAACTACAACATGAGGCTCAATCCTCAGAAATGTGCATTCGGAGTAATGTCAGGCAAGCTTCTGGGATATGTCGTCAGTCAGAGGGGAATAGAAATTGATCCATCCAAGATAAAAGCTCTAGTCGAAATGCCGCAACCCCAAACAGAGAAGGAGGTTAGAGGATTTCTAGGCAAAGTGCAGTATATAAGCCGATTCATATCGAAGCTTACTATGATCTGCGAACCCATTTTCAAAAAGCTCAAGAAAACAGATCATACCATATGGGACGATGACTATCAAAAGGCATTTGACAGGATTAAAGAGTTATTGGCTAAGCCACCAGTGACAATGCCTCCCCAACGAGATCAACATCTTGGTTTATATCTCACAGTAACTGAAACAGCCATGGGGGCTATGCTCGCACAAACTGTTGGGAAAGAAGAAAGAGCTATCTACTACCTTAGTAAGAAGTTCTTAGAATACGAGTGTAAGTACACACCTCTCGAAAAGACATGCCTCGCCCTTGTGTGGGCAACAAAGAAGCTACGCCACTACATGCTTAGCTACTCTGTCAAGGTGTATTCTAAAATGGATCCCGTCAAATACCTCTTCGAGAAACCCATTCTCAACGGACGTTTGGCAAGGTGGACCCTAATGCTCTCCGAGTTCGATCTTAAATACGTACCTTTAAAGGTCATAAAGGGATGCGCCGTTGCCGAGTTTTTCGCAGATAATCCTATCAATGACACCCAAGCAATAGACATGTGGTCGTTTCCAGAAGAGGACATACTACAAACCAGTGTAGACTCTTGGGATCTTTATTTTGATGGAGCATCAAATTTAAGAGGATTTGGAATAGGAGTGTTGCTCATTTCTCCTAAAGGCGAGCATACACCACTTTCCGTCAAACTCGACTTCGAGGTGACAAATAATGCAGCAGAGTATGAAGCTTGCCTCATTGGTTTACAAGCAGCAGTGAGTTTAGGTATTAAGAATCTTCGAGTTCACGGAGACTCATCCTTGATCATTAACCAAATTACAGGATCTTGGAAAATTCGAAGTGAAAGTCTAGCACCCTATCAGGCTAGGATAGATCAAGTTGCCCAATTTTTCGATCAGGTCACTTATCTACACCTACCTCGTGAAGAGAATCAATTTGCAGACGCTCTTGCAAAACTTGCATCTTTGATTAATATGCCAGACAACTTGGTAGAAATGCCTTTATGCATTGAACGACGGTCAGAACCGGTCTACGTAAACCTCCTCACAGATGAAGAAGAAAGTCCAGGGGAACCTTGGTTTCAAGCCATTCTAAACTTCAAACTCAATGGTACATGCCCACCAGACATGGATAAGAGGGGACAACGCGCCATACGCCTACTAGCCTCTCAATACCTCCTCATGCAAGGAGAATTGTACAAAAGAACACCTCTTGGTGTCGTATTGCGTTGCCTTGATCATTCACAAGCACAAAAAGTAATGGAAGAAGTTCACGATGGAGAATGCGGTCCTCACATGAGTGGACCCATGATGGCAAAGAAAATCACACGTCTAGGATATTAATGGACCACAATGGAGTCAGATTGTACTAAATACGTCAGACATTGCCACAATTGCCAAATCTTCGGGAATGTGCAACACGTCCCTCCATCAATGCTTTACACCATGACATCTCCTTGGCCGTTTTCTGCTTGGGGAATTGACATCATTGGAAAGATCACTTCAGCCGGAACAGGAGGTCACTTTTTTTTTTTTTTTTTTGATGACGAGGGGTTGAATCCCCCCGGGCCCATGCATTCCCGCACCACCACATGTACCATGTAAGCCACCCCTTTCGGGGGCTGCAGTGGCCAAGTGATCATCGCCCCAACTGGTAGTTGAACCCGGGACTGTTTTATTTTAGTAGTTATCGACTATTTTACCAAATGGTTCGAAGTAGCATCCTACACTGCTCTTACAGCTAAACATGTGGCAAAGTTCATACAAACCAATATCATCTGTCGATATGGTTGTCCACATGAGATCATCAGTGACAATAGGTCACATTTCCAAGCTGAAGCTGCACAATTGCTAGCCAAATACAAAATCAAACACCACCATTCCTCGCCTTATAGACCTCAAACTAATGTCGCGGTAGAGACAGCTAACAAAAATGTCGTCATGACCCTCAAGAAAATGATCGACAATTATCGAGATTTGCCTTGCAAAATACCTTTTGCGTTATGGGGTTATCGCACATGAGTTAGGACGCCCACTGGGGCCACTCCTTTCTTTCTAACTTATGGCATGGAAGCTGTACAACCAGTTGAACTAGAAATTCCGTCCCTACGCATTTTGCTCGAAAGTCAAATTCCAGAGGCTTAATGGAATAGATATAGATATGAGAAACTCATCCTCTTGGATGAACGAAGATTGCGGGCATTGCATAATGTGCAGACATATCAGGCACGTATCAAACGAGCTTTTAATAAACGGGTTAAGCCAAGGAACATCAAAGAAGGAGACTTGGTGCTCAAATCAGTCAGAGCTCTCCTACCTGTCGATCCACGTGGAAAGTTTAAGCCTAACTGGGCCGGACCTTTCCTAGTCAAATCCATACTCTCGGGGGGTGCGGTTAAGACTACAAACCTAGATGGGAATGAATTTGCTAATCCAACCAACCTCGACCAACGGAAACGATATTACCCTTAACATAGGACAGAAAACGCGCCTCGCGTAACACCCACGTGCCGCTCGTGCGACACGAAATAAAAATGGCTCTTGGCCCACTAAAAGAAAGCTTATGTCACTAGGCTCTTGCATTTTGACACTTCGACATCCTCATATCATCAAATAAATTGAATTGCATTTAAAGAGTAAGTAAAGCTCGTGCTTAATTTCTAAGTTCATTACAAGCTCTTGCTTCGAACAATTATTCTTTTACTTTTATTCGAACTACGCACAGGGTTTGATTTCATTTTTAATGAATACGTAGGCAATCCTTCACAGGATACAACCCATTATTTTGAAATGTAAATAGAAGGACATTTGCATTTGCATTTGAAATTCGACAAGAATAATAAAAGAAAATCATAATAGTTTCTTAACTAATTAATCTTTTATTCATTTGTTTCATAAATAGTAATAATACGCCGAATACATATAAAAGTAAAAGTGCTGAAATAAATGCTAGGCTAGGATTCTAAAAACTCCGCCGTTTATTACAACTTAAATAATAATAAATAATACTATAATAACTGACTAAGGCTATTCTTCCATCTTCCCCTTGCCTTTGTCGCCTTTATCATACTTCTTATCTCGACCACGAGCCGGGCGCTCTTGTGCTATCTCCGACCTAATCACCAACGGTCGTTCTCGCGGTCTAACTTTACCATTTCGATCCATTACCATCTCCACGGCAGAAGCGGTCTTCGGTTTCTTCGACGGATGAACGACTCAGAATCCGGCCTCTTCTTCCTCCTCTGTCAAGTACTTATGGTTCTCCTTTGCTACTTCGCGAACCTTGTAATCCACAGGCTCGTGTTTCCTCAACTTCTCACGCTCTTGCAGAGTACCAGCCTTTCTCCATTGCAAGAATGAGTCAGATACCCATAAGGAGCCTATAGGAACTGGCATGAACCACATGCTCCTATGAGCCCACCTGATTACCCATTCCCGACAAATCTCTGTAGTATGTGCCAATGCAGTTTGAGGGACGGTATCAAGCTTCGGAATATTCTGCTTAAAGCCCACTTGCCTCATCAAACTCTCCGGAAAAATTCAAATCATGAACTCCAAGCCAGGGATATGAACTGATCGTGTCAGGTCCAAAGATGAGACTCTAGTGACTGACCTAAGATGCCACCATGGCACAATCCACCGGATCAGGGGACCTCCTTCACTCTTCAATTTGTTTTCCCAATAATTGCAAACCCGAGTGAAGTCCACCATGTAAAGCCTAGTTCTCATTGCAATTGATCGAGCATGATATCCTGGCACATTAACTGGGGGCTCGATCAATCGCAGCCGCTCCATCAGCCAAACCTGCAAAAGAAGACGGGAATTAACACCCCTTAATCAACCGAAAAAAAACGGTTGAAATGTAAACAAATGGGTTCTTACCTACAAAATGATGGGACTTCCTAAATAAGGAAGCTCGCGGCTGGCCCTTCTATTATCCAAACCAAGAATGTTCTCTCCTAAAACTAGGCATGCTGGGCTCTTGCGCAGCTCCATTTGTTCCACTAAGCTCAGAAAACGAGGATCCCCTCTCATCTCCTTGTCAACATGCCCTTGAAGGACATAGCAATGAAGTAGACAAAACCCGAAGGCTCTACGCCTCGCAACATAAGAAAAAGTAGGGTCCTCCCTATTTATAAACCGGTCAATAAAGTCAAACATACGGACTCCTTTCGAGGTCACAAGACGGTCCACCTCAGCCTTGGTCAATCCGAGCAAGTCTCTAAATTTACTTTTATATCCTTGGGAGCTAGGGGGTATAACGGGTACATTTTCTGGGTCCCATCCTCCAACAACAACTATTTCTTCAGGGAAAGGACAAATATCGCCTCCGGGAAAGGCAAACACATGAAAATTTGGGTCCCAATACTCAAGACAAGAATCCAAGAAAGGCTTCACAATTTTCACTAATTTGAGACTCAAGATCGATCCCAAATTAAAAGCACCCATGTCGTGTTTCTCAACATTTGTGAACTCATTTATCCACTCCTTGAAACGGTTTTCAAAGGCATCCATAACTTTGAAAATTTTTTAGAAGATATGAGAGCTTTTATGTGATAGACGGAATAAAGATGAAGGAATTGTGTGAGTAAAGGCTTCCCTGAAGTCTCTATTTATACTAATCGCTATTTCCTAATTTCCGTCAAAGTCTGCCAAGCTGGGGAAATGACGCAGCATCTGCTGCGCCTCTTTGAAGAGTCGCAGCTCTTGCTGCGCCTTCCCCAGGCCTTTTTTCCGTGTTTTCAGCTTAGATCTTTCCTAATTTGTGTTTTGCTATAATTTCCTATTCCTATAGGGTATTATTTTGTTAATTCCGTCAAATTACCAAGTTTTAGGTTTCCTAATTCTTTTCGGTTTCGCTTTTCGAGACGAACTCGACATTTTCGCCAAACGAGCACACTTACCCATTATATTTTTTTTAGGGGAATTATTTCACTCCTCGTTTTCAATACATTTCACACTTAGACATTTCTTTTTAAGTTTTTTTTTAGGGTGTAGCCCTCCCTAATGTCCGGTCATTTTTCTCATTTCTGGGCATTTTTGCGCCATTTTCGCCCATTTTTGGGCACTTTTTTTTACTTTTTTTCACTTTGCGCTAATTTACGCCACCTATATGCTATGTGTTTTACAAGTAAATCCTGTGTAAATTTCGGCAGCATGACGGCACAAACCGTGACCTACCAAACCTGTTCTTAAGCTAACCTGCAGGAACAGAAAACACCCAGCAGCAAAGGCACATAGGCCATTATATACACAACCAAAAGAAAGTATGTACATCAAACTGGGGGCTCTCGCCCAAAACAAGTCCAAAAAGTCCGAAAAGTCCAAAATGTACAAGATATATACAAGACAACAACAAAAGAAGGGCAGCTAGTCCCGGTGGCCTCTCAACTCAACCACGGTTGCCTCAAGGGAAGCGATCTCGGCGTCTCTGACCTCGAGCTCCCTCAACAGACGAGCCGTCTCCTCCCGGGACTCCGCCAGCTCGTGCTCTCTCTGTATACAAATGATGAAGAAATGCCTCATTTCGATCATTTTTTCAACAAAACTCGAAATATCAACGAAGCATAAATAAGAAAGGGAATGAGAGGTTCATACCTGTCAACCTCGACCACCTACGAGTGCCTCGATGGCCGTGGCCCGCAGCCGGTTAGCCATCCTCTACAACGCCACGTGCCGAGATGGTGCCACCTGTATTTGAATAACAAAAAGGTTCAAAAAAGGAACAAACGCATTCTTATACGATAAAACAATAAAGATGGCTAAAGCTGGGGGCTTACCCTCCTCACTAGGTGCTGCCACTCCTCTAAACCCGCATCCGTCACCTCCTCGCTGAAGTCGCGGATCTCCGAGATCGTCGTCATCCCCGCCGCGTCAGTGTACTCGAGTGTCTCTGGGTAAGCTGGGGGCTCGACGCCTGCCACCTCGATCTCCTACAAGTTTCAAAGGGCTCTTTACTTGACGATCGTTCGTCGTTTGTCAAATCGAATTCAAAAGCAAAGAAAAGGTAAAGTACTTACCATGATCGGCCAGTACGCCAACCTCCGGCGAACGAACTCGGAGTACTCCTCGCAAGGAAGAAGAAGTGCGTCACCGCTCGCGTCCGCAAATCAGCCTCTCTCTCGGCGTCAGAAGCTCCCTAAACATCTGATATTGTCGTTTCTGTACCAAAAATAAAACCTAAATAAAACTAACAGAAGCTACTGATAAGTAGGGACGATCTCCACAGGGAGGCAAGATATCTATCCTTAGTCCGTCTATCTAGGTCATAACTGGGGGTTTTTAATTTGATTTGCTAAACTACTGAAGATTTAAAGGAAAGAAAAATAAAGTAAGAGCAGTAAAAGTGAGAAAATATGAAAAGAGTGATCAAATAAGAGAAAGTATGTCAGGATTTCGGTTCACCATGGTAGTCTGCAAATAGCCTAGACAATCTACTGTGAGAAGGGCATGGGAAAGGTCATTCCGGTCCGCTATTCACCCTAGAATTCCACTAACTTAACTTCCGTCCTCATTAGGGTAGTCTCATCGTTCATCGCAGTCCTGCTTTTATTCCAATCTTCCGATCCAGGAACAAAGTTAACTAGATTAATGTAATTTAGAAGCGTGCACTCAACTAAATAGGTGTTACGATTATATTGCTATGGGCAGTGTCTGTTTATTCCAATCTTCCGATCCAGGAACAAAGTTAACTGGGATTAATGTAATTTAGAAGCGTGCACTCAACTAAATAGGTGTTACAGTTATATTGCTATGGGGACAGATTCTCACATGTAAATTATCTAGTCTATTCGCTACATCGTCACAATCCTACCATGGATTCCCTAGTCCTAACATAAAGAGAATTAGCTACTCATGTTCTTAATGTAATTAATAATAACAACAAAAGATGTGCTAATGGAATACAGGATGAAACGATGATAATCAAGCATCAATAAGACAAGGATAAGAATAATAATGAAAGTACAAGAAATTAATGCAAAATAAAGTATTAAGATTAAGGAGAGAAGAATGATTACAATCTTAAAGAATCCGGCGTAGAGAACAATCCTCAAAGCAAAGTACGAGATTAAGCAGTAAGGTCGTTCAGAGATTAAGAGAAGTAAAAAGTGATAAAGAGATGTAAAGTATATTTATTAACCTAATTACGACTCCCTTATATAGGGGAGCGTAAATTAACAAAATAAAACCTATCACGGATTAAGTCAACCCGTGTATCATAGCAAACCCCTCGATCGAGTACTTTCAGATCACTCGATCGAGGTCTTCTCCAGCCATTGTACTCGATCAAACAGTTAAAACTCTCGATCGAGTAACTCCTATAAACTCCATTTCGATCGAGCTCTAAGAACTGCTCGATCGACAATCTGTTCTAGCCAAACCACTCGATCGACTCATATTTCCACTCGATCGAGTGGATATCCAACGCAACAGCCTCTAACATGTCCTTGGCAGCTTCATGGATCTTCCTTCACACACCACGAGGCACAACTCTTGCTCTAATACTTTCGTCTCCTTACAGTGCATACTAAATGGGACGAATAATGGTCGAATCCGCTACTATCAGGTCCATTTCTGCAATAAAGGCAAAACAAACCAAAGTGGCCAATTTGGGGCATTTTGCAATACATAACGATACAAAAAGACATCGAAATACGTTCAATAAAAGGCTAAAAAGTCTATATAACTTGCACGTATCAAATCTCCCTAAACCGAACCTTTACTCGTCCTCGAGTAAACTAAATGCAAACTAATGGAACGGAAAAGAAAACTCCGAGCTAGCTATAACTTGTCTACTTGAACCAATTTAATGCAATAAAAAATTAACAGTTACAGCTACAGCAGTCAGTACGCAAACGAGTTGTAGGATGTCCATAAATAAAGCTGACCTATCGACCTTACAAGACCAACAAAATCGGACTCTCACGGGGTCACTTTTCTCTCATGAAGCAAAGGGTGAAAATATATGTGTAAGAGAGAAAGAGAAGACAGTCACTCACCTAAAGTGCGACCTACGTAACATGCATGCAACAAAAATGATAGACGATTCAAGTACTATACATACATTCCAACCAACAATGTCCGTCACAGCCGAGGGCTTACAAATGATATGGGAAAGTGAGATTACAGGTGAGAAAGGGCAAAATAGATTATGGAAATGTGGAGGTAAAGCGTCAAGCTAGCACCTAAACAGGACCATATAAAACCATCCGAATCTCAGCTGACTAGAAAATAAAGCACAAGTGCCCTCCATTGGCACACAACTCACTACCCAATACACTATCTCCTAAAAAAGATATGAATAAAACGGAGGAGTGAGACCGTCACAAACTTCCCTTTTTTAATACGGTCTCATTTTTTCAAATTCTAACTCTTTTTCTTCTCATTTTTTCTTTCTTTTTCCTTCTCCTGATTCACGTGTAATTCAATTTTTCAATCAATTTTTTTCATTTCTTCACACGTTCCTTTTTTTCTTTTTTTTTTTCATTTCTTTCGTTCTCATTTTCGCCAACTCCAAACAAATGAAAACAAGCCAAACACGCAGCAAGGATATAAATACCACAAAATTCACACTAAACTAGCATGACAAGGCAGGCTAAATTTGGGTGTAGCTAATGGGTCAAAAAGGCTATATTTGGCTAAAGTGGAGCTAAATGGGTGGAAATGAAAGAAAGGGAAATTTGCAAGCACCTCCCTGCATGTGACACCGACCACAAACCCGAATGTATGCAATTGACAAGAAATCGAATTTCATAGATGTGCAAAAGTGATAAACATGTTATGCAAGGAGTACTACTCTCAATTTCTAATGAACTGGTCATGAATGTCACCAGTTATATGGCTCTAAAACTCAGAAATTGTAAAGTAGGTTGCCAATTTATCAGGTCAAGTCTACACAGTCAGCTATATTTTTGACATTAACTCGTAGATATGCGCAAGACTAAACTAATAACTGTCAATTAGATGCAAGGCTCAAGTAAAAATGACAAGTTAAAGAGCAATTTCATCACGGAAATCTACTATTCCGACTCAACCTATATGCAAAACGAAACGTGAATATTTTTTTTGATTGTTTTTGAAATTTTCTAATTTTTTTTGATTTTTCATGAATTTATTGAAACAAAAGGGACAAATGCAAACAGAAAAGTAAACGTGAATGCAAAAACCATGCAAAATGCAGACTTAAAGGATGCAATACCCTCCCCAAACCAAAACGGACAACGCCCTCGTTGTCCTCCAGCATACACCAGCAGATATATACGGGAACGGGATATATACAACCAATAAATGAATGAAAAACAAGAAATAAAAAGGAGACGAAAAGAAATAAAAGAGCAAGAGTGTACATACAAAATGACGAACTATCCAAACAAGCCAAAAAACTGGGGAAGTGAGTAGAGCAGTAGCTACTCGTCGCCCTCCTCCCCCTCCTCTACCACCGTGTAGTCGGGATCACGCTCATGCTCCCTCCTCCTCCCCTTCTCAGCTCGTACTCTCTCCTCCTCCTCAGCGGTGTCTGCCTCGCTGGCTGGCTGTGGGTACTGCTAGTTATTTAGACCATGTTAATACTCATCTTATGATATTAAAATTACAAATTAATTTAATATGGTCTAAATCTACGTGCATGCAAATAAAAGTATAAAAAGATGGTATTAAACCATCTTAACACAAAAATTCCTTACATTGTATAAGGCAAGTTTTGGGAACAACTCAAGGACTCCTTCCTTGATGTTGTTCTTGAGCTATGAAAATGGATGATCCTCCAAGACAACAAACCACCAAAGTAGACGATCTCCTAAGGAAGCACCCAAGAATCAACCCAAAATACTACTAAAATACTAACTAGGTATAGGTAGTAGTAATCTTGTGTAGTAGTAATCTTGTTTATTTGTATATTTGATGTACTAATTATATTATTACTTTGATAATATTATTAGTTTATTTTATATGTGTTTAAAATGTTTTAAGATGAACAAAATAAGAAGAAAAATGGTCTTTAAAAACTCCAAGTGAGCCTTCCAAAACAACAATTAAAGACCAATTTTTCTTCCAATTTTTCCAACAACAAAAAAAGGTGGAGTTTGGTGGTATTTATAGGCAATTTGGGGGGGACAATTATGAGTGGAAAATGCCACCAAATGAACACTTGTAATGCCCTAAAAAATAAGTCCATATGGACCATTTTGGGTCCATTTCGATTTTCGACATTTGCCCCACAAATGCTTATAAGTCTTATATTTAATTATCTTACATAATTAAATATTAATTTAATTATTTAACACTTAAATAATACAAATTAACTACCAATGACTACTTAACTATTAAGTGGTCATAAGACTATTTAATCAACATACAATGTGTCAATATTATCCCACTTAGCTAATTTTACAACCTCTTGTAAAATTTAATAGCTAATTAATTCCACGTTAAAACATATAGTCATATCGTATAAAATTAATTAATTAACTATTAATTAATAAATTTTATTTCATTTATTTATTATTTAATATCACATAATTAAATAATAAATCTCCTTTTCCCGAGTTCGTAACCCGTCATCAAATAATACATTTACGTGACTAACTAAAAGTCAAATAATACAAGGAATTAATTATCTCGTATCTCATACAAATAATTAATTTATTCTATTTGGGCGCCATCCTATAGGTGTGACCTAAAGGGATCAGCTGATCACCGCCGTCACACGACAGTAATGTCAAACTCTAGTCAGCCAATCATTACCGATTAACGATGACCAGCTGACAAATAAAAAGATAAATCCCTGATATTCCTTTTACGAGATTTAATATGTAAACGCACTCATTGTGGAGGACACTACTCCAACAATCTCCCACTTGTCTGACACAAGTGTGCGTTACCAATTCTCTTGTCCAATAATATCTCCCACTCAATGCAAGATGTCTTTCAGGTCGTTCTTGCACGTGATCATATCATAAAGTGGTTTCCTCGATCAGGAGAATGACTGTCTGACCGGATAATCTACTATAGATCGCATCCGAGCGTGGCCACGCATTCACAGTCATCTCTCCTCGAGTGGCCGTGAGATAAAATATGACATAAATGGACAATCCCGTTGACCTATTTTCTTCGTTCGATATAGATCACAATGACCCAGTAAATGCTCATCGGCCTCCTTTTACAGCGCGACCTAGAATAAAAACCAAAGCCACCGGAAAACCGCACCAACTCAGACAAATAGTCACCAGTCTAAAGAATTGACTCGTAGGAATAAATTGAAATCCTCGCTATGACCCAGCAACAAAAAGATTCTATAAACGGTCACTGTCCGACAAATTGTCTCACAATCTGCCTATGTAATCGACCAGTCATCACTATGACCATATGACAGTCGAACCTGTCATCTATCGCCTTAGAATCTAGTCACTCCGAGACTTCACCTCATTAAGTAACTAGGGACAAAATACAATGTTAATCCAGTTCACTTAATAGGGTTCGACATTGTCTTTACAACCTATTTGGAGAAAATAAAGTATATAAATTCAGACATTAAACTGAATATAACGATAAATGCAATTATCATATATGGAATAATAAATACAATATTTTGATTATTACATATCATATAATTTACAACAGTTCTGGCATTCGTCTCAATCCCATCGAAACTACATGACTATCATGTTTAGCTTGAGACAATGGCTTGGTTAAAGGATCAACGATGTTGTCAGCTGTCCCAACCTTACAAACTGTAATTTCTTTCCTTTCTATTAAATCTCTAATTACATGAAATTTCCTAAGTACATGTCTAGATTTGTTACTAGACTTGGGCTCTTTTGCTTGAAAAATAGTCCCACTGTTATCACAATACAAAGTGATAGGATCCTCGGCTGTCGGAACTACTTTCAGTCCCTTTAAAAATTGCCTAATCCAAACACTTTTCCTTGCGCTTTGAGGCTACAATGTACTCAAACCTGTTGTAGAATCAGCAGTCACAAACTCCTTGAAACTTCTCCAACAAACCGCCCCTCCGTTCAACAAAAAGACAAAACCAGCCTGGGATTTCAAATCATCCCTATCGGTTTGGAAACTGGCATCCCTATAACCACTTATACGTAATTCAGATTCTCCTCCAAACACTAAGAATGAATCTTTAGTCCTTCTTAAGTACTTCAAAATATTCTTGACAGCTATCAGTGACTCTCACCTGGAGTTTTCTGGAAACGACTCGTCATACTTAAAGCATACGAGACGTCAGGACGAGAACACATAATAGCATACTTGATCGATCCAACATCGGAAGCATAGGGAATCGATTTCATGCGTTCAATATCCTTAGGCTCAGTAGGACATTGTGACTTACTCAAAGTGATCCACTGCCCATAGGTAGAAAACCTCTCTTGGAGTTTTTCATATTGAATCGATCAAGAATCTTATCGATATAGGCTTCTTGACTCAATGTTAATATCCTTTTGGATCTATCCCTATAGATCCGGATACCCAAGATGCGCTGAGCTTCTCCCAAATCTTTCATTTGGAAGTGATTTCCTAACCACTTCTTTACAGAAGCAAGCATATCTACGTCATTCCCAATGAGTAATATGTCGTCCACATAAAGAAGTAAGAAAACAACTTTACTCCCACTAAACTTTATGTATAAACATGGTTCCTCAACACTTCGAGAAAAACCATTCTGTTTAATAACATGATCAAAACGATGATTCCAACTCCTTGACGCTTGCTTAAGACTATAAATGGATCTCTTAAGTTTGCATACTTTGTTAGGATTTTTAGGATCCACAAAACCCCCAGGTTGTGTCATGAACACTTCCTCTTCCAGAACCCCGTTCAGGAAAGCGGTTTTGACATCCATTTGCCATATCTCATAATCATGAAATGCAGCAATCACTAACATTATCCGAACAGATCTAAGCATATCAACTGGTGCAAAAGTTTCATCATAGTGTAAACCATGAACCTGAGTGAAATCTTTTGCCACCAATCTAGCTTTGTAGACATCCTTATGTCCATCCATGCCGATTTTAATCTTGAATATCCACTTACACTGAAGAGGTCGAACATCTTTAGGTAAGTCAACCAGGTCTCATATCTGATTATCGTACATGGAATCCATTTCGGATTGCATGACCTCGAGCCATAGTATAGAGTCAGAACTCGTAATAGCTGCTTTGTAGGTCTTGGGTTCATCACTTTCCAAAAGTAAAACCTCATAGTCACCATCTTCCTCGATAACACAAAGGTATATATCAGTGGCGACTAACCCTCTCGACCTCCTAGGTTCAAAGAAGAACAATAACCGATTCGCACGTAGAAGGAACATCTTCCCCGCACTCACACATCGGTTTGTGGCTCTTGAACTTCATCAAGTTCAAATTTTCTCCCACTCTGTCTTCTAGAAATAAACTCCTTTTCTAGAAAGACAGCTTCACGAGCAACAAACACTTTATTCGCGTTACTATTGTAGAAGTAATATCCACAAGTTTCCTTAGGGTAGCCTACAAAAATACATTTTTCAGAACGAGGTGCAAGCTTATCGTCAGACTAGCTCTTGACATAAGCATCACAACCCCATACTTGCATGTATCGCAAATTCGGGACCTTCCCTTTCCATATCTCATATGGAGTTTTGTCAGTTGCTTTAGTGGGACTTTTATTAAGTGATCGTACATCAGATAAAATGGCAAAAACCCAGAATGACTTAGGTAACTCTGTTTGACTCATCATTGATCGGACCATATCTAATAAAGTTCGATTCCTCCTTTCAGCCACACCATTTAATTATGGTGTGCCAGGAGGACCTAACTGAGATACAATACCGCAGTTTTTAAGGTGATCTTTAAAGTCATTGCTTAAATATTCCTCACCACGATCTGATCGTAATGTTTTAATCTTCTTATTTAATTGGTTTTCTACTTCATTCTGAAACTCTTTGAACTTATCAAAAGCTTCACTTTTATACCTCATTAAGTAGATATACCCATATCTACTCATGTCATCGGTAAAAGTAATGAAATAGTCATAATTACCTCTAGCAAAGGATCACATCGACCACATACATCGGTGTGTATTAAACCCAACAACTCACTAGCTCGAGATCCTTTTCCTAGAAAAGGTGAACGAGTCATCTTGCCAAGAAGACAAGATTCGCATGTACCAAATGATTCGAAATCAAAAGGTTTAATTATACTAGTCGACACTAGTCTTTTAATGCGTTTCTCGTTAATGTGTCCTAATCGACAATGCCATAAATAAGATTGATCGGGATCACCTATTTTGAGTCTTTTATTATCTAAATGATAAACATCGTTGAAAGTGTCTAGAATATAAATACCATTGATTGAAATAGCTTGACTATATACAATCCCATTAAGGGAAAAAGTACAACACTTGTCTTTAATTACAAAGGAAAACCCTTCTGTGTCTAACACAGATACGGATATTATATTTCTAGATAGCGTTGGTACAAAATAACAATTATTAAGATGCAACTCCAACCCCGAAGCTAAACTAAGTACATAAATTCCTACTGAGACGGAAGCTACCTTAGACCCGTTTCCCATTCGGAGATCAACATCACCCTTGTTTAGCTTTCTTATGCTTTTTAGGCCTTGCAAATGATTGCACAAATGAGAACCACAACCAGTATCTAATACCCGAGTTTTATTTGAAGCATAATTTATGTCTATCATAAAAGATTCGGTTGAGAAATTACATGTCGGCTTCACAATGCCAGCTTTGATGTCATCCAAGTATTTCGTGCAATTACGCCTCCAATGTCCCTTGTTATTACAATAATTATAAGTATCTTTAAGAGGATTACCCTTCTTAGGTTTAGGCTTGGTAGAGCAATTCGCAATTGCTTTACCTTTGCCCTCTACCTGAACGGGCTTCTTACCTGCGTTCCTCTTAAACTGCTTCTTCCCCTTCACGTTTATCGCAAGCACATCTTTCCTTGTAATCCCACTCAATCCCATGTCCTTCTCTGCTTGCACAAGCAGAGAATGGAGCTCATGTAAACTTTTTCTCATGTTTGTCATATTGTAATTTACCCTAAATTGGGTATATCCCTTGACGTACGAGAGAGAATGGAGCACTCGGTCCACCACAAGTTCGTCGGGGATCTTACATCCCAACCCCTCTAAAGTTTCCACGTACTCAATCATTTTAAGTACGTGTGAACTTACAGGTTGACCATCTTTGAGGTTAGCCTCAAAGAAATGAACAGCGGTGTCATATTGAATTATTCTCGGGGCTTGAGAAAATATAGTTGAAAGCCTCGAGAATACTTCATGTGCATCACGAAACTTAACACATTGCCTTTGTAAAGCAGGATCCATTGAAAAAATAAAAACAATTTTAATTGCAGCGGATTCCTTTTGATAATTTGAAAAAGCCTCCCTTACATCGGCAGTGGTCCTAGTACCAGACGAAGGGGGAGAGGGATCGACAAGGTAGCGTAATTTGCCATCACCCGCGGCAGCTAATCGAAGTTGTTCCTCCCAATCTTTAAAATTACTATCGTCGGCTTTTAATACATATTTGTTCATAAAAGAACGTAGCCATGAATCTCTAGCTATGGTGACGGTTTCACTAGTAGAAGTCATCGTGATTACTACAAAGGAAATAAAGGAAAGATTAACATTTATCGTCTAAAAATTTTTAACTTGTGAAACTATTTAACAAATTCCCATTTATATAATGATCTCCCACTAAATTATATAAATGATTCCAAGATCCAATTTTATATAAACACGGGCACGGTGGACCGATTCAACCCATATTTATATAAATTTGGTGAGTCAACATTTTGACTGATTCTACTACTAGAACTCTTGGTTGACGGATTTTCTTAAAATCTATCTTTTAGCCCCAGAAATAAATATGGGCACGGTGGACCGATTCAACCCATATTTATCCCGTTGAGTCCAACCAATTTTCACGTGTAATAACTTTTATTACCCTACTTACCCAACGTAAAAAGAGTGTACCTCGGTGATCCGAACCTACTTCTAATGAAGAAGGGATTCATAGGTGCTATTATTTGGTAAGGCTTAATCTCAATTTTAAACAAATGTGAGAGATCTTATCAATTTAATTGTCTATCACCTTTAAGTGAACAAAATTAGTGAATGCTAGACGATTAAATCTATAACAAAAAACAAAAAACATGTAGTGACGATTTGGCATGAATGCATAAATATAAACAACCAAGTCCTAATATGGCCACCTAGTTAATCTAATTAACTAAAACAATTACATATCGGAAACCAACTCCTTGGTCCCTTGAGTCTTCAAAAAATGGCCTCCTTCTTTAGGATTTCGGAACGCCTTTCCGAAAACACCGTCTTCATGAAAACTCCGTCTTTAGATGCTTCATCTAATTACTAATAATTAAATTACATAGCAATATCCTATTATACAATTTGTAATAAAATTAAAATAAAAACTATTAATTAATTACAAATTAGGCGATACGAAATCGCAGTTAATTACAAAACAAATCGATATTCCCTTACATTACGGGAAATACCAATTTCTTCCTATGGCCATATTAGGAAAAAATTACATAATTATAATGCTAAAAAAAAACATTATTCATCCAAATGAATAATAAAATGCATTATGGAAAATGACATGCCAAATCGTTTAACTTACCAACAACGATCAATTGAGCTTGCTTTGACGGAATTTTTACCAATAAAAATTCATAATCAATTCATAAAACAATTTTAAGACTTACTAATCATACCAATCTAGTATAATATCAAAATAATCATTCTCAACAATTATCTTGAAGTTGTATGGGTTTTAAAGCATAAATTATGACAAAAAGACATAATAATTCAAAATTATTATGGAAAAATTCCATTTAATTAAAAACTTTATGGAAAAATAAATTTCAAGGCCATGAACATTCTGGTATTACACCAAAAATGATATGCAAGTGAAAATTTTTGGTTTTAAAATTTATTTAAAACAGTTTCATAATTTACTCGGTAAACCACAATTTTTACGATTTAATTCTAAATCAAACCATAAAAATTGAAATGACTTAAAATAAAATTTTTTACATTTTGGAACAATTTCCAGGAGCTAAAAAATTCAAAAATTTCGAGCCCAAAAATCAAATCAATATTTATTTACAAAATAACCATTATTTACCAATTTTTATCAAATAAAAATCAATAAACTACCTAAATTAATCACATTAATCTAAAGTATCTACTTATCTCATAAATAGAACATGCATGTGGTTATTTCTAAATAAATATGCATAAAATTAACATGCAACCAAATTTAATTAACTCTTAATTAATTTTAATGCATTTTTACTCAATTTTATGCCATTTTAAGTTATAAAAAGTGGAAAAATTTAACAAAAATCAAATTTTGTCCCATATTATCCTAAGACCAGATTATTTACATGCAAGACCATATTATGTGATAAAACTAATTTTAGTAACATAATATCAATTTTATTAATTTATCTCATAAATTACTAAAATCGTCTTAAGACAACATGCATGTATTTTACAATGCTCTGGTATTAAGTGGTCATAAGACTATTTTATCAACATACAATGTGTCAATATTATCCCACTTAGCTAATTTTACAACCTCTTGTAAAATTTAATAGCTAATTAATTCCACGTTAAAACATATACACATATCGTATAAAATTAATTAATTAACTATTAATTAATAAATTTTAATTCATTTATTTATTATTTAATATCACATAATTAAATAATAAATCTCCTTTTACCGAGTTCGTAACCCGTCATCAAATAATACATTTACGTGACTAACTAAAAGTCAAATAATACAAGGAATTAATTATCTCGTATCTCATACAAATAATTAATTTATTCTATTTGGGCGTCATCCTATAGGTGTGACCTAAAGGGATCAACTGATCACCGCCACACACGACAAAAGAATGTCAAACTCTAGTCAGCCAATCATTACCGATTAACGATGACCAGCTGGCAAATAAAAAGATAAATCCCTGATATTCCTTTTACGAGATTTAATATGTAAACGCACTCATTGTGGAGGACACTACTCCAACAGGAACCCCTCCGCCGGGTACCGGTAGAAAGACGGGTGTGGCCATCTCTCAGGGACAGGGCGTCCTCTCCTCATGTGATGCTCGTATAAAGGGAACAAAGCAAGGGCAATGTCCCGCTCCATACGAGCCTGCCTAGTAAGAAGCTCAAGAAGCAGACCGTCACGACGTCCTTGGTCTAGGACCGCGGACGCCTCAAAAGGTGGAGGTGGAACAAAATTAGTCGGGTGGACCAGCTGTGTAGTCTCGGGAGTGGGAATAGGGTTCGGTGTAGGAGTGGTCGTGGAAGTCTGGCCACCCGTAGACGGCGTGGATCCCTCTCCGGTCTCAGGTCTCTTCCGCTTCATAGCAGCGGAAGTAGTGGTAGGTGGAGCAAGTGGAAGGTGGTAAAAGGGCAAAGGTGGAGGTATCCTACCCCTAACAGTAGACAAAGGGACAAGACGGGGTAGGGTGGTGCAAGGTAAGGTCTCGGATAAGGAACCAAAAATCTTCCAAGTCCGCTGGTCAGAAGCTAGCCAAAACATAGACAACATGGCAGGAATGTCGAGGTACCTATCAGTGTCAAGGTGTGCTAAGTCACGAGGGAAGTCGGGGAAGATAGAACGGGCAAGAAAGGTGGCTATGCCACCACAGAAAATGGTGCCCGACGTCTTCTGCCCCACAGTATGAAAATACTGAGCAGTCAAATAAGCAATGTTCAGGACAAAGGGGTCCTCGCTATCGATGTTCAGATAGCCTCCGAGAATAGACAACTCAATGTTGTTAATGTTGTTGGGTTCTTTACGGCCAAAGATCGTCCCACCAATGAGACGCAAAAAGTAACGGGCCGGGGGAAGGTGGACATGAGCGAGTCTACGCTCCTCAAAACGGGTCTGTGCCAAAGTCCGCCACAAGATGCGTAGGACCTTCCTAGGAGGGTCCGGGTCACCGGTAGAAGACAAACCTAACCTACTGCCAAACTCAGCTAGGTCCAGGTCGTGGTCCAGTTAAAAAACTGGAAGGAAACACAAGAACTACCCTGGTCAGTGGCGTAGGCACCAACAGAAAAGGTGAAGGAGCTAAAAAACTCGAGGGTCAGCTCCTTATAGGTCGTGGCACTCATGGTAATCAGTCCAGCCATCCCCGTCCCGTTCAAAATCTCAACTACAGGCTCGTAAATACCTAACCTCTCAATCGACTTTCGACAATGAAACTTTGTTGAAGCAAAATCACAGCTCTCTAAATGATAAAAACGAGTACGATGCATAGCGTTAACAAAACGTACCTCGGGATAATCGGGATGCGAGTCAAGAGACTCATCGGCTCATAAAGCAACTCGGCCGGCAGTGGGTGTGCCTCGTCCGCGACCCCGTCCTCTAATACCTGAAGAAGAAGAAGCCCGTCCAGTAGCGGGGCGAGGTACTAAAGTAGCCCGTTAGGCAGCTGTGAGAGCTGGTGACGACGCAACAGGGGTCGTCACCGGAGTAGACACGGTACCAGAAGTAGAAGCAACAACTGTACTAGCTGAGACAGAGCTGACAGTGGCGGAAGCAGAGCTAGCAACAGCAGAAACAGAAGGGGCGACAGTAGTACTAGCAAAGCTAACAGTAGGGGTAGCAATACTAACAGTCGGAGTGACGGTGGTAACAGCAGGGACCACCGTCTCAGTCGTGGATGTTGCAACAGTCGAGCTAGTCGAGGGGAGAGTGCTACTATCCATCCTTATCAAGCAAGTAATGGGGAAATATAATCAATTGAACAAAAAACTCGAAATCCCCTAACATCAAACGGATTTTCGAACAAAATTGAAAAACCCTAAACCCTAATTACTCAATTTAAGTCGAATTTAACAAATAATCAACAAAAGAGTAAAGGGGAACACTTACTTGATGAAAGACCCACAAAAATAAGCAATCAATTCGACAAAAATCCAAGCAAAAGACAGATTTTAAGCAAGAAACCCGACGGAACCCTAATTGCCCAAATTAAACGCAACAAGGACGAATTTAAAGGGGGAAATTGAGGGCTTTTGTGGAAGAAGGCACAAGAACAATAATGTGGGTGGTTGATTTGGTATTAGGGAAGAAGAAAGGGAGAATTTTGGGGAAAATCGCACAAGCTATCGCACAAAGTAGGAGGAAATAAATTAGAATGAAAAATAGAGGGAGAAAAGGAGACTTCCTAACTATTATAAGTGCATTCACTCGATCGAGTGATTTGAAACCACTCGATCGAGGACTCTTGTAGTCATTCTGCTCGATCGAACAGTTATCTTCTCGATCGAGTAATCCTCATTTTTGGCATTTCGATCGAGTGTCTGAAACCACTCGATCGAACAGTTGTGTAGGGCAATCCTCTCGATCGAGTACAAAAAGTACTCGATCGAGTTGTTTTCTCGTGGAACACATCCCAATGCAAAATAATTTCCCCAAACCTGCATAAAAACACGCAAAAACATATTCCGACAATACCAAATCACAGAATTAAGCAGTCTGTAGTCGGTTTTCGCTAAACTAACTAAACTAATGTCTAAAAGTCTAAAACGCAATTAAAAAGTCTTAAGAGAAATTCAAAATTATAAGTTATTACAACGGGGCATTCCCCGCTTACTGTCCAAAACACTTTAGTAGCCCACAAGAGGGCTTCTGACTGGAGGAGGTCCCTTCCGCATCTCGGACCGTCCTCTTTGATCGCCACGATTTTGAATTTGAACTAACGGAAGGAGAGTAGTTAACATCCACATATGCATGAACTTTCTTCTTCCTCTTGTCATTCCCATCAACATTGGCATCCCCATCACTTTGATTGATTTTAACTGCACTTTGACCGTTATCATCTCCAGCATCCACTTTATCTGTACCTGCAGCAAGGAAAACAGAAGAATGGTCCTCCTTTTTGCTCTCAGTCTGAGGCGGAGGGGTTACAATTGCAGCACAATATTCAATATCCTCAGCTGGGGTATCTGTATCTGACTCAATAGAGGATAGGGCATTGCAACGTTGAGCTTGCATGGGAGCCCTACGAGATTTGGACTGATGAAATATTAGCTCCTCATCTCCTACCTGAAATGTAAGTGTCTTCCCCCCGATGTCAATCACTGCACGAGCAGTGAATAAAAATGGTCTCCCTAAAATGATGGGGTGTGAGTGTCCTCGGGGATGTCAAGTACCACAAAATATACGGGAATAAAGAATCTCCCGATCTTGACAGGTATGTCCTCTATAACTCCTAGTGGCCGTGATATACTACGGTCTGCCATCTGAACGGTCATATTAGTGCAATTAAATTTTGTCAAACCAAGTCTCTTAGCGAGGGACAAAGCTAAGACGCTCACGCTAGCACCTAGATCGCATAGCGCGTTATCAATCAAATGGGTCCCTATATGACAAGGAATTGAAAAGCTACCCACGTCCTGTTTGTTTGGGTGGTGTCTTATTCTCGAACTAAGGCGGCTTACCTACTTGATTAAAGCTACCGCTTCGTGGTCATTTATATGCCTCTTACGCGATAAGATTTGTTTCATGAATTTCATATAAGAGGGTACCTGAGTGAGCAATTCGGCGAATGGAACGTTCACGTGAAGGCTTTTCAGGAGCTCGAGAAATTTCCCGAACTGTTGGTTAGCTTTGTTGTTCTGCAATCGCCTTGGAAAGGGCACAGTGATAGGAATTTCGAGCCCTTTATTCCTTTCTTCCAATGTCTCAGCGGGTTCAAATTCATTTTTACTCGATCAAACCTTTTCACCTCTCGATCGAGGTCTTTCAGCAGCCTTTTCGCTCGATTGAGCATTCTCAGTCTCTCGATCGAGTTCCTCATTATCAACACTGTTCGATCGAGGTAAAATATCACTCGATCGAACACTCTTCCCAGCATTTTCATTCGATTGAGCACTTTTAGCCACTCGATCGAATCCTTGAATATCAGCTTTACTCGATCGACCCTCAGAACCACTCGATCGAGTATTATCACCAGCATTTCTACTCGATCGACCACCAGAAATCAGTCGATCGAGTATATTCTTCGGATTAAGCATATTTTCAGCAATTGGCGACTGTTCATCGTCAGCAACATCATTCTTCGGGTCTGATATGTCCTCAACAGTTGACCATTTGGGTCCTTCATAAGAAAGACCACTACACAAGTTAATCAAATTTATCGTCTCATGTGGATTCTTCTCGGATTGAGACGGTAAATGACCCGGTTTTCTCGTGGACTGGCTAGCGGCGAGTTGGGCAACTTGGGTCTCGAGTGACTTAATTGATGCTTCTTTTTATTTGTCACTCATTTGCATCTGCTTAGTCAATGATTGAATCATCGACTTCAACTCAGCTAACTCACTAACTCCACTACAGGAAGCCCCTTGATGCGGTGGCGGAAATAATGGAGGCTTTTGAACGCCTTGTTGAGCCTTATGAGGAGGAACATAAGCTAGCTGCTGCTGCGAAGTAGGATTGAGAACATTTTGACTGGTCCACCTCAAATTGGGATGGACCGCACTTTGATTATTGTAATAGGAACCCCCTCCTTGCCTATATTGCTGAAAGGCAAGGACTTGCTCCTTCTCTGTCAGACAGTCAACGGCAGTGTGACCATCATTACTCCCACATCTCTCACAAGTAACGGTCTCTTGTCTAGTCAACAAGTGGACCGTCTGTTGATCACCACCATCTTGCAATTCTAACTTGTCAAAACAGGCATTTATGGCTTCCAGCTGAGCCACAACTGCATTGTCGACCGAATGAACTGTGCGAATGTCGTCCCTCGGGTTCCCATACTCAGCAGAATGGGTCGCCATCTCCTCAATAATGCCCCATCCCTTATCATCATCGTTATTGTTTGGAAATCGCCCATTGGACGAGGCGTCAAGTATAGCACGGTGGTCATCATACAACCCATTGTAAAACTGGTTGCATAAAAACCACTGATCAAAACCATGGTGAGGAAGAGATCTCACTAGCTTCTTGAACCGACACCAAGCCTCATAGAAATTCTCATCAGGTGCCTGCTTGAAACTCGTAATCTTTCCTCTCAGCTGATTGGTACGTTTTGGAGGAAAATACCTTTTTTAAAAGGCAAGAGCAAGAGTCTCCCAGTTAGTGATACCGACTGCAACACGATCAAGATCAGTGAGCCACTCACTGGCTCCGTCGGTCAGTGAAAAAGGAAACAAGACTTCCTTTATTTTATCCTGGGTCACTCCCTTAGTGGCGGGAATGGTAGAGCAGTAGTCAGTAAATACCTCCATATGTTTTCGCGGATCTTCACCGACCACACCCTGAAACAAGTTTCTTTCGACCAAATTAATGTAGGATGGTCTAATATCGAAAGTATTTCCATCCTCTGTCGCAAGCTTGAAACCTTTGGGAATCGAGGCAGCTGTGGGCTCTGAGTGACTCGCAATGTTAGGCATATTTACTGGCTTCATAGCAGAAATAGATTTGTCTTCTTCACAAGACTGGTCTTCTGCAAAAAGAAAATGTTGTAGCTCGGGTTCAAAAGTACTCAAGTCTTCCTTTTGAATCTTTCTTTGCAGTCTGAGTCTATGCCGTAAAGATCTCTCTGGCTCAGGATCGCAGGACTAATTCCGACCGTTAGACACAGGGGCATACACAACACTGAAAGAAATAAGTGAGAACTATCTCAAGGAATAAAAATTCCCTGAGACGGATAAAGATAAACGAAACAGCAAGACAGATAGGGCTATTGCCTCCCCGGCAATGGCGCCAAAATTTGATACTGTCGTTTATGTACCAAAAATAAAACCTAAATAAAACTAACAGAAGCTAGTGATAAGTAGGGTCGATCTCCATAGGGAGGCAAGATATCTATCCTTAGTCCGTCTATCTAGGTCACAAATGGGGGTTTTTAATTTGATTTGCTAAACTACTGAAGATTTAAAGGAAAGAGAAATAAAGTAAGAGCAGTAAAAGTGAGAAAATATGAAAAGAGTGATCAAATAAGAGAAAGTATGTCAGGATTTCGGTTCACCATGGTAGTCTATCGACTCAGTTGCAAATAGCCTAGACAATCTACTGTGAGAAGGGCGTAGGAAAGGTCCTTCCGGTCTGCTATCCACCCTAGAATTCCACTAACTTAACTTCTGTCCTCAATAGGGTAGTCTACTGTTCATAGCAGGTCTGTTCATTCCAATCTTCCGATCCAGGAACAAAGTTAACCAGATTAATGTAATTTAGAAGCGTGCACTCAACTAAATAGGTGTTACAGTTATATTGCTATGGCCGGGGACAGATTCTCACATGTAAATTATCTAGTCTGTTCGCTACATCGTCACAATCCTACCATGGATTCCCTAGTCCTAACATAAAGAGAATTAGCTACTCATGTTCTTAATATAATTAATAATAATAACAAAAGATGTGCTAATGGAATACATGATGAAACGATGATAATCAAGCATCAATAAGACAAGGATAAGAATAATAATGAAAGTACAAGAAATTAATGCAAAACAAAGTATTAAGATTAAGGAGAGAAGAATGATTACAATCTTAAAGAATCCGGCATAGAGAACAATCCTCAAAGCAAAGTACGAGATTAAGCAGTAAGGTCGTTCAGAGATTAAGAGAAGTAAAAAGTGATAAAGAGTTGTAAAGTATATTTTATTAACCTAATTACGACTCCCTTATATAGGGGAGCATAAATTAACAAAATAAAACCTATCACGGATTAAGTCAACCCGTGTATCATAGCAAACCCCTCGATCGAGTACTTTCAGATCACTCGATCGAGGTCTTCTCCAGCCATTGTACTCGATCGAACAGTTAACGCTCTCGATCGAGTAACTCCTATAAACTCCATTTCGATCGAGCTCTAAGAACTGCTCGATCGACCATCTATTCCAGCCAAACCACTCGATCGACTCATATTTCTACTCGATCGAGTGGATATCCAACGCAACAGCCTCAAATATGTCCTTGGCAGCTTCATGGATCTTCCTTCACACACCACGAGGCACAAATTTTGGTCTAATACTTCCGTCTCCTTACAGTGCATGCTAAATGGGAAGAATAAAGGTCAATTCCGCTACTATTAGGTCCATTTCTGCAATAAAGGCAAAACAAACCAATGAAGCCGATTCGGGGCATTTTGCAATACATAACGATACAAAAAGACATAGAAATGCGTGCAATAAAAGGCTAAAAAGTCAATATAAATTGCACGTATCAACATCGTTCGTGGAGGATCAATAGGAACCGTGAAGGTGTCACGAGAGCACTGCCGAGTCAAACGCTCGCCCAAGTACCACACAGGTCCCATGGACGTCCTCAGCAACAACCGACTCGAGCTCCTAGGATGAAGGACCTCAGCCACGAAAGCTGGAGCATCAGGGTACTCCTCCCAAGGTCTGGGCACTCACTAAAATAAGGAAACGAGGGGTCATTCCTATGATCGGCTCTAAGCGGGGAAGGGGGTCATTCTTATGGTCACTTCTAAATAAAAGACATAAATAAAGGAAAAGTAATCAAGGGTACTTATGTGCTCCAACTTCAGGGCATTCACGCCCCGTCGACAGACATCGTAAGAAGAGCGCTGGCTCTTCCTACGGCACACTACCCAGTCTCTCACGACAGGGTACGCCCTTGGCTCAGGCTCCGTCCTCTTGGGCGCGAAGCTGGGAAAGTAGGAGTACACCCACGCCTGCAAACAAGACAATCATTTATTTTTCTATGATGATGATCTTTCATGATTCAATAGAAATAAAAGAAAGAAAGAAATAATGATCTTTCATAAATGCAAAAGAAAGGTTCATACCTCCAACAAGAAACCAGGACCGATAGTAGCAGGAGAAGTTCCCTTCTCCATCAGCTCAGGATGTACCATGGCCCTCATGTAGCGAGTGAGGAACGCAAAGCCAGGAGTAACCCAGTCCCACCGACCTAGGCTACTCAAGTCAGACAGAAAAGGAAGAAGCTTCGTCGATAGCCTCTCCCCCTTGTTTCCGAGGTAAATCGAAGACAAGAACAACCACAACCACAAGCAAGCCCTCTGCTCCGCAGTACAAGGAGGAGGAGCCACCTTCCTCCCGTCTATCGTCACCGTTGCCGGGGTCTTACCCGCAAAGTAGTCCCTGACGTAAGAACTCGGCACTAACCCAGGAACGCTGGCAGCACCCTCGGCCAGGTTCCAAACGATCAGCCTCCTCGCCTCGGCTGAGTCCACTCTCATGGCCGTCAACGGCTACACCAAAGCCTCCTCTCCACATGGCAGACCCGAGATTATGCCGTTGTCCTCCAAAGTGACCCCGACCTCTCCAAAAGGCATATGGAAAGTCGAGGTCGTGTCTTAGTACCGATCATGGAAAGCTCGAATCAGGCTAAGGTTGGCCCGAATCTTCCTTTCCCTGATCGCTCTCCAAGCTCCCACCAGAGCCCCAAAGGCTCCCAACTCGACAATGGCCTTCTCTTCCTCCGACAGTCTCTCGAAGGCGTCCATCATCGCCGAGTAACCGGAAAAGGACCCCATGTTCCCGGCCTCCTGTACCAATTCGAAACAATATTATCTTTAGCACAAGACAAATGAGAAGTGAAATAGTAAACAAACAGGAAAGGCAATAAGGAATAATGACAAGTTCGAAACTTACCAGACTCCTCGCCGTCCTGTAAGACAGGTGGCTCTCTGCCGCCCAAATGAGATGTCTACCATCCCATTTCTCGGCCCACTCGGGTGCACCCACTAGCTAGCGACCACCACGTCCCACGTTGGCCCGCCTCGGGACTTCCTCAGCCTCCTTCTCGATTACCTCCTCTCTCGCTTCCCCTACAAGAGTAAGAGAAGGGTCAAAGTCTATGTCCATGGGAGCTCTCCCCAACATAGAAGGAATGTAACCTGCAAAATTAAAGTAAATTAGGCCGCGTCAAGCCACCACAAACCTCGGTGAGGTCGTTTTGAGCATTTTCAAGCCCTAATAGTGGCCTTTTCTAGCCATCTTTGGCCATTTCATTTGAAACCTGGCCACACATGTGGAATAGTGGGTCAAGTCAAGTCTAAGTTCAAGCTTAATCACGGATGTGAGTCGAAATTTCGGCAGCATTTCGCTATGATAGCGATTATGCCCTAGAAAAGTGTCCTGAAAAAGTTGTCACAAATCAAAAATCCGACATTATAGCAAGTTTAACCATTACACAAGGGTTCCAAAACACCAAATTTTATCGAAAATGGACAATCCTAAGGGCATTTTCGAAGCAATTTTCGAAACAGCTCAGAAACCGTCTCAATTTCGCTCAAATGCTCAATACTTGACGAAAACTCAAAAAGAATACATGGTTATGTTCCTAACATTGCCAATTATCCATTTCTAATATCAATTTTATCAAACAAATCCATTAGAGGCAAAACCCCTAATTTTTTCGACACAAAGGGAGAGGGAACCCTAATTTTTCGGCTCTAATTCAATCAAAAACAAGAATTAAAAGGAAGAATATAATGACCTCGATTAGTCATGATTAATGGCACGAATTGATCAAATTTTGACGGATTTTAGTTGGAATTTGAGAGAATTTGGAAAAGAATTGTGTTTTGAAATTATGAAAATGAAACACGGTTTATCGCGTTTTTACTCAGACAGGGACAAGCCCAGGAAAAGACGCAGCTCCTGCTGTGCCCTATCCAAGAGCCGCAACTCTTGCTGAGCTTGTTCCCCAGCATCCTTCCAGCTCAATTTTTGAAAATTCGTTATAAGTTCGTTATTTGTGGGCCCAAGTTTTGTGCGCCTCTTCTATAACGCCTTATATATTGTATTTGGTTTGTTGGGCATTTATTTTCGTCCGGACCTGTATATTTTTCTAAACGGACTGCAAAACCGTCACGATGTTTTATCTCCCAGCAAGGATCTTTTATCGGGATTTAGCTTGCAGCAACGAGCGGATTTCCAGCGGTGCTTAGGACGCGCCACTATCAGTCAAGCCTCTTCATTTTCTTTGACGGTGTTTTAAAACACACCTTTATTGATACTTTATTTCCAGCGAGAGTTCATGACAGCCGATTGCACTTCTCGAGAGATGGAGTTTGTTTGGAAGCAGATACAAGCAGATTTCCCAAGAAATGATTCAATCCAGACAGAATCATCAACATATTCCCCGACGAGAGTTCGCTTGAGACCGACGCTAGCAAATTCCCCCAGCAGTCTCTACCGACGTCCTGCTACCCACAATATTATTTGTTTCCTCATGGATTTCGGTAAAGGTGTCGTTCTCCAGATGTTCTCATACCAACTGTCTTTTAGGTTCCCAAACTCCCCAGGTTCATACGCCTAGCCTCTACCTATAGGATCGTAATTCTTTAGGATCGCCTTTTCTTAGGGTTCATACACTCAAACCATGGTTACCCTTAGGCCGCCTTCTCGTCAATGTTTTCCTTTAGGGTCCCAAACCCTAGCACAATCCTCATATATCTTTTAGGTCTTAACCTTAGCTCCTACGCTTGACCTTAGCTCCTACGCAACTCCGAAAGCACCTCGAGAAAGAAGTCACAGGTATGGTTTTTTCTTATAGCTGGCAAGCCTCCTTACGTAGTCTAATGGACTTTAAACGACCCTCCCCGATAGTCGACAGACTCTAAAATGTTCCCGACGACAGGTCCTTCGTTCAGACCCCTTGAACCGCCTCGCGTCGCCATAGTCGTCAGGTTGTAATCTTCAATTGACCTGATGGCTTGATGGAGCGATGTCGTCGGGTCACATCCAATCAAACACATTTATAATACTCAACAAACTACTAGTTAGCGGTAAGTCGAGGTCGATCCATGGGACGGTGTGCTTTGGGTTCTAAGTCTATCTATCTTAATTTATGCTAGTGTCACAATTGATTTGGGTTTGTAGTTGTGTCTATACTAATGCAAACAATAAGGTAAAACAAGCAATAAAAGGAAAGATGTAAACAATTGGTTAAAAGTGCTAGGATATCATGGGGTCATAGGGGATTCATGGTGTTGATCATACAAACATGTTTACAATTATAAGCAAGCAATTAGTGTTGTGGAGGAACCGAGTTGGTTTATGTCTTACGGTTCATAGGAAGAGTTGGGTCCCGGAGCCGAATCGATTAGATTGTACAACACCTACAAGTCGACTTACTTTCCTCCTATTCAACTTCTATGCATGGTCTAACAAGACTCGAGTTGGGTTATATCTTACAAGTCAAGTTGAGTAGATAAGAGATGGTAAAAATGCAAGGATTCATAGGCTTAGCATTTCATCAAACATAACATGTGCATAAAGTTGACATCACAACAAGCAAGCAATTTAATCATGTGAACATATTAGATTAAGCATGAATCAATCCCATGTTGGTTTCCCCTAATTACCCACTAATCCTAGCTAAAGAAACTACTCACTCATTATCATGGGAAACATGTCATTAATGGTGTCAATCATCACAACAAGTATAAACATGATAATAGAATGAAGAAATGAAAAATAAAGATTAAAGAGTAAAGGAATTATACCAAACTTGAGATGATCCAAATAATAAAGCAAAGAATAATAGAAGAAACTTGATTGATTGATGAAGGGTTGTCAATCCTCCAATAATAACCCAATAATCTTCAATTACCCAAAAGTAACAAACTTGAATAATAAACTTGAACAATAATTAAAGAGAGATTAATGTGTAATTTGTGGAAAGATTAAAGAGTAATCTATTCTAATCTACTCCTAATCTAATCTAAAGAAGGATTTTCTAGCTAAAAAAGATTGTTTTAAAGGATTATTACAAATGGGGTATTTATAGTGGAAATTAGGTGGATGCATTAGGGTTAACTAAGGGCTAAACTAGTAATTACACTTTTGAGATTTGAGCAGGGAGACTCCGGTATTTTTCGGAGGAAGGGAGTCTTTCTTTGAAGCTTGGAGAAGGCGAAATCATGCTGTGAAGGAATCCGTGCGTATTGTGGTCGGGACGGACGGATTCTGGGAGAAGAAGACGAGCGGATTCGCTAGAATCCGGGCGGATTCTGGTAGGGCAATCCGAGCGGATTCAAAGCAAGACGCTCGGATTGTGTAGTGTGGAGACGGGCGGATTGGAGACAATCCGCTCGGATTGTTCTTCAGCAACGATTCTGCTTCTTTTCTTCCCTTTTACTCATTCCTATTTTATTCTTGCGGGATTGGTCTTTAGTCTTTGCTTCCTCTTCATACTAGTCCATCTAGTGTCGTCAAGTAGCCTCCAAATATGCACGAAAGACGGGAATTTCCGCCTTATTATCTCCTTTTCTACAAAACATATGAAATGCGATAGAAAAGCAAATAGGAAGGTTTTGACGGATAAAATGGCCATGAAATGCTATAATAGTATGCAAAATAGGCTCAATTAGGGGACTAAATGTGCGCAAATAATGGTCACATCAAATATCCCCAAACCGAACCTTTACTCGTCCCGAGTAAAGAGGTGACTAAAACTAGACCTTTATTTAAACTAACCTAATAATATAGCCGATATGAGACAATTAGCGGGTCTCACTCCGCCCCTTCAACTCACAACAAGACAACCATGAGGTAGGATGCCTTCTTGCAAGGCAAGGTGGGTCTTGCCAAAATGGCGACACATCCAATCATTAAGCACACAAAAACACATAATGGATGTATCTACAAAAGAATAGCCACTTTCCTCATCTAAGTGGCGGAAATTATCTACAAGGGAAGCAATTCAAGGGTACACAATCTTTCATAGATGCAATTTGTTCAAACTACTAAGCCTAGAAGGATACCAATAAATCACCTCCAAGTTGTGTCAAGCTAGGGTACCTTTGTCCTCAATCGTTAAATGCTTTTGTCAAGAATAGACTCCCTATGGTGTTAGAAACACTGGAGGATCGCAGAATTCCCCCTCTTGCCTAGACAAGAAGAAGGGTCGTCCCCTCTCTACCATGCACAAAAATGGATACGATGGATAAAGGGATAAATAGATATTTGAGTTTCATTTGGGAGTTTGTTTTTGTTGTTGTTTTTCCCCCCAATTTCATGTGGCATATAACATTTGAGAACACTTTCTTGCCATTTCTTTTTTTGATTTTTGGCATTTCAATACTTGACAACTTTTCAACTTTTGCATTTTCTTTTGAACATTTTCAAAGTCACCCCATATGTAGTGAGGGTGGCTTATATTTGAAGCTTTAGGAGTTCTATTTTTGCTCCTCTTTTCTTTTTGATGCATTTTTGCAAACTTTCTTTTCACTTTTCATTTCATTGAACTCAAATTGATTTCTTTTTGTGCCCATTCCCTTTTGTTGACAAAAATGTGGTAGAACATGGATGATGGATGAATGCATGGTTTCAAGGGTCACCTTGGAATAAACGGTAGCCAAGGAGTTATCACACCATAAGGTACTCTTGACTAGGCCTTAATCCATGGGTCAAGGGATACTAGCATGACACATCCTAGGGTGTTTTACAAGTATTCTAACAAGCAAAGTCTTAAAAAGAAAAAGCATCTACTAGGGCCTATATACACTAGTCAAGCTTCCCAAGTAGACGGTTTCGCAAAATTTTTTCTAACATGCAAACTACATGCCATGATGCAACTAACATATATACATCCTAATGCAAATGATTCTACCAACTAATATGCCATATAAACTAAATGCAAGTCCTAAGTTCACATTGTTTTTACCGCATCAATCAAAATAAAGCCACATAGTCATTAACATAAAGAGGAAAAAGGAGATTGGAAAGATCATACCATGCGGTCTTCAATATCCTCATGTCTCGGATGTGGCGTAGTCAATCAATGTGAATAAAGATGAACAAACACAATATATACAATAATATATACATGACTACACTACAAAGGAAATGAACTTGTTTTTGGATTTTTAAATTTTTCAAATTTTTATGGGTTTTGTTTTTATGAAATTAAAAGACATATTTTTGGGATTTTTCAAAAATTTTCAATTTTTATCATTTTTTTGGAATATAAATTCCCATCCCCCACTTTATTTTGGACATTGTCCTCAATGTACATGTAGGAGTAGGAATAAAAAGGAAATACATGTTTTTGGAATTTTGATTTTTTGGAAATTGAAGTACAAATGCAATGATATGATATGAATGAATGCATGCTCTAACTAAATGCAATTCTATATGACATATATGACAAATGAATTCAATCTAAACTATACTATATGATGCATGATTTCTAGTAAATTATGGTCACCTATGATCAAACCTCCCCAAACCGATTTAAACACTATTTCTAGTGTAGAAATGAATAGGTTTGGCCATTAGTGACAATGCATGAATTCTAGTCTACATGCAATTATCTATATGAATTATATTACAATGCAACTATACTATGAACTAACTAATGTAAATGCAATATGAAATATAATACAAATGCAAGCTAAATGTATATGTATATACAAAAGAGAGAGGGAGAGATGGGTATCATACAAATGGAAGTGGTGAATTAGGCCTCTTTCACTCGTCATCCTCATTTTGATCATAGCCATAACCATGAGAACTCCCGGCTTGATCATATCCGGGTGCTTGGCCCCAATATCCTCCTTGGTCAAATCCTCCTCCTTGACCCGAGTACCCTCCGCCTTGGCTAGAATGCCCTCCGTCTCCTCGACCCCAAGCTTGGTCCCCATAATTTGGGAACAAGAGCTCCGGTTGTGCCCAAGAGGGTTTAGGACCATCGGGGTCAATATACCCTTGTTGAGCCATGTTATAGTATTGGGGGTAGAGGGCCAAGTAGTTGTCTTCCCTCCCTTTATGCACCCCAAGGTCCACTCTATTCATGAGTGCCATCAAATCATTAATACCCGGGGTATTGGGGATTGCCGGTTGAAATTCGGTATAAGGAGTAGGGTATGGCGGGATAGGTACGTAGGAAGGTGGGCGAAAAGGTGCACCCGGCCCTCCACGAGGTGGTTGACGGTGTGGCTCTTCCCTTTGAGGGGGATTATCAAGAATTTGGATTTCAAGGAGGTAGCTTGGTGGAGGAGAGTATGGACTCAATCTTGGGTCAATGCCCGGTATCTTCCATCCCTCAAGGACCATTGAGGTGCATCCCTTGGTGTGCCACTCCACACTCCCATCTCGAGTGTGGTTACACCACCGGTGACTGTGGAAGATGGTGTGTTCATCAATCAAAGTTCTCCCTTCAAGAGGGATATAGGTTCCTCGGGCATTGAACCCGGGGCAAAGGTGTTTGGCCAAAATTGTAATTAGACCTCCCATCACGAAGGTTTTGAGTTGGGTGGTCCCTTGAGCAAAATCATGGAACCTAGTAAGTATCTCAAGTGGCGTGTTGAAGTTATAACGCCTCACCGCTCGAACATTCAAATAAGATTCAAGAAAAGTTAAGTCGATGAGAGTACACCGATCTTGCTCGTACCTCCCATTGATGCAACCGGCTACAAAGCGTTCGGTGAATCGAATCACCGGGTGTTGGATAGCAAATGTATAGCAACGCTTTATATGGGTAAAGTCCCTCCCGGAGATAGCTTTCCAAAGAAAGTCCACATTGAAATTATCGGGCTTTTCGGTATAGTCGGTGGGTACTTCAAGACCGAAAACATAGGCAAATTCCTCAAGAGAAAGAACATGGTCTAGGTTGCATAACCTAAACTCCATGCCTACATTGTTGTGGGTATCCGCTACAATGCGAAGGCTACTCAAGAATTCAAGTGTGAGACTAAGGTAAATCTCTTTATGGGCATGGAAAAAGCTCCCAATGCCAAGGCCATTAAAGAACATCTCGGTAGGGTACCTTATCTTAAGGATTTCCAACACCCTAGTATCAACAAATTGAGTAGGTTCGTACTTCTTACCTAGGAGTTCGACGAATTTTTCGCGGTGTTCGTCGGATAGGAAGATCACTTCTTGGAAGTTATTGAGTTGCTCAATGCCTCCTCTCATTAAGGGTCGGGTGCTCCTTGGTAGTATTACCTCTCGTGGTGTTGAAGAGCTTGATCCCTTGCGCTTCTTCCCGATTGATTCAATCAATTTCTTGGCCTTTCCTTTGGTGCTCATATTGGTGATGGGGGTGTTTTTGAGGATTGGAGGGTGATTTTGAGGATTGAGATGAGTGTTTTAGGGTTTGGTAAGGTGAGAAAATGAGGGAGAAGAGGGGTGATTATATAGAAGAAGTAGGGAATCCGAACGGATAAGATTGGATCGAACCCGTTTATCCGCGTAGAAATGATAAATCCGAGCGGATTTAAGACGGGACGGGCGGATTGTCGGGAAAGAAGACGGGCGTCTTTTGTAGAATCCGCACGGATTCTAGGACAGAGAATTTCTTTGGCTGGGAAGCAGGGAAAAGACGGGCGGATTTTCTTCAGGACGCACGGCTTGATCTGGACGGGCGGATTTTCTATAATCCGCACGGATTTTGACACAGTTCAAAATCTTGCTTCTGGATGACACACGGGACGGGCGTCCCGTGAAGAAGACGGATGGATTGTCTGGGACGGGAGGATTTTCTAGAATCCGCACGGATTCTTCAGCAGTTTCAACATTTTCTTTCCCGCGGGCCCTGGACGGGCGGATTTGCTGGAATCCGGGCGTCTTCTTCTCCTCTCCTTCTCCTTCTTTCTTTTTGATGAAGCAACATACCCTTTTTTTTTCACTGATTTTCTCTTTTTCCTTATCTTTTTCTGAAATTTGCTCATAAAATTGAAGGAAATGTAGATCTATATACATACTAACATACTCATATATGTTAAAATTAATTTGTCATAAAATTAAAACGGATTTTATGCATGCAAACATTAATAAAAGAGAAGAGAAATAATGTCCTTACATTCAATATTTCGGCTATATTGGGCACAAGAGAGATCACCTTTCTCTTCTTGTTCTTGAGCTTTTCCAATGGAAGAACAAAGATCTAAGCATAAGATCTCTCCCCAAGCTTTATACCCAAGGCTTTCACTTAATTTGATTAATATTACAAGAACTAGTATAATATTAATGTGGTAGAAAAATTGAACCAAAAACATTTATAAACACATAAATGTTTCGGTTTTATGGAGGAAGAAGAAGAGAGGTTTTTGTCTCTCTAGAATTCTATATTTTGGATAAGTAAAAGAATGAAATCCTCACTAACACATTTTAGTGTAATATTAGGTAAAATTGGATGAAAAACCAATGATGGTTTTCACATCAAAAACCGGGTGGAGGGGGGTTTATTGGGTAGCCAATGCATGCATACATTTGTCTTCACAATGTTTAGTAGGCTTGCATGGCTACTAAAGCATGTAATGATTGTGTTTACCACTTAATAAAACAACCACAATATTAGCTTAAACCTCCTCTTATTTTCGGCACATATGTTAATATGGTATCCATATTATTTTTGTCAATTGTAAATATGTCACATGTCATATGTGACATAAATTTGTTATGTATTTTTAACATATTAAAAATCAACGTATTAATAAAAATACGTCACATACAAAAATCGACTTAGTAATTTCATAATTACTTGTGCCAAAATATTTTTACCATTTATAAATTACAACCGATTGTATTTATAACAATTCATTCAAATTTAATTGTTACATTAAACAATTACTTCATCCGAGTAATGATACAATTCAATTACTTGGACCGTATCTCATTTAATCACATTTCAATTTGATACGTAAATTTTACTTCCAAAATCGCCCGTCAATTTTCAAGTAATTTAATTAACTCGTAACATTATACGATCAATTAAATAATCAATTAAGAGTATTGCCCTTTAGGTATGACCTAGGGGGTCAACTGATCACCACCGTCACACGACAGTAATGTCAAACTCTAGTCAGCCAATCATTACCGATATATGTTGACCAAATTGACAAGAATAATATTACTTCCCAATTGTATTCTTAAAATGAGATTTAGTAATGATATTTAAATCATGTGATCGCACTATTGTTGAGGACACATTTCCCAACAATCTCCCACTTGTCCTCGACAAGTGTGCGTCACCAATTCTCTTGTCCTATTACTATCTCCCACTCAATGCAAGGTGTCTTTCAGGTCGTACTTGCAAGTGATCATATCGAGAGTGGTTTCCTCGATCTGGAGAATAACTGATTGACCGGATTTATCCACTCTGGATACCTTCCGAGCGTGGCCACGCATTTCCAGTTCATTACTCCTCGAGTGGCCCTGAGATATTGTTATAACCCTGACAAGGGGATGGACAATTCCTATCGCACTCATTCCCTTCGACTAGCCACAGGCCATCATAACCCAAAATATGCCCATTTGACCCCATTTACGAAGGTCGTAGTAACACAAATCAAAGTTAATCTGAAACTGTGCCATCTTAGGTGAATAGTCTTTAGTCAAAAGAATCGACTCATTAGAATACTATAGCAGCTCTCGCCACGACCAGGCTATATAAATTTCCCAGAACTCTATAAGCGGTCATTTAGGCCCGACAAGGTGTTCCTAACATCTGCTATGTGATCGACTAGTCATCTCACATGACTGTATGGCACTTGAACTTGCCATCAATCGCATCACACTCTAGTCACTTCGAGACGTCACCTCATACAAGTGACTATGGGCGAATACAATGTTAATCCGTGTTCACTTTAACGGGGTTCAATTGTCTCTACAACCCGTTTGGATGTAACAAGGTATAATAAAAGAGTTTTAAAGTAAAACTCGAACGACAAATGCGATTATCACACATGAATAGTCAATGCCTGATTACTATTTCATGTTCTATAATCTAATTTGATCTTGTACGTAGTTGTTCATTTCAATTCAATTGAAATGGCACGACTCATCATGTTTAGCCTTTGAGAAGGCTTTGGTCAGTAGGTTTTATCAATTTCTTGTACCTTACTCAACCTTACTACATACTCGTTTTCCTTTGTAATGTATACATTTGCATTACAAAACTTTCTGAGTACGTGTCGAGATCCAATCAAGACATAGGTCCTCTAGCCTAAGAATAGCTCCCACTTTGTTTTCACAAAGGTGTGGGACTCATCCTCTTGCACATCTCATGATTGCAAGTGTACTCAATTTCCGTTATAAATATCTCTCATTGTTCTTTATTGCCTAGAACGATTCTAGAAAATCTATTTCTTTATTAACATTGCCACAATGGTATCTTAACCATCCTAATGTGTTTTGATTATGGTTTTGTCGGAAACCATGCGCAACCTCAATTGTCAATTGTCACTTGTGTAACACCCTTACACAAAATTGCATCATAAACACTTTGCTTTACTTCCTTAATGCTTCTGCATGCACTTAAGGGTAATCTTTATGGCGTACTTGGCAAAGATTACTTAAATTCGATTTTGAAAACAATTCATCATACTCAAAGTATATGAAGTGTTATACATCATTACTTATTTAATTGATCCGGCAGCGGAAGCAAATGGAATCAATCAAATATGTTCGATTTAATTGAACTAGTCATGAATCTTATCAACATAAGACTTCTTACTGACGCTAATATCATGTGGATTTATCTTCATAAATCCGGATATTCAAGATGTATTATAATGCTCCAAAAGTCTTAAATCATTCTCGATGATCAATATGTCATCCACATATCGGACTAATTAAAATTTCCGTAACTCCCACTAAACTTCATGTATAAACACAACTTCTCGACTTATCGAGAAATGTTTTATCACATGATCCAAAAATGTTGATTCCAACTCATTGATGTCCTACTTAAGACCCTCTCTTAAGTTTCACATTATCTTAGGATTGCAAGAATCTTCAAAACTCAAGACATGTATTGAATACATTCCTTCTATTGAAGAAGTGGGTTTTAGATTCACTTTCTATGTATTTCATAACCTCATAATGAAACACAATCCCTAAGAAGATCCAAATAGACTTAAGCATTTCAATTAGTGCAAAACCCTTTGCAACCAATCAAACTTTGAAATCTCTCTTTATTAGTGCAAAACCGTTTGCAACTAATCAAGCCTTTTTATTTCGGATTTTCATGGCTCTAAGCCTTATATTGAGTTGTGACTTAATCACTCTTATGTAAGTCATATGTTCATTACTTTCCAGAAGTAATCAATCTTGAATCAAACAATTTCTTTGTAAGTTATAAGCTCTTTACTTTCTTAAAAGTAACATGAATTCATCATTTTTAACAAGTGACGAATTTTAACCTCCTAGGTTTTGAAGAAACAATGTCTTACACAAAACGTCTCATGTAGCCAAGAAAGACCAGTTTCTTGCGACAACGTTTTACACAAAACATCTCACGTAGCCAAGAAAGACCAGTTTCTTGCGACATAACATCTTTGTGGCTCTTTGAATAATTTCTCCCACTCTGTCTTCTAAAAATAAACTTGTATTTTAGAAAGACAGCTTCATGAGCCGCAAACCCGTCGTGCTCGTGATTATTGAAAGGGAAAAAAACAGCATTTGTTTCTTGTGAAAACTTACAAATATGGTACCCTTACCATTTCATATCTCATATGATTCGATTTAGTGGAAAATAAATTAGACAAAATTGATAAATTCCCCAAAAGGATCAAGTGACTCAAAGTTACTTGATTGAAGTCCAAACCATATTGAATAGCGTTTGAATTCATATCCAACCACACATTATTCAATAATGCGTGTTAAGAGAGATTAACTTGTGATACTATATCACATTTCCTTTGGCTTATATCAAAGTCTTTACTTTGATAGTCCCATCACGACTAAATCGTGATTCCTTGAACTTTTGAACTTCTTCAAAATTTCTCTATTTACCTTATTAAATGAACACACTAGTGTCAACTTAAATCGTTGGTAAAAGAAAATGATCAACCTATTTTGGATCAATGATTACAACCTCGATCTCCTTTTCAACCAAAAGGCACGAGATATCTTGCTTTGAATACAAGATACGCATAAACCATTAACAATCTAATGGTTTCAAGAGTACTCGATAACTCTTTGCGTTCATCATTTCAAAAATCTTTAAGGTTTAATCTTGGGATACCAATTTGAGTCTTGCATCATCTTCATGATATATCATTCTAGTTTGGTTTAGAATATAATAACCTTGATAATGGGCTAGCCATACATCAAATCGTGGTGTATAGGGTCACAAAAGTGAAACCTCTTTTGTATCTTAACAAGTTTGTATTCTTATTTAGAGTTTATGTACTTAATAGTCACAATTAAGTACAACTCCAAACCCAAAACTAGATTTAGTACACAATGACTCTATCTCTCAACTTCATTGTTGCTAGTCGTCATATTCTATTCATCCTATGTATCCAACACAATGATGAAAACCTCCACTGGTTTCTAATATTGACGAAGTAGTATTAGCAAAATTTTATGTTTAATCAAATAAACATTTAAAGAAGAAGGTCCCATTAGATGTCCCACAACTAACTTGTTGATTCTTCAATAATTTGGGGTAGTTTCCTTTCTCGTGTCCAACATTTAAGACAATGGAAACTATATCGGTCGGGATTGATGGGTTTAGTATCGTCATTCTCAACAACTTTACCTTTAACATTACCTAGTATCAATTCCATTATAATCTTTACTTCTTGAACCTCGTCCTCATCTTAACGGTTTAAGAGAATGCTCCCACTCATTTCAATGAGTCTTTGCTTTGAGAAGCAAAATTGAATTCATGAAGATTACTCTTCATTTGTTCGTTTTAGTCTTAAAAACTTTCATTGAAGTGGTTGCGTTATTTTGGTCAATTATGAATTCTGAAAATCTAATCACCAAAACAATATTATCTTTTCAAGGTACTTAATTCATTTAAGTATATGAAAAACAATCCATTGTAAGTAGATGTGTTAGTCAAGAATCAAAAACCTGTTTGATAATGAATAACTTTTATCTATACTCTTTACAAGAGATCCTTAGCAATGGTTCATTTGAGGTTTTAGAAGCAAATTCATATTTGTCTTTAGTTACGAAATTTTAATGGAGATTTGAATCAAAAACGAAATGATATCGTATATGAATTGTGGTAAGGAAATAGAACAATATAATAACGGAATAGTGGAAAAAACTTAACATTTATCGTTTTATTAATACTTGGTAAAACAAGTATAGCATTTACATAGTGACCTCTACCCAACTATGATAAATGATTCCAAGATCCAAATTCATATTAACTTGGGCACGGTAGGGCCGATTCATCCCTTATCAATATAACTCGGTGGATTAACTCTTAATCGATTCTACTTTTAGAACTCTTGGTCGATAAAATTACTCTAATAATTATCTATAGCCCAAAACACATCCGACAAGGGCACGGTAGGGCCGATACATCCCTTATCAAAAACTTTTGTTGAGTTCAATCCAAATTTCGAATAAATGTGTCCATGATCCAAATCCACATCAACTCGGGCACGGTAGGGCCGATTCATCCCTTATCAACATGAATTCGGTGGATTAACATTCATCACCCACTTCCCCTACGTAACAAGGTTTGTACCCCGGTAGGGCCGAGCGCACTCCCTCGCGAAATAGGTTTTCATGGTTTCTACTATTTGGTAAGGCTATGTCTCAATTAATTGTTTTAGCGAGAGGTCATGTCAATTTATTATCTATCACGTTTGAAGTGAACTAAAGCGGTGAACTACGATAATTCGAATTGACACGGTCGATAAACTCGATAAAATAAGGATGCATGTTTAGTTATGGCGATTTAGCGATGCATGTGACATAAAATAAAATGCAAGCATAAAATAAATAAATCCTAGTATGGCCTTCCTAAAGAATAGAAAACTATTTATCTATTACAAATTCGGAAACCAACTCCATTGGCCCCTTGAACTTCGGTTGTGGCACGCATCTCGAGGTAACACCGTCTTTATGTATCGCCATTCTTGAAGAAATCCGTCTTTAGGAACTCCGGAATGAATAAAATTACATAATAAATTACATAAATCCTATTATACATTTGTAACTAAAATAAAATAAATCTATTAAAATTACAAAACGGTGATACGAGATCACAATAAAAATTACAACCGAATCGATATTCCCATTCATTTCGGGAAATACCAATTAAAATCTAAGGCCATACTAAGTAAAATTACATAATTCAAAAATTACATAAATTAAAATTATGACAATCATAAAGAAAAATGCAGCATTATATTATGTATAAACATGCTCAATTTTATGCTAAATCGCCTTTAATTAGCCAATATCATATATTACTCGGTTTTTACGGATTTGCGTGATTTCAACATTTTATAATCACAAAAATACATAAACTCATATTTATGCATAAGTTAATTACCCTAACCTCTTAGGACTCAAAATATAGTCTTCACTAATAATTTGACCATAATTAACCTTTATTTATAAAATTGTTCATAAATGGACCAAAAATTACAAAAATAAGCCATTAAACTTCAAATAAATCCAAAAATTTCAAATAAATTCAAAATTTGAAATTTAAATTCATGAACATTCTGGAAAAATTCCATGACACTCATAATGTTCAAAATCTTAGGTTAAAAATTTCGAAATTTTTCCGGAAAAACAATGTTGCGGTTTATCGATATTTAATAAAATAATCATAAAAACATGGAAAAATTATTTTCATTAACTTTTCAATTTTAGATCTGAAAAATACAATAAAATGCAACATTAGACGTTTTTCCTAAGTCATAGATTATGTTTTATTAATTTTCAACTAATAATGTCACTATTTATGCCATTTTTCTTCAAAAATTCATAAATCATGCTAAAAGACTTCTTTATAGCCAATTATTTTACACACATCTTGTAAAATTGCATGTGACAACATATAAATTTTCTATGACCAGATTCGAAATTTAACTCATATTATCCTATTTTTCTCTTAAATCCATATTTAATAATGAAAAATTCATTTTTCGAGCATAACAAGTGCAAAAATTATGAAAAATTACAGGTTATCTCAAAATAATATATGTGATAACATATCCAAAGATCAACTTAAAATTCGAAGTATAGCTAATTTTCGACCAAAAATGACATTTTTACTCATAAAATCACATTTAAATGCCATTATTGAAAATTATGAACAATAAAAATCCGAAAAATTAACCAAAATATCCTAAAACACTTTAGGACCAGAAATATTAACATGCATGTAATAATTTCGTGATATATCATAATAACACAAATTTTACAAGTTTTATTTGTTATTCATATAACTCGGAAAAACTTTTAACCAATTTGCATGCAAACAACCGTGGCTCTTGATACCGATTGAAGGAAATGTAGATCTATATACATACTAACATACTCATATATGTTAAAATTAATTTGTCATAAAATTAAAACGGATTTTATGCATGCAAACATTAATAAAAGAGAAGAGAAATAATGTCCTTACATTCAATATTTCGGCTATATTGGGCACAAGAGAGATCACCTTTCTCTTCTTGTTCTTGAGCTTTTCCAATGGAAGAACAAAGATCTAAGCATAAGATCTCTCCCCAAGCTTTATACCCAAGGCTTTCACTTAATTTGATTAATATTACAAGAACTAGTATAATATTAATGTGGTAGAAAAATTGAACCAAAAACATTTATAAACACATAAATGTTTCGGTTTTATGGAGGAAGAAGAAGAGAGGTTTTTGTCTCTCTAGAATTCTATATTTTGGATAAGTAAAAGAATGAAATCCTCACTAACACATTTTAGTGTAATATTAGGTAAAATTGGATGAAAAACCAATGATGGTTTTCACATCAAAAACCGGGTGGAGGGGGGTTTATTGGGTAGCCAATGCATGCATACATTTGTCTTCACAATGTTTAGTAGGCTTGCATGGCTACTAAAGCATGTAATGATTGTGTTTACCACTTAATAAAACAACCACAATATTAGCTTAAACCTCCTCTTATTTTCGGCACATATGTTAATATGGTATCCATATTATTTTTGTCAATTGTAAATATGTCACATGTCATATGTGACATAAATTTGTTATGTATTTTTAACATATTAAAAATCAACGTATTAATAAAAATACGTCACATACAAAAATCGACTTAGTAATTTCATAATTACTTGTGCCAAAATATTTTTACCATTTATAAATTACAACCGATTGTATTTATAACAATTCATTCAAATTTAATTGTTACATTAAACAATTACTTCATCCGAGTAATGATACAATTCAATTACTTGGACCGTATCTCATTTAATCACATTTCAATTTGATACGTAAATTTTACTTCCAAAATCGCCCGTCAATTTTCAAGTAATTTAATTAACTCGTAACATTATACGATCAATTAAATAATCAATTAAGAGTATTGCCCTTTAGGTATGACCTAGGGGGTCAACTGATCACCACCGTCACACGACAGTAATGTCAAACTCTAGTCAGCCAATCATTACCGATATATGTTGACCAGTTGACAGTAACAATATTACTTCCCAATTGTATTCTTAAAATGAGATTTAGTAATGATATTTAAATCATGTGATCGCACTATTGTTGAGGACACATTTCCCAACAAAAACATGTAAGATGACTCTCTCTCTCTCTCTTCTCTCTTATGCAAGAAATTTAATGCAAAATGGAAATGTACAATATTATACAAGTGAAAGGATTCAAGAAATATCTTACAAATGGTGGTTTCGAGGTAGGACTCCACCAAACTAGTTCAATTTGTAGGGACTCTTATCCATAGACACTACAAGAAAAACTAAAACAGGCGACCGAAATTTGGCGACTGATATATGATGTGGAAGAGAGACTGCCGGGGGAGGATGAGGCGGAGGAGGAGGAGGAGAGAAGGGAAGAAGAGGAGGAGAGGAGGGGGGAAGATGAGGTGAGGAGGAGAAGGGAGGAGGAGAAAAGGAGGAAGGACGAGGGGTTTGGAGATGAAGATGATTATGATGATGATGATGACGATGATGACGATGAGGAAGAGGATGAGGATGAGGACGAGGGGTTTGAAGATGAAGATGAATAAATTGGTATAATTTTGTATTCCTCAAGAGTAAATTATTAAAATTTAGAAGTCTGTATAATTTTCATTTATCATTATTTGTGTTAATTTTTATTTGTATTATCTGCGTATGGGGAGCAGTCGAGGTAGGAAGCGTGGAGGCGGCTCAGGAGGAGGACAGAGTACGCGTCCGGAGCAGGAGGAGGAGTTTGTGCAGGAGGATCCGATGCAGACAGACGGTGACGGTGAGGAGACTGACGCTACCGAGGAGCCACCACGGGTGCCGATACGGTACACTTCGGATCATAAGATGATTCTTGAGCCGGCGGGATTATGGTAAGTTTTATTCTTTATTAGTCTACTATTTTGTTTTTTTTTTTTTTATTTTTTTTTTTTAAATAATAATTGTTTGTAATTTTACATGTTCAAAATAAATGCAGGTTTATGGACGATTGCGTGGTACGAGGTGTCACGAAAAGCACGAAGACTAATTTCGTGGGTCCAGTTCCTACATCGTGGACACAAGCTTCTCATGCACAAAGAGATGCGTGGTTCAATAACTTTCGGGTATATATTTTCCGTAATTCTTTGTTTTAATAACCAAGGTTATACTTTTATAAATACTAATATGAAATTTTGTCGCTTTTTTTTTTGTAGCAAGCATTTGCTTGGTCACCGTCTCAAGAACGGAATGTCCGTATCAGGTACGAGGAAGTCGGTACTCGACGATATCGAGACGTGATTTGGAAGGTAGTTAGGCGCCCAAAGGAACCAGACCACATGAAAGGTATTTAATTAACTTGTTTTGTTATTTGTATTAATTAGTATATACTCTCTTATATTATAAATAATATCAGTAACTTATTAGTTATGATTTCATATGTGTAATTGTAGGTGACAAGTATGAAGGCTTAATAAAGCATACCAAAACTCCCGCTTTTCAGAAGAAGTCTAAGCAAGCATCCCTCAACAAAAGAGGAGGAAAGGAAGACGCCGTGAACGAGCCTACTCATTACGTGGTTCACGATCGTTCTGGAATCGTATGTTGGGTGTAAGTTTGTCTATTATTTCACACTTTTTTTTTTTTTTCAATGCAACATGTTTATTTTATGTTAGATTTTTTGTTGATTTTCTAACATGTATGTTTTTTTTTTCATTCAGAGAGGAAAGAAGAAGTCACAGCCGATTGCGTCGGTACATTAACTGCTTTCGGACACGCATTCCAGGGTTGACCACAAAGGGGTTAGAACTTGGACTAAGCCAAAAGACAAGCAATTATATGTAAGTTTCCGTAACACTTAATTTTTGTTAATTTACTCTCTTTTAAAATGTCGTATATAAGGTGGTTACCATATTAACTTACAACCATTTGTTTAATATTGTAGGAAGCATTTGAACAAGAAAAAGCCGCCAATCCAGAAACTCCGGATAATGACATATGGTTTAAGTTGGTGGATGGCTTCAAGAAAGGGAACGTGTATGGTACCGGAAGTTCAACACCGGCTTTCTATGAGAAAACGCGTAGGAGATCGACTTCAACAATTCCCAGCAACACGTATCAACCGGGAATTATTAGTCAACTTCAAGGTCAAATAAGAGAGCGTGATGAACGTGATGCCAAACGTGATGAAGAACTTGCCAAACGTGATGAAGAATTCCGGCAAATGAAGGAAAGAATGGAAATGTTTGAGAATTGGTGGCAAGGTTGTAACCCCGGACCTAGATCCAACTACGATCCAAATGATCCGCATGGTCCACATGGGGGGAGTGGAGCCGGTGTTGGCTTCCAAGTAAGATGATTTTAGCATGTAAGCTTGTAAAACTTGAACACTTTAGACTTGAACATTTAGAATAGCTTAGCTTGTAAAACTTTCATTTTCAATATATGAAATGAAGTTTGAGAAATTGGGAGGTGTTGGGTTGAAATGTATGGTGTTGTGTGTGTTGAAATTTGGGATGTATGGTGTTGTGGAACATCGGTTTGTATGCAGGTTGTAAATATTTGGCTAGCAATGAAAACGAAAAAAACCACCAAAACTTACAAAGAGCTTTGGCGGCGATTTGTGATTTGGCGACGCAAGTCGTATCGCCAAATTAGCGGCGATTCAAGGTAGTCGCCAATTTGGCGATCGATTTGTAGTCGCCAAATCCCAAATCGATCCGCCAAATTGCCTCAACTAAATCGCTCGTCACCCAAAAAAGGCGACTGTCTTGGCATTTGGCGACTGCTATTCAGTCGCCAATTTGGCGACTACCTTGAATCAGTCGCCAAATTGGCGACTACCCCATCCGTCGCCATTTTAATCATTTGGCGACTGATTTTTCAGTCGCCAAATTTGGCGACCGACTTTAGTCGCCAAAGCTAGAAAAGGCGACTAAGGTCCGCGACTGACCTTTGGCGACTGATTTCAGTCGCCAAATTGATTTTGGCGACTGATTTCAGTCGCCAAAATCAGTCGCCTGTTTTAATTCTTTTTGTAGTGAGAGCTCAAAGCTCTTAATAAAAGATCAAAAGCTTGTGAACAAGCTCCAAATAAGCATAAGTATGGGTTGCTCAACTTCAAGACGAAGCTTGGCCAAAGGAATTTGTCATTCATTCTTGTTTTCTTCCTCTTCTTGGCACTTGGATATTCACGATGCTTCAAACCAATTAGCCCATGATTCCTTTCATCACTAGGTATGAAGTATGGTTTATTTTCGTCCGGAGACTTCCACTTACCACCTTCTCTTTCACTTTCGGTGATGATGATAGCATTTGAATTTATCAATCCTTCATGAGTAGAAGGAGAATCCTTATGACCTTGATGACCGAGTTCCTTGGAAGTGGTCATTGTGGGTGCCAAATTTCCACAAGTAGCTTCACGTGCAAGTTTCTCTTTGAGCTTTGCCACCAAGTAGCTTTTGTATGATGCCTTGACCTTTTGAAGGAGGTCCACCATATCCTCTCCAACAATCATTGGCTCCATGGTAGGGGCGAAGTAGTCTTCATGGGAAATGGGGAAAAGGAATTCATCTTCTTCATGGAAGCATACCTCAAACTTCTCAAGGATGGGGTCCTCAAGTAAGGCAATCTCACAACTCCATTCCTCTTCTTCATTGCAAGACACATATCCCACATAAGCTTCTTCCATAGGCTTGTCATCATCGCTATCTCCATATGAATCATAGATGGGGGCTTCACTCCTCTTCATTAATTCTTCCTCCACCATCTCAACATTCACATCAAATGTCACACCCTCATACTCACAAAGGCTAAGAGTATTTGGCTTACTCAACCTCATGTCTTCATCATCAAATACCACACTTTCATACTCACAAGAGCCCAAAGAGGTTGGCTCTTCCCACTTCTCATCAAAGGTAACTCCTTCAAATTCGCATTCATGATCAATTTTTGAGGAATGGTGAGGAGTGGTTGCTTGAGTTTCTTTTATTTGGGCAATTTGAATCTCCAACTCCTCACCTTGGGTAATAATGCCTTGAAGAACAATGTCCCTTCTTTGGCTCTCTTCTAGCATTTTTTTGAAGAAGTTTTGTTGATCTCCCATCATTTGGAGAATCACATTTTGAATGGGCTCATTTTCTTATTGTGGATGAGTGTGAAAATGGTTGTATTGTGGCATTTGGAATTCATTTTGAAGTGGGTATTGGGTGGGTGGTTGTTGTGGATGTTGGATGTGGTGATTTTGGTGGGAAAAATTGGGGTAGTAGTTAGGATTTTCATTGTATGAATAGTAAGGTAGGTTTGTGTTGACTTGCTCCTCAAACTCCCCACACCCATAGTCATACTCAAAAGATCCACCACATACTCCATATGTCAAGTCTTGCATCATCATGGTCAAGATAAAGATACTACTACAAACATGGAAACTACAAGAAAACGGTAAAAACAAACCTTGGGGAACCAGTCGTTGTAGTATAGTGGTAAGTATTCCCGCCTGTCACGCGGGTGACCTGGGTTCGATCCCCGGCAACGGCGCCATTTTGATGGAGTGATGTCGTCGGGTCACATCCAATCAAACACATTTATAATACTCAACAAACTACTAGTTAGCGGTAAGTCGAGGTCGATCCATGGGACGGTGTGCTTTGGGTTCTAAGTCTATCTATCTTAATTTATGCTAGTGTCACAATTGATTTGGGTTTGTAGTTGTGTCTATACTAATGCAAACAATAAGGTAAAACAAACAATAAAAGGAAAGATGTAAACAATTGATTAAAAGTGCTAGGATATCATGGGGTCATAGGGGATTCATGGTGTTGATCATACAAACATGTTTACAATTATAAGCAAGCAATTAGTGTTGTGGAGGAACCGAGTTGGTTTATGTCTTACGGTTCATAGGAAGAGTTGGGTCCCGGAGCCGAATCGATTAGATTGTACAACACCTACAAGTCGACTTACTTTCCTCCTATTCAACTTCTATGCATGGTCTAACAAGACTCGAGTTGGGTTATATCTTACAAGTCAAGTTGAGTAGATAAGAGATGGTAAAAATGCAAGGATTCATAGGCTTAGCATTTCATCAAACATAACATGTGCATAAAGTTGACATCACAACAAGCAAGCAATTTAATCATGTGAACATATTAGATTAAGCATGAATCAATCCCATGTTGGTTTCCCCTAATTACCCACTAATCCTAGCTAAAGAAACTACTCACTCATTATCATGGGAAACATGTCATTAATGGTGTCAATCATCACAACAAGTATAAACATGATAATAGAATGAAGAAATGAAAAATAAAGATTAAAGAGTAAAGGAATTATACCAAACTTGAGATGATCCAAATAATAAAGCAAAGAATAATAGAAGAAACTTGATTGCTGATTGATGAAGGGTTGTCAATCCTCCAATAATAACCCAATAATCTTCAATTACCCAAAAGTAACAAACTTGAATAATAAACTTGAACAATAATTAAAGAGAGATTAATGTGTAATTTGTGGAAAGATTAAAGAGTAATCTATTCTAATCTACTCCTAATCTAATCTAAAGAAGGATTTTCTAGCTAAAAAAGATTGTTTTAAAGGATTATTACAAATGGGGTATTTATAGTGGAAATTAGGTGGATGCATTAGGGTTAACTAAGGGCTAAACTAGTAATTACACTTTTGAGATTTGAGCAGGGAGACTCCGGTATTTTTCGGAGGAAGGGAGTCTTTCTTTGAAGCTTGGAGAAGGCGAAATCATGCTGTGAAGGAATCCGTGCGTATTGTGGTCGGGACGGACGGATTCTGGGAGAAGAAGACGAGCGGATTCGCTAGAATCCGGGCGGATTCTGGTAGGGCAATCCGAGCGGATTCAAAGCAAGACGCTCGGATTGTGTAGTGTGGAGACGGGCGGATTGGAGACAATCCGCTCGGATTGTTCTTCAGCAACGATTCTGCTTCTTTTCTTCCCTTTTGCTCATTCCTATTTTATTCTTGCGGGATTGGTCTTTAGTCTTTGCTTCCTCTTCATACTAGTCCATCTAGTGTCGTCAAGTAGCCTCCAAATATGCACGAAAGACGGGAATTTCCGCCTTATTATCTCCTTTTCTACAAAACATATGAAATGCGATAGAAAAGCAAATAGGATGGTTTTGACGGATAAAATGGCCATGAAATGCTATAATAGTATGCAAAATAGGCTCAATTAGGGGACTAAATGTGCGCAAATAATGGTCACATCATGGCTATACTTTGACTTTCGCCTTCTCCAAGCCTCAGTCAAAGTGGAGGCTCTGTAGATACCTCATTTCTACACCTTCCGCCAACCACCCAGTGATGATTGGGCCGCATGTTTGGTACGCGGAACGATTTATGACAATCCATAAGTTTATCATCAAGTGATAGCTTAAATACTTGTGTCTACCCCTTGGTCGTCATTTATGCGCCTATACGGTCATTTTGATACTAATTAGAGTTCATTTGGATTTCGGGTCAAAAACCGCTTCATTTTCTAAGAAACCGTTTAAAATGCCGAGTCAAAATGTCCTAGAATATTCCGGATATTTATTCCATAATTTAATTTATATCTTTTGGTAAAATATATCTCGTATATCTTATTTTAAGGAATAAGGAAGTAGAGATCTACCGCAATTCCCTAAAAGAAACGCGGAAATCTTTCTTCCACAGGAGGAAACCTCTGGGGAAATGACGCAGCAGATGCTGCGCCTCTTGGAAGGATCGCAGCAGCTGCTGCGCCCTTTCTCCAGCTTGTTTTCACTGTTTTCAGTTTTTTTCCGTGATTTCTTTCCAAAGTTTGGGTCATTCTAAAACTCTTCGCATATTTTAGTATAAATAGAGACCTTCGGTCTCCATTTTTCACGCGAGTGTCCGCCCTTCTCTTCTCCCTTTGCATTCTAAGACCGTGCTCTAAGCTTTTGACGCCTATGTGCTTGATCAATCGACCACGTAAGCTCAGATCATTCTGACTTCCAGTCACGTTGCATGACCGACCAATTTGACGACTACACATCAATTAATTTAATCTAAATCCTCTAACGAGGGCACTTTCTACATACATTCGAGTCGAGCAATCACTAACGTTAACTTAGTCAATCTCGTTTCGTCAATCATGTAAGTCTGAGGGTGTAAATCCCATCTTTTTATTGTATTTTATTTTTTGTACTCATTATTGTAAATTTACGTCAAAAGTATGTTTAAAACCGATTTTTAAAACCCTTTTGTCAAATTGTTTTTACGGAACAAAGAAAGAACCAGGCGTCCGGAAGAAATGCGGCCCATGCTGCGCCTCTTCGAAGGGTCCCAACACCTGCTGCGCCTCTTCCAGAGATTGCCGCTGCTTCTGCTCTTCTTCTTCTTCCTCGGTTTTTCCTGTTGTTTTCGTTTCGTTTCTTTTACTTTCTTATTTTATTTCATTTCTTTGTACATAAAATAACTTTTAATGTATTCCTTTTAATTATCACGTTTTATTTACGACCTAGATCCCTTATAATCAATATTTTTGGGTTTTCGTCACTAAATCAAACCCGTATTTTAGAAACTTGATTTGCTCATATCAAGTTTCTGGAATTCATCCTTTGTACATGTTTCCGTTTTTTATTTTCAGTTTGTTTAGTTCTTTCCAAGTTTGTTTCCATCATCATAGTCAACCTAATAAACCTAATTCATTTTAATTCGTTTATGATTCGTTCTTAACTCGTTTTAATTCGTGTTCATCGCTTTTATGACGGTTTCATATGTATTAACATGTTAAATCACTTCCACTCAAGTCAAATATCGATAATCAATCATAAAACCTACCAACGAACATTAACAAACCCGCGGTTCTGACTTCACAGCCAGAGCCCAACTCAGGAACAGACGCAGTAATAGCTACGCCTCTTCCAAGGGACGCAACAGTGTTACGCCCGTTCTGAGATGAGCTCTGTCCCTGAACTTCCGTTCTCGCTTTGACCTAGTCTTTGATTACGTAATTAAATTAACTATTAATCATAATATCACCCTTAATCTGCCCTTATTTTCTAACCCTTTTTTTATTTTCTTTTCTCCAAATTTTTCCGTCTTAAGTATATCTTTGACGTAAATCAGTTAACTCATTGTAATTTCAATTATCGTTATTTATTTATCGTATTTATTATGTATGATTTATTTATTTGTTTTTTCACATGTAATTAATCTAAATTCCCACTTTGACATTAATAATTGCTAAATTACGTGTTAACCGACACAGTTTAATTCACATGCTAGGATTAATCTATTGTTTGTTGCATTGCATGCATATAATTTGACTAATCATTCTTGTAGAGGCATTTCCCTAATCATTAGTAGAGGCCTCTATCGAGACGGGCAGGATTAGGTGTTCAGTAAAAGGACTTCCTAATACGTACCCTCACCCCTTACTCTAGATCTTTGTGAACATCCGTGTTCATTGGCATCCACAAGAGTAATTCTAGACATAGAATGCTAAGGGTAACGAGTTCTTAGTGTTCATGTCACTACTTTGTGTCTTGACATGACATAAGGTATTCAAACGGTTCCAATTTCCCATAAAAATTGGTGGCGACTCTACAAATGCAGGTTTATTCAACCTTTCACCGGTTTCAATGCCTCACAAATCGGTAACGGCCCATGACGTGCTTTGGCAATCCAAGGTTCCTTGGGAGAAGTGCCGCCGCCTTGAATACACAACGCGCGGGTGCGCGCGGCGCGAGTGGCCCATGTCCACATCGAGGAACTTGGTGACTCGATCGAGTACATTGGGGCTCGATCGAGGAACCACTTGGTTCTAGAATATTCCGCAATTTTTCTTAAGTCGGTTATGTTTTGCTATAAATACCAAAACTCTTACCCTAGTTTATTTATACTTTTAGTTTAGTTTAGTTTCATTATTATTGTTCGAATCTAAGCTTGTTCTTTATTACTACGGTATTACTATTAATCTTTCCTCAATTATTGTTTAATTCGTTATCCATCTTTATTATTGTTCATCATGTTCTTAATTATGCTTTCTTATATCGTTATTGTTGTTATTTCCTTTAATATGAGTAGCTAAATTCTTAATCTAGGGTGAAAGGGGATCTAGGTTGTTAGAAAAGGGGTTATTATGAATTGATTGTTAAATTGTTTTCTATTGTTGTTCAATTATTGTTCTACTTCTAATTAGTTGATTACTGATCAGAAGTGATTAATTAGTATCGCATAAACTAGGATTATCACCGACAAGGTTAAGACTAGTATAGGCAACGATAATTGAATAGAGATAATTTAATGATAGCGATAACATGTTATATTAGATCTAAAAGAAATATTGAATCGACTGATCATATAACTTTCAACAATATAAATTGCTCAATCAATGAATTAAATCTTACCCTTATATGACGATCTAGTGAACCCGATCCCTAGACTCTTTAATATTATGGTTATTCATCTTTATTTACTTGCAATTAGCTGTTAGAAATCAAATCAAACAAACCCCCACAATTGGTTACCTTAAGACACTCTAAACATCAACAAACTAAATAATCACCACCTCCTTGTGTCTTCGACCCTGACTTACCGCCAGCTATTTTGTTAGTAATAGTTTAGGTTTACTTTCATATAGGTGATACGACTTTAGCCTTATCAATTTTGGCACCGTTGCCGGGGAGGCAACAATTTTCTGTTTGTTTTAATTTAGTTTGTCTTTTGTTTCAGGGAACTTCAGTTCCTTGAGATTGTTTTATCTTTTCTTGTTGTTTTCGTGTATGCCCAGGTCTAACAGGTTAGAGATCATAACTTTTGATCCCGAGCCAGAAAAGACTTTTCGCTACAGACGAAGATTTCAAAGAGAAGTAACTCAAGTGGAAGACTTGAGTACACTTGACTACGAGCGGTATACTTTTGCAGAAGATTCATCCTTAGAAGAGGATACACTTATTTCTGCTACTGTGACTTCTACAACACCAAAGATGCCAACATTAGCTAGTCACTCTGAACCCATGGTTGCTTTCATTCCAAAAGGCTTCAAGCTCCCTACTACTGATAAGAGAACTTTTGAAATCAAGCCTTCTTACATAAGCTTGGTAGAGATGAATATGTTTGGAGGAAAAGCTGGAGCGGACCCTGCAAAGCATATGGAGAAGTTTTTCACTTATTGTTGCTCTATTCCTTTGACAGCTGGGGTGACTCAAGATCAGGTGAAGCAAACTTTATTCCCTTTCTCCTTGAGAGATGATGCGGCTGAGTGGTTAAGGGACTTGGATATGGAGACCGACGCAATTACCAACTGGACTTCATTGGCTCTTGCATTCTACAAGAGGTATTTTCCACCACAAAAAACCAATGCTCTTAGAAGTCAAATTACAAGTTTTAAGCAAGGTCCTACTGAGGATTTTAATGAAGCTTGGATACGGTTCAAAAGACTAGTGTGGTCCGTCCCTCACCATGGATTTGAGATTTGGTTCCTTTGCAACCAGTTTTACAATGGGTTGTATGATGATCACAGAGCCTTACTTGATTCTGCTGCTAATGGGAGATTCCAAGATAACACTAATGACGGTAATTCTTGGAAGTTGATTGATCAGATAGCTACTCACACAGCTGAGTACGGTAACCCCATAGGAAGTAAAAGAGGGGGTGGTTCAGATAGTGGGGTCAGGAACAGGTGGAGGCCATATTTGCTCAAATAGCAGAATTAAAGACTACTCAGTCTTTGGGAAAGCAAGAAACGGTTCATATGGTTTAACAAGAATTGTCCTGCGAGAGATGTGGGATAGATGGCCACACTACCGCCAAGTGTATGAGTACCATTGAGCAAGTCCATGCCTTCCAGTCCTTCAAACAAGGTACTCCGTATTCTAACCTCTTCCCTGAAAGGAGTCAGAATGCTTATGCTCAAGCCCCACCGTAAGGTACTTATGTTATTCCTCCTAATAGTGGTAACCAACCTCAAGGAGGTTATCAAAGGCCAAATCAAGGAGGTTTTCAACAAGTGCAACCTCCTCCTCAAGCTCCAAGTAATGAAGTGTCGGAGTTAAAAGCTCTCTTACATCAAACTTTGTTGAAGCAAAAAAGCAAACGGCTCAAATCTCCGAACTTATGGCTCATAATAAGATGTTGGATACTCAAGTTGCTCAAATGGCGGCTCAAAATCCTTCAAACCAGTCCGACCTCCCTCATCAAGGTAAAAAAGATCATGAGCAAGTTAACACAATTTCTTTAAGAAGCGGTACTACCTATCAAGGTCCGGACATGCCCATTAATGATGATGAAGTTCCCTACATGCATCTTAAGGGATTGGGAAATTTGGAGCTAAGTGACGATGAAAAAGAAATTGACGAAAGTGAAACACGAGATTTGAAGAAAAGCGAGAAAAGCAAAAAAGACGGATGATGTGACTCATATTTGAGCACATTTAGTCCCCGAATTAACCTCGTTCGCATGCTTTCTAGCACCTATTAAGGTCATTTCTTATCTTTAGTTTCCCATTTTGCATATTATTTGAGGTTTTGTGTCCTTGGTAAGAGAGGATCGCTAACCTTGCATTTATGGAGCGAAATGGAGCTAAATGGATTGCATCTAATGACCAAGCATCGAAGAGGAGACCGACACTAGAGGCCTAAGCAAATAAATAAAGTGAAATGGGCAATGATGAAAAGATCCTTGCATCCCCAACACGATCCCCGCGGATTGTCAAGGAGCCAAACAAGAGAAGAACTCTGTCCAACGATCCGAGCGGCTTGAGCTCAAGACGAGCAGATCTGAGCAACGATCCGAGCATCCCAGAGCCGGATCCGAGCGGACCAGAGAACGATCCGAGCGTCCCGACTGCCAGCCCGAGCGGATCTTCTTACAGGACCAGCCGTGCATCAGGTGAGGACGAGCGGATCCTGGTGGGAGTTGCAAGCACGATCCGCGCATGTCCCTCGGGAGTCGCAATTCCTCAAGCTTCTCTTAGGGTCTTAATAGTCATTCAAGCCCTTAGTAACCCTAATCCTTGTACTTAATTTTAGTATAAATACCCCATTGTACTACCTAGATTACGATGAATCCTTAATCAACTCCTAATTTAGTCTTAATTTAGTTGTAATACACTTCCCAATATTAGTCACATCTTAATCTTTTCTTAATTTTCTCAATTGTTCTTAGTTTTATTTGGGTAATTAGAAGATTATTTGGGTTTATTGGAGGATTGACAACCTTTCATCAATCATCAAGTACTTCTATTATTCTTTGTTTATTATTTGGATCATCTCACATAGGTATAATCTCTTTTACCCTTGTTTAATTATTGTTAATCACATCATTTATTCATCATGTTTTGCTTTGTTAGTATGATTGACAACCTTATTAGCATGCTAAACTTGATCATGAGTGAGTAGTTCTTTAGCTAGGGTTAATGGGGAATTAGGGGAAACAAACATGGGAATTGATCTATGCTTAATCTAATATGTTTTCATAATTAATTTGCTTGCTTGTCGTGATTTTAACCTATGCACATGTTATGTCTGATGAAATGCGAGCCTATGAATCCTTGCATTTTTTACCCATCTCTTATCTTTTCAATGAGGCTTGTAAGACATAAACCAACTCGAGCCTCATTAGACCATGCATAAAGTTGAATAGGAGGAGACTAAGTTGACTTGTAGGTGTTGTAAAGTCTAGACGACTCGGCTCCGGGACCTAAATCTTCCTAGGGATTGTAAGATATACACTAACTCGATCCCATCACAACAATAAGTGCTTGCCTCTAATTGAGAACATGTTTGAATGATCTATTTCCATGAATCCCCTATGAACCCATGACACCCTAGTGCCTTTAATTAATTGTTTACAAACCCCTTTATTTTATTTACTTTGTTTTCATTAATTTACATTCATCTTGTTGATTAGTTTAGATTACATCTCATCTCAACCCAATTTGTGACACCCTAAGACATAGTTACTTGGAATTGAAAATCCTACATCAATACCCGTCCCTTGGGATCCGCCCTTTACTTACCTCTTTACTAAGAGTAGTTTGTGAAGTTATAAATATTGTTTTGGTTGGTAGCTTTTGACGACGAGTTTTAACAGGACCAAAAATGGCGCCGTTGCCGGGGACGGTGTTCAATTGATTTCATTTTCGTTAATTTTTTTTAGTTGTGTCTTTCTTTACTTGGGGAAGTCAATCTCCTCAAGGTTGTTCTAATTGTTTTCGAGTTGTTTGATATTTTGCATGACTAGGAGATCACAAGGTAATTTATTACCTATTGATTTCGAGATTGAAAGGACCTTAACCAACAATAGAAGAGTTGCTAGAGGTACTTCAAGAGTTATAGGTATTGGTGAGATTGTGGACAATCAACCAAATAACATCGAGTTTGTCAACCCTTTTGTAAGAGAAGGAGAGGATAACCCAATTCAAAACCCACCACAAAATCAACCTACAATGCCTAAATTTTCATCACATTCCGTACCAACCGAGGAGAACCTACCAAACGGTACTCCTACACCACCACATTTAACCGGTAATTTCATTGCCAAACCCGCATTCATACAATTAGTTGAGAGAAGTCAATTTGGAGGGATGCCTAGTGAAGACCCTCATTCACATATGGAGACTTTTTGTGACTATTGTGATGCAATTTCTCAAACCGGAGTTACTCAAGACCAAATCCGATGGGTATTGTTTCCTTTTTCTTTGATCGGTACCGCAAAGCAATGGTTGAAGAGCCTAGACAAGGCTACCCTTGGTATTGATTCATGGAAGAAGTTAGCACTTGCCTTCTACAAGAAATTCTATCCTCCGGAGAAGACAAATATGTTGAGAGCCTAAATCACCGGGTTCAAGCAAAAGGATGAAGAATCATTATATGAAGCATGAGAGAGATTTAAGGACACTTATCGTTCTTGTCCACACCATGGACTTAGTGAGTGGTTCCTTGTGCAACAATTTTAGAACGGCCTATATGAAGACTCCCGTAATGTTCTTAATATGGGATCCAATGGGATGTTTACCGAAGTTGATGACAATCAAACATGGGCCAAAATCGAAGAGATGATGGTTCATAATTCACAATATAGTAGGCCCCGAAAGGCCACTAGAGGAGGAAAGCATGAGGTAGATTCCATCACTCAATTGGGTGCTCAACTAAGTGCTCATATCAACGCCATCAATTTGAAGTTTGAGAAGGCCATGGCTAAGCTTGATAAAGCTTCTAAATAACCCAAACAACATGTTAATGCTATGGTGGCATCATACTCAATCCCAAGTGGAGTATGTGAAAGTTGTGGAACCTTGGGACATGATCAAAATGAATGTAGGGGAACAAATGAACAAGTTAATGCTTTCCAAGCATACAAGAATGGCACCCCTTATTCCAACTACTATAATGAGAATACCAAATTTCATCCAAATCTTTCATACAAAAGCCAAAATGTTCAAAACCCCCAACCCACATACACCCCACCTCCAATGAGAAACCAAGCTCAAAGACCCTTTTTCAACCAAAGCCAAGGTTATCAAAATCAACCTTCCTACAACCAATCAAATGACCAAAGCTTTGATGTTCAAAAAGCGGTCCTCCAAATGCAAAAAGATAGCCAAGCTAAGGAAATCACCATCAACAATATTCTTGCCCACACCAAAATGTTAGAGACTCAAATGACTCAATTAGCATCTTCTAGCTCTCAAAGACAAAAGGGACAATTACTGTAATACTACGGATTTTATTAAGCTAAGTACTCGACCGAGTAGAGCCTACTCGGCCGAGTAGTGCTAAGTGTATGTTCTGTTTAGCTTCTGCCGAGGAATACTCGGCCGAGTATGATGAATACTCGACCGAGTAGAGGAAACTCGGACGAGTATACTCTATACTCGACCGAGTATCCGATCTGGCGAGTAATATTTCAGCGGTTTGATTCGGAAGTAATTAGAATGATATATATTTCGTTAAGCAGTTTCCTAAACATAATTTACAAAACCTAATCATCGTACGACGCTCTAATCACTCCGAATCTCTCCTCTGTGTGTGTGTGGATAATCGTAGCAATCGCATTCGATCCTTTATTCCTCCGTCGGTAAGTCTTTATCCCCATGTTTGTTTATGATTATTCTAGGGTTTGTCTTTGATTATGAATTAGGGGGAAATGGGGTTTTGCATATAGTGTTTGCGTTATGTGACTGTTGATTATCATTGTTGTAGGTGACGATGTGGTATTTGTTATGCATATTGTATGATTTATTGCAGCATAGCGGATTGCAAAAAGGTAGGATTTCCCTACTCAGTTACTGTTAATTGATTTAAGACTGTGGTTGTGTTGTAATTGTTGTTATCTGCTGATCATCGAGGTATGGGTGTTGTGATGACGGTGGTGATGTGGTTGTGTTGTGACGGTTATGGTGTTGTGACAGCTGTGATGCTGTGTGTGTGTGATTGTGGTGGAGTCACTTGCGGGAGTGGCTTCACACCCTAGTTCGCCCTCCGTGGAACCCGCCACGGGAGGGGATGTGCACATTAAGTGACAGGGATTGTTAGTCGCTCGTTGATGAGCTGGACTAGGTGGGGATGGGCTGCGGTCACCCATCGGCGGAGTGGATTACCATTGCGATGGGTAATCTGGCAGGGCTACACACTTTGGTGTGTAGTCGGTTACTACGGAGGATGATCAGCCGGTTGCATTGTTTGTTTGTCTTGTATTGATTGAATGGTACTGACCCCGTTGTTGTTTGTGGTATCTTCTGTGATCCATTCGGGGATGGTGAGCAGGTTTGACAGGTAATGCAGATGTTTAGCTCTGGGGCAGTCAAGGGGAGTCATCACTACGAGTCTAGCTTCCGCTGTTACAAGTTTAGTTATCTTTGATTTCAGTTGTATTGAGACCTTATACTTTTATATTTGAGATGGTTTGAGATAATGTAATCGCTAACTCTTTATACTTTAATAAATGTGTTAGGACAGACGCTTTTGATATGTACTAACCTCGGGCAACCGAGATGGTAACAGTCTTTCATGCTAGGGTAGTCCTTGGTAAGGTACCTTGGTATGAGGGGGTGTTACAAAGTGGTATCAGAGCCGACGATTCCGGCACCTAAAACTAATGAACCCAATATACTTAGGGAGTCTAAGTAAAATAAACCCGGGGAGAGTTGTTTGGAGCTACCGCAAAGACTTGGGAGACGTCCCGAAGTCGCATTTAGGCCTTTACGATCTCAAGCCGGTCACATGGGGGGAAACTGTTGTATGTTTGAGTCATGTGTGTGTAATACTTGTAACTTGAGCCTTGTGAAGTGGTTGGATGACATGGTGAAAGTGTTGGAACATGGTAGTATATGAATGGTGGATTTTGAATTCGCATATGATAGATCTTGAGCATGAAGTATGTTGAGCATGTTACCTATTTAATACGATATTGAGCATGATGAATGGTAGTGGTACATGTATAAATGAGCATGATGATGTTAATGTTTGGTTTGTTGGTAGTAACATGTGATTAAGGGCATGCGTCTATATATATATATGAATATTGTGTTTAATTTTCATGTGAGTATGATAAGAGTTCAATTATGTACTGCTTTCTTGAAGTATTGAGTTGTTGTTGTTGCCTTATGCATGTTCAAATTGTTTTGGTTTAGAAAATTTGATTTGTATGAAGATCGATTACGGAAGGGTTATCTTAAAACTGTCATAAGTCGAGTTCCAAGAATCATATTGCTGTGATTCCAAGTTGAGGTGATAGCTTGTCTTCTTACGATTCTAACGATAGGTCACACGCCCAGAATGACCAAGTAACGAATGAGATATGACTGTTTTACGAAAACTGGACGATGCTGAGAACTGTCTTGGTACTCGACCGAGTTAAGTAATACTCGACCGAGTAAGGGCTACTCGGCCGAGCATTCCCAATACGCGACCGAGTAATCCTCTGTGACAATTGCGTTCGCTTCTGGAGTCGAAAACTCGGCCGAGTAATATAGTTACTCGACCGAGTACCCTGTACTCGGCCTAGTATGCCACCTACTCGACCGAGTACCTCAGTGGGCGACCATTTTGAGTCGGTGGCTATATTTTCACCTTAACTTTGAGTCGGTAGCTATGTTCTTACATTTTTTTTGAGTCGTGGGGTATGTGCACACGTACGTTTTGAGTCTTAACGCATTCGTTTATATATGCGACGGTCTTGATACGTAAGTTACCAAATGCTATGATAGGGAGAATGCCGGCTTATGAGGGATAGGTGTTGGATATAAAGGACATGAGTTATATGTGGTTGTGAGGGATAGTGGAACAAGAAAAGAGTAGATTGATGGGCTAATTGAGGTAAAGAGCATGTTTTGTGTGATATGATGAGTAACATAATCGTGTGTTGAGTAATATAAAAGTAAGTGTATATGGGCAAGGGTGATGTAAGTGTAAAGAAACGTGAGAATGAAAGATTGAAATGAGGGATACGAATAGTGGCATATTGGGGTGTGTAAGGATTTATGGAGGGAGACGGTTAGGATTGAGTTGCTTAAGGATATATGAGATAAAAGGTCGCTATAGAGAGATGGAAACGAATGGTGTATAGTGGGATCGAGTTATGCCGCGATGAGTAGATAGTGGTTGATTTGGGAATTTGGAATATCAAGAGGTGAGCCTAGTGTGTAATTCTTTGGGCAATTAACGGTATGAGATAAATTTTTGGTTTCCTAGAGATACGACAGGGAGATACGGCTTATTGAAGAGTAACCGTTAGTGTGTAGACTTGATGGTGACAAGGGTGAGAGAGAGGCAAGATGAGAGGAGATAAATGATAAGAAAGAATGATAAGATATTGATATGAATTAATGGAATTTGGGTTGTGGAGTAACAAGAAGGTAATCAGATTATTAAGGAGTTAGGTAGAAGAAGGAAGAAGATAAATTATTAAGTGGTATTACTGGATGGAGGTAAATTTGGAGAACGTTGATCAAAGTTATGGGACATGGAAATAAGGAATCAAGGAAAGGCAAGATAGCATTATGAGAGGATGTGAGGTAATAGTTATATAGGAATTCAGGATGACATGTTAGCTGTGGGTCTTGAGGTATTAAGGGAGTAAGAAGCTAGTAGAGTGTTCATGCGATATGAGATTTTTGGTGGGAGGCTAGGTTACGACGCGATAAAGGATAGAATTGAAAATAATGTTGAGATAAATTTTGTTGATGGATTTGATGTTCGTCATTTGGGATGATAACAAAAGAGATGAAACGGATTGTGATATTAAGAAGTGATAGTAAGAGAGTAGTCACATGAAGGATGTTGGTGTCATAGTACTGTCACTAGTGGTTGAGGATGATGTTACTTTAGGGAAGTTAGTTGTTCTAATGAGGTTGATTTTGTGGAGGTGATTAGTATGTTTGGTTGTGAGGGAGTATAAGATGTGGATATATGAGGTGTTCGCTGGAAGTTGAGTACTGATGTTATGGCTACATTTGTCGGAGGGGTGATAATTGTGTGTATGGGAGGATATGTTATGAAAGGCACCTGAGTTAAGTCCGGATGAGAGGTATTCATTGTCAAGTGGTAACTTACGTGATCAGGATTGGCTAGTTAGATTCGATTATGGGTCCATGAGGTGTGTAAAACTTTGTGTGAGGTCCTGGCCTCACGAGTAATGGTGTGGCGTGATAGATACGATTCGTTATATGTGTGTCCTGCGTCATATGTTATACTTATATGTGTATGTATGATATCTGTAAGTAATGGTGTGAGGTTCCGGCCTCTAGAGTCATGGTATGGATAATATTCATAAGGTTGGTATTGGTGATCCCGTCTAATATGTTGCGTCGTGATCTGGTAGAGCAGTTTTAAGAAAGTCTTGTGGTCAAGGAAGTTGTGCGCTCAGTCAGTGTTATGGGATTGTAAAAGTTGCGATGGCTATCGATATGGTTGTTGTTTCTCGAGTGGTGATCTGAGAACGGTAATTCGTGTGGTGATAAGAGTATTTTTGTGGTGTCATAGATTGTTGTTAGTTACTGCTATTTCATGTCAGTGTCGGTCGGGGCATATAAACCGTTGTTTTGTTTCTCGATGTTTCTTACCAGTGTCGGTATGGGTATGGTTCTGTTGTTGTCATGGTATAGTAATAAGCTGTTAATGGTACATAGTTGTGAGGGGTTGTGGAGTACTTTTGATCTTGTTTTAGATGAGATGTTGGTGGACATAGTTGTGGCAAGAGATTGTGGAGCATGTAAGGTATTGATCTGCAACTACATGTGGTTTAGCACCTTTTTCTTGGGACAGCGAGTACGGAGTTTTAGGACTTAGTATCATGTCAAGTCAAGGGTGAGTTTTGTGGTAATAGAAGAGATGAACTTGAGAAGTTAATGTGAGTATGTGTAACACTTGAGGATTGTGAGATAAGATTGTGGACATGAGTGTATATGTTTATAGAAGTATGTCGTTTTTTTGGTAATGTAGAAGAGATGGAGTAGTGGTTATACTGAGGATTTTATGATATATATTATGGGGGTACAGAATAATTGGGGGCACGAGAACTGTTAGAGAAAGAGAGTCCTGGATATAGGAATGGTTGGAGGTGTTGAGGTTATAGTGGGTTATCGTTGACATGCGTTGATAATGAGGTTTATGGGAGGTATGGTAATGGACCTAGTATTAGTGAGTTACGAGGACGTAACTTTTATCTTAAGAGGAGTAGGATGCGACAAAGAGAGTTTGATGATTGTACATGTTATGGTACAATTGGAAGTTGAGTGTTGGTGTAGAGTAAGGATGGATTTGTGTTGGGGTTAATTTTATTACAGGTAATGGCAGTGCTCGTAGTAGTATGATGTTTAGGAGTGTGAGTAACGGATTGTGTGAGGATGTTTATGTGTGTGAGTAAACTTCGAGGACGAAGTTCTTTTTAAGGGTGGTAGAATGTAACATTCTGTCTTGATGGTTGATCTTATTTTGTGAATTTTCTTGGTATTGAGTTGCTAGTGAGTGTTATGGAAGTGAGACAAGGTTGGCAACATTATATTGTGGTTATTCGATAATATTATGGAGTCAGTATTAGGAGGCTATGTTGTAGTTGAGATGTTATCGTGAGCCGTGTCGTGGAAGTAAGCATGGTTGGTGGACTTAGTGTTAGGTGTCCAGGTTTTATAGGTTGGGTTGGAACTTCGGGGACAAAGTTCTTTTTAAGGGGGGAAGACTGTAATACTATGGATTTTATTAAGCTAAGTACTCGACCGAGTAGAGCCTACTCGGACGAGTAGTGCTAAGTGTATATTCTGTTTAGCTTCTGCCGAGGAATACTTGGCCGAGTATGATGAATACTCGACCGAGTATAGGATACTCGGCCGAGTATACTCTATACTCAACCGAGTATCCGGTCTACCGAGTAATATTTCAGCGGTTTGATTTGGAAGTAATTAGAACGATATATATTTCGTTAAGCAGTTTCCTAAACATAATTTACAAAATCTAATCATCGTACGACGCTCTAATCACTCCGAATCTCTCCTCTGTGTGTGTGGATAATCGTAGCAATCACATTTGATCCTTTATTCCTTCGTCGGTAAGTCTTTATCCCCATGTTTGTTAATGATTATTCTAGGGTTTGTCATCTTTGATTATGAATTTGGGGGAAATGGGGTTTTGCATATAGTGTTTGCGTTATGTGACTGTTGATTATCATTGTTGTAGGTGACGATGTGGTATTTGTTTTGCATATAGTGTTTGCGTTATGTGACTGGCGGAGTGGATTACCTATTGCGATGGGTAATCTGGCAGGGCTACACACTTTGGTGTGTAGTCGGTTACTACGGAGGATGATCAGCTGGTTGCATTGTTTGTTTGTCTTTGAAGATACACGGTATCTGCTGAGACTCTGACACGGCTATCGCGTACCTGTCAAAAATAACCAACTGGCTCTAACTAATATAGCTAGGGAAGTCGGGTCGAATCCACAGAGAGGTAGGAAAATGTCAGCTAAATCTAAGTTCGTCAAGTAACCAAATTGGGGGTTTATAAAATGTGATTTTCTAACTAAAGAGAATAAGGGAAAGAGAATAAAAGGGAGGAATTAAACAGATAAAGAAGAACAGCTAAGACAATCAGTTCACCATAATCATCCGGTCGAGTAATCTAGGTCTCAAGTCAATGCAAATGCGGTCCAAGGGGTAGCGAACGGCACCTTTCGGTCCTTAATTCACCCTAAAGTGTAAACAGCTTAACTTTCGCCCTCACTGCAATACTCTATTGTTCGCTACTAGTCTACCTTTTCCAACCTTTCGGTCCAGGTCAAGGATCACTAAGAATTAAAGGTCTAACTGCGTCGACTCAATTAGGCAATTACAATTAATTGTAGCATTTAAACAACAAAGACAAGATTAAAGATTAACCTAATAAATCGATTACTCTCCCTTCATATTACGGATCCCCTATAGTCTTAGCATAGGACAATTAGCTACTCATAACCAATGAATTATCGATAATGACGAATTGATAATTAAAATTAGACATGGCGATAAAACTAATAAGGATTCCAATAAAACAACTATGATAACAATTAAAGAGAAGAAGGGATTAAAGCAATAAATAAAATTAGGAATAAAAGTAGAATGATAATACCAATCGTGTTCCAAATCCGAGTAGTAAGGAGTAAAAGAAGGGCAAAATCCAAAGAACAGTAACAAGAACTAGAGTAAAACCAACGTGAGAGAGTACGAGCGCCCCCAGTAACGTAGTTCCCTCTCAGTCTTATACTAAAAATCCATTCTCAAACCTAATCTATGGACTAATTACAAAAGCCCATAAATAATTTAGGCGGAATTTGACTAAAACACAAGAAACCATTCGATCGAGTCGATTACTACTGCTCGATCGAACGAATCATCACCAAACCACTCGATCGAGTGGAAATAACCCACTCGATCGAGCACCTCTTGCAAAAACTCCTCGATGGGCTCCTTAAACTGGTCGATCGACCAGTCTTGAGTACATAAAGCATTCGATCGAATAGTGAACCACTCGATCGAGCTATATAGGCACGTTAGGACTTGAATTGCTTCCCGAACTCAGCTCACGCGTCTTCCAAGTGTTGGATTTCCAAGCTCCGGCTCCTTATTTTCCATGAATGCATACAATTGGGACAATTAAGGCTAGATTTAGCTCCTCTTCGGTCAATTCCTGCAAATTACAAATAACGGACCAAAGTAGAATATTCGGGGGTATTTGTAGCCAGATGCTACATAAAAAGCACAGAAATGCGTGTAAAAATGAGGTGAAAACCTTATATAAAAGACACGCATCAAATCTCCCCAAACCAAACCTTTGCTTGTCCCCAAGCAAATATGAATGTAACTAAGGGTGAACAATGGAACGGGACCAACGCATCAGCTACAAATCATCCACTAGAACCAATTTAGTGCGATAACATGACAAAGTGGCAGTGAAAAGTGCAAACGAGTTAAATTAATGTTTCAAACTTACTGAACCGTCGACCTTGCAAGACTCAAAAGATATCGGACTCTCACGGGTCGCTCGTCACTCAAAATCAGGCACAAGGTGAGTATATATGTGAAAGATAGGAAGAAATCAGACACTCACCTAACTCGACCTATAAGAACATGCATGCAGTTAACATGAATAAAGTCTCTACAACCGTACATATGCATTCCAACCATACTAATGACCAAGACACGTGCCGAGGACTTACATTTGGGTAAGTGAGGTAATGGGTAAGAAGGGGCTAAAATGAATTTGGATATGTGGGGTTAATAGCCAGGCTAGCAACAGCGGATCCAAATATAAACTGCATCCCAACTTCGTACTCATGACAGCAAGATAAAACGGTGCAAAATTATGCACTAACCTCACAAAACCCCAAAAATCGTCAACTCCCCATAAAATATAGATAAGACATGGGAGTGTGAATCATTATACAATTCTCATTCTTTTTCATATGTAATTTTTCTTTCTTTTTCTTCTTCTTTTCTTTTTCGCATTTTTCGCTTTTCATTCTTTTTTTTTTCTTTTCATCATTTTTTTTCAACAACTCGACATTTTCCTTCTTTCTTTCTTTCCCTTCAATTCTTCCACAATCTTCGAAATCGATGAAATAACCATATTGCAAAAACATTCCGAGAACTACTCTTTACTAGCTCAGCTAGGGTAGGAAGTATTATAGAAAGTAGTTGATAGGACAAAAAGGCAATTTGGCTATGTGAGGCTCATGGGTAGAATGAAATAGATGGAACTGCCTCTCCTAACACGTGTCACCATCCACAGACCGAATGCATATAGGTATTAAGAAGACTAGACTAATGCTTATGCAAATTGATGTTACATGTCTTAAAGGGAGTACTACTCACATCCTAAATGAAACTGGTCATGAATGTCACCAGTTTAAAAAGCTCTAACCTCAGAATGTAATGTAGCTTGCCGACATAATGAATCAAGTCTATTCGTTCAGATAAGGAAGAAACAAAAACTCGTAGATTATGCACATGATCACGCCAACTAAATGTCAAGAATATGCAGGGCTCAAGTAAGGATTCAAAGTAGCGTCAATGTTCAAACGTTCCGACTCAATTTAAACATGAAATTTTTGAAAATTTTTGAATTATATGATTTTTATAAGATTTTTTTTTGAAGTAAAACAAACAACAATGCATGCGGAAATAATAAACATGGAAGCAAAAAATGCAAGAAAACATGCAGACACAGATATGGATGCATACCTCCCCAAACCAAACCGTACAATGCCCTCATTGTACCAAAAATAGGGAAAGAATTGCAAACTGAAAGGAAAAGGAGAAGTGGAGTCGGAAAACTTACAAAACGTCATAAGGAGGGACCTCCCCAAACCGACCATGAACATGGGAGGTCAAGGAAAGTCAAGCAGTAGCTCCATAGACGTAAAACAACAGCTGGGAGTCAAAACCACTCGACCGAGCACTTGGAACAGCTCGATCGAGTGAACCAGTGCACAGGAAGGGCTCGATCGAGTGAAAAACCACTCGATCGAGTAGGCGTGACTGTGGTTCTGGTCGATCGAGGAGAATATCGCTTGATCGAGTGAAAGCTGCCTCAAAAAGTGCTCGATCGAGCACAATATCATTCGATCGAGTACTTTGACCTGCAAAACACGCATTAAAAGCAAGGAAATGCATAGGAAGTTCATAAAAAAGCGTCTAAAGTTCAACGTAAAGTTAAAGAAAAATAAATAGTTCAACAGAAGTACAATAAAACAGTCCGGGCTGCCTCCCGGAGAGCGCTGGTTTAAGAGGTCCCGCACGACCTTTCTGGCATCAATTAACTGGCGCGTCGAGCTCGTCGAAGCGCAAGACTTCAACGCGATTGTCCGCTTCAGTTGCCTCGTGGTAATGCTTCACATATTGGCCATTCACCTTGAATCTACGCCCCTCGGAATCTTCAAGCTCCACAGATCCAAATTTGGTAGCAGCTGTCACCGTATAAGGACCACTCCATCTGGACTTCAGCTTGCCAGGAAATAGTCTCAGCCGGGCATTAAACAGCAGCACCTTTTGCCCAACATGGAACTCCCGAGGTAGGATTCTCTTGTCATGCCATCTCTTCGTCTTTTCCTCGTAAATGCGCGAGCTGTCATAGGCATTAAGCCTAAACTCCTCCAATTCATCTAGCTGCAAAAGACGATTCTGACCACACAACTTAGGATCATAATTAAGCTCACGAATTGCCCACCAGGCCTTACATTCCAATTCAACAGGTAAGTGACACGATTTCCCATAAACTAGCCTATAAGGTGACGCACCAATTGGTGTCTTAAAGGTAGTTCTATAAGCCCATAATGTGTCATCTAGCTTAAGACTCCAGTCCTTCCGTGATTTAGAAACTACCTTAGACAAGATCTCTTTCAACTCGCGATTATAGACCTCTACCTGACCACTAGTTTGGGGATGATACCCCAAACCACGCCGGTGTTGGACACCAACTCTAGACAGTATGGAAGTGAGTTTCTTTTCTTTAAAATGCATCCCCCCATCACTAATGACGACCCTAGGGACACCAAAACGGGGGAATATGATCTTTTTAAACATCTTTATCACGGTCTTAGCATCACAATGGGGTGAAGCAATTGCCTCAACCCATTTTGACACATAGTCTACAGCTACTAAGATGTACCTGTTACCTTTACTGGATGGGAACGGTCCTTGGAAATCAATGCCCCAGACATCGAAAACCTCAACCTCTAGGATGCCGTTTTGTGGCATCTCATGTGTCTTTGAAATGTTCCCTGATCGTTGGCAAGCGTCGCAAGCTGAAACAAAGGACTTAGCGTCAGCAAACAAAGACGGCCAAGAAAAACCAGGTGAAGTACCTTAGCCACGGTGCGCGATGGACCGTGGTGACCACCATATGAAGAGGAGTGATAGCCTTCCAGGACTATTTTGGTCTCCCACTGCGGAATACACCGTCTGTAGAGACCGTCTGCACATTCCTTAAACAAGTAAGGATCGTCCCAGAAGTATAAATGCTAGCGTTATACGAAAACGCTTCTTTTGCTTGATGAGAAAGGTCAGGCGGCAGCTTGCCACGACAACGAAGTTAGCTATATCTGCATACCAAGGTTCTTGGTTAACAATAGACGATATAACAGACAATCAAAGTATCGTCGGAAAAGAATCATCAATGGGTAGAGAATCTTCCCCTTCTTGTCGCATCAGTCGCGACAAGTGATCAGCTACAACGTTCTCAGCTCCTTTCTTATCCTTGATCTGCAAATCAAACTCCTGAAGAAGGAGTATCCATCTCAGTAGCCGTGGTTTAGCCTTCTTCTTAGCAAGGAGATGCCTCAAAGCTGCATGGTCGGTAAAAAAAACAAGGTGACTTCGACCCAACTAAATAAGTACGAAACTTTTCTAAGGCATAAACTACAGCTAACAGCTCCTTCTCAGTGGTAGTGTACTTCACTTGAGCCTCATCCAGAGTTCGGCTCGCATAGTAGATAGCATTCAAGGCTTTGTCTTTCCTCTGGCCAAGCACCGCTCCTAGTGCGTAGTCACTCGCATCACACATGATCTCAAACGGCAAGTCCCAGTTGGGAGGCTGTATGATCGGCGCAGAGACTAAAGCCTGCTTTAACCTGTTAAAAGTAGAAAGACAAGCATCAGTAAACACAAAAGGGGCATCCTTAAGCAAATCGTGTAAGTGGTTTAGCAATTTTGGAGAAATCCTTGATAAACCGGCGATAAAAGCCGGCGTGACCAAGGAAGCTCCTCACCCCCTTAACATTAACAGGAGGTGGTAATTGCTGAATCACTTCCACCTTTGCTTTATCAACTTCTATTCCCCTATCAGAAACTAAGTGCCCTAAGACAACTCCCTCGTTGACCATGAAGTGGCACTTCTCCCAGTTCAGCACAAGATTGACCTCAATACAGCGCTGCAACACTTTCTCAAGGTTAGACAGACAGTTAGAAAAATCACTTCCATATACACTGAAATCGTCCATAAAAACTTCCATGATAGACTCAATATACTCTGAAAATATCCCCATCATACACCTTTGGAAGGTGGCAGGGGCATTGCACAAACCAAAAGGCATTCTGCGATACGCAAAAACGCCCTTAGGACAGGTAAATGTAGTCTTAGCCGATCGTTCTGGGTGGATAGGGATCTGAAAGAACCCTGAATACCCGTCTAAATAGCAGAAAAATTTATGAGAAGCTAACCTTTCTACCATTTGATCAATAAAAGGAAGGGGAAAGTGATCTTTCTTAGTGGCGGCATTCAGCTGTCTGTAGTCTATGCACATCCGCCAACCAGTCACTACTCGAGTAGGTATTAATTCATTCTTCTCATTCTTAACTACAGTTGTCCCTCCTTTCTTCGGGACTACCTGTACTGGACTCACCCATTTAGAATTACCGACAGAATAAATAATACCTGCATCCAGCAGCTTCATTACCTCAGCCATCACGACATCCTGCATCTTCTGGTTCAGCCGGCGCTGACCCTGTCTGCAAGGTTTGTGATCCTCCTCCAGCTCTATCCTGTGCATACAAATATCGGGACTAATCCCCGTGATATCGTCCAGTGAATAGCCCATTGCTTTCCTGTTTTTCTTAAGTACAACTAACAAAGAGGTCAGCTGATCATCACTAAGCTTGGCACTAACAATGACTGGATATTGCTCTGTATCGTCTAAGAAAGCATATTTAAGATGAGAAGGGAGAGGCTTACGTTCCGGTACCTTTACCTCAATGGAGCAAAGAGTGCTAATCATTTGTTCCACCTGTTCTCCCTCATGCTCATCTAGATCATCAACAAGCAAATCAAACGCAGCGTCATCGTCGTCTGGGCTATCTGCACACTCATCAAAAAGCATAAGAGCTTCTAGTGGGTCCTTCATAAAAGAACCCGACCAGAAGTCATAAATAGACTCGTCAATGATATCGACCGAATAGCAAGTGTCCTCTATCATTGGGTGGGCTAAAGTACTGGGCAAACTGAATGTGATAGCGTCATCCCCTACTGCAAGAGTCAGACGCCCTTGTCTGACATCAATAACAGCCCCAGCTGTACAAAGGAATGGTCTTCCTAAGATAATTTGTGTCCGAGTGTCCTCAGCTATATCCAAAACAATGAAATCTACTGGGATGTAGAGCTTGCCTATTTTCACAGGCACGTCCACTAAGATACCTAAGGGCCTCCTAACAGATCTATCAGCCATCTGTAAGGTAATATTAGTCACTTTTAAATGACTCATCTTCAGTTTCTTGCAGACAGGAAGGGGCATGACACTGACACTGGCACCTAAATCGCAAAGGGCCTTATCAATAACCATATTGCCTATGACACAGGTAATAGAAAAGCTGCCCGGGTCTTTCATTTTTGGAGGGGCCTTATTCAACAGCAAATTACTAGACTCTTCCATAAATGAAATCGTCTCAAATTCACTCAAATTTCTCTTACGCGTCACAATATCCTTCATAAACTTAGCGTAAGTGGGTACCTGAGTAACAAGTTCGGAAAAGGGGACAGTTACCTGGAGGTTCTTCATGACGTCCACAAACTTACCGTACTGCTGCTCGATTTTTGCGTCCTTCAGACGACTTGGGAAGGGTACCCTGGTAGCGATGAGTGGCCCCGCAACTTTTTCTTTACCCTTATCAATGCAAGACGTCTCCACAGCAGGGGAAGATGACACGGTGGCGGTATTAGATAGTAAATTAGGATCCCCGCCACTTAAAGTACTCGATTGAGTACTTTTATCAGTCGATCGACCAATTGCCTTTCCTGTTTCACTCGATCGATCTTGTTTTTCACTCGATCGAGTGATTTCTTCACCATAGTTACTCGATCGAGTAAGATTATCACTCGATCGACCAACATTGAATCCTGGACACCTCGATCGACCAACATTTTCACTCGATCGAGTGATAGGATGAGTTGAACTGCTCGATCGAGTAGAAACGTCACTCGATCGAGTGTTTACAGCACACGCAGCAAGTATTTCCTTCAAAAACTTGTCTAAATCATCATCCGAGTTATCGTCAAAACCTCGTCTTCTTCATGAGTGAGGTCATTTTGAAAATTCATTGCACTGGCTGGATCGCAAATTGGAAGAAGCTTGGCTTGGTCTGCCGCTAGTGTTAACTGCGCGACTTGTTCTTTCAATTCCGATATAACCGTTTCAGATTGCCGTGACATATTTGACATACTCATCATAATGGACTTTAATTCGGCAATTTCTTCTCTAGCAGAAGGAGAGACCGGCTGTGGTACTGGCGTAGAAGGGGTAGAATCATTCCTGATCTCTTCATACAGCTGGGAGAAAGGGACTCCCTGCTTGTATTTCTGATAGGCAAGAACGCGCTCAACACTTTCCATGCATAAGATAGGGTCATGCCCTTCCGTGCCACATCTACCACATGGCTCTTTATGCTCCGTAATAGTAGGCATCTTGGCAAATAAGCTTTCAAAGCAACAACTAACCTGCAAACTAATCAAAACTTTGCAGAAATGAGATCAGTCTCAAGGAATGAATTACTTGAGACGAGGGACAAACTTAATTAAAGCAACAAGTTTGCGCCACCTCCCCGGCAACGGCGCCAAAATTTGACACGGCTATCGCGTACCTGTAAAAAATAACCAACTGGCTCTAACTAATATAGCTAGGGAAGTCGGGTCGAATCCACAGAGAGGTAGGAAAATGTCAGCTAAATCTAAGTTCGTCAAGTAACCAAATTGGGGGTTTATAAAATGTGATTTTCTAACTAAAGAGAATAAGGGAAAGAGAATAAAAGGGAGGAATTAAACAGATAAAGAAGAACAGCTAAGACAATCAGTTCACCATAATCATCCGGTCGAGTAATCTAGGTCTCAAGTCAATGCAAATGCGGTCCAAGGGGTAGCGAACGTCACCTTTCGGTCCTTAATTCACCCTAAAGTGTAAACAGCTTAACTTTCGCCCTCACTGCAATACTCTATTGTTCGCTACTAGTCTACCTTTTCCAACCTTTCGGTCCAGGTCAAGGATTACTAAGAATTAAAGGTCTAACTGCGTCGACTCAATTAGGAAATTACAATTAATTGTAGCATTTAAACAACAAAGACATTACCAGCATTAACCTAATAAATCGATTACTCTCCCTTCATATTACGGATCCCCTATAGTCTTAGCATAGGACAATTAGCTACTCATAACCAATGAATTATCGATAATGACGAATTGATAAATAAAATTAGACATGGCGATAAAACTAATAAGGATTCCAATAAAACAACTATGATAACAATTAAAGAGAAGAAGGGATTAAAGCAATAAATAAAATTAGGAATTAAAGTAGAATGATAATACCAATCGTGTTCCAAATCCGAGTAGTAAGGAGTAAAAGAAGGGCAAAATCCAAAGAACAGTAACAAGAACTAGAGTAAAACCAACGTGAGAGAGTACGAGCGCCCCCAGTAACGTAGTTCCCTCTCAGTCTTATACTAAAAATCCATTCTCAAACCTAATCTATGGACTAATTACAGAAGCCCATAAATAATTTAGGCGGAATTTAACTAAAACACAAGAAACCATTCGATCGAGTAGATTACTACTGCTCGATCGAACGAATCATCACCAAACAACTCGATCGAGTGGAAATAACCCACTCGATCGAGCACCTCTTGCAAAAACTCCTCGATGGGCTCCTTAAAGTGGTCGATCGACCAGTCTTGAGTACATAAAGCATTCGATCGAATAGTGAACCACTCGATCGAGCTATATAGGCACGTTAGGACTTGAATTGCTTCCCGAACTCAGCTCACGCGTCTTCCAAGTGTTGGATTTCCAAGCTCCGGCTCCTTATTTTCCATGAATGCATACAATTGGGACAATTAAGGCTAGATTTAGCTCCTCTTCGGTCAATTCCTGCAAATTACAAATAACGGACCAAAGTAGAATATTCGGGGGTATTTGTAGCCAGATGCTACATAAAAAGCACAGAAATGCGTGTAAAAATGAGGTGAAAACCTTATATAAAAGACACGCATCAGACTCCAACAAACACCCGATGATTATCGGACTCCAACATGTTTTGGAATCGCGGCGTTTGATCGATAGTTTGTGTACAACTTTACGTCGGAAAACTTAAAACGATTTCGAAAATAAAACATTTCAAAACATTTCAAAAATACCTGGAGTGTTTAATGCACAGCGACGGGGTCGAGATGACACTAACTAGAGTCAAAACCGACACCGGACCAAAAACCGACTCAAAAATTCAAATCCCGACTCCAACAACGAGTCAAACCGAGTCAACCACAAAAACAAAATATCTCAAAGCCTTCTACCTTAAGTTTTCCCGGATCATGAATGGTCAAGTACCAAACATGTGACTACAAAACCTAGGATAGAACAAATAATGATTGCGTTTGTTGTGAAAGCGACAACACAGCTCGAAGACCCGCGACGTGGCTCGCGCCTCTTTGAGCAGCCCAGGTGGCCACGTCGCTCAAAACTCACACAACCACTCATTCTCCTATAAATACCCCTCAAATGCCACCCATTTGAGACTTACGCGAGTGTCCGCCCCCTCTTTTCTCCCTTAAAATTCTCGACTCGACTTCTTAAGTCACAACCCGACGCGTATTTACGACCTATTGATCGTAAACACGAGCCTTACACATTGTTTGGTACCGTCATCGTGCATTAAACCACTTGACCGACCATTTCGACCACTACACCATCACTAAACTTTTAAAACACTCTTTTTACTTACCAAAACGGTTTTAAACCGAGTTTTTTCCGATCAAACAAGTTGTTACACTTACGTCGGTCACTCGCCATAACCAAACATGTAAGTATGAAGGTGTAAAAATCCTCTTTTATTATGTTTTCATTTGTTTCATGACTCTAACATGCTAAAACATGCATAACATGAACCAAAACATGGAATAAACGAGCTAAAACTGATTTTTGGTCTGAGGCAGAAGCCCCTTAGGTCGCCAACTGGCTCGCGCCTAAATGGGGTATTCGGACTTAAATCAACCGTGTTTGTTCTCGTCATTTCCCTTAATCCATTTTTCATATTTGTAATCGGTCTTTACCATTTCAAGTATTTTCGAAACCTTTTTGTTTCATTTCACATGTTTTAACCATAAAGCATTTTTCACCCTTGGTTCTTCATACCATGGTGGTTAAATCCGTGTTTCGGTGATAATATTTGGTTAATGACATTTAGAAGGTATTTTAAAGCCTTTTATTTCATTTCCTCACATTTTCAAACAAACATATTAGTCACCAACACAAAATCATCCTTGGTTCCACATACCATGCCGAATTTTAACCCGGGTACGATGACGAGTATCGACTAATTACATTCAAAATGGACTTAAAACAACTAGTCCATAATCATTTTTCAAAACTATTCATGTCAAGTTTGTCAAATCGAACCCGACACCGAATATTATTCGAGTCTAGTTCTTCAAATCAACAAATGCGGTCTAAACGACCCTTTCAAAATCAAACCGGGTTCAAATACCCATTTTCAACACGTTTTATAACGTTTTCTAAATAGTCAGAACACGGCATACAACCGTTGGCTAACCCGCGCCTCAAGCAGGCTCCCCATTTCTCATTTTCAAAACTAGAGGGAGGCCCCTTACACCGCCGGCTGGCTCGCGCCTCTTATAGCCATCTGGTACAGGGCCTGTTTCCTTCCAGCATTAGTCCATGACGATCCCGACTCCGGTTAACCCGGATATAGGACGGATCAGATGACTATTCGAACCATATTTGCCAAATGCCTTACTAAGACAAATGGATCATGTTATGCACCCTAAACCTAATACGGTAAATGGATGTTTAATTTCCGTCTTGCACGCAAATCAATCATTAATCCAACTCGACATCTTATACTTGATACTTGGATTAAATCAACCGACTTAGAAAGCTCTCACATGTTAGGTTTAAATTATTCGATGCGCATTCATGCATTTAAACCGTTTTATCAACTTTTGCATTCAACCAACCAAGATCGATCAGTAGAGGCCGCTAAACGCGGGCGGGATTGGGTGTCTGATTAAAGGGCTTCCCAATACGTACCTTCACCTCTTACTCAGAAACTTTGGATAGTGGACAACCTTATCCAGGGCGTACGAGAGTCATACTAGAGATAGGATGCTAAAGAGGGACGATTTCCTTATCTTTAGTACCTACGTCAAACGCTGCTTTGTGCTTCGATTTGACCGAGGTATAAAGTGGAATTCGAACGGGTTCCAGGCATCCCACAAATGCTTGGTGGCGACTCCGAACATCTCTAATCGTTTCGAGACCATTACCGAGACGAAACCAACCGATCTAAAACGATCCGGTCGAAAGCATCTTTACGCCGCCGAGCGTGGCTTTCAAAAGACCGCTGCATGTCCACAGATTGGCTTGGCGTGCAGGTGGCCCGTGACTACGGACCGGTAGGTTGCCCAAATCCACAGACCGAGACGTGGTCCATGCCCACAAATTGGCGACTCCGCTGGGGAAAACTAGGACACTTACGTCTTTGTGACCCCTAGATGGTGAGACTCGAACGAGGTCTTGGTTGGAATGCATTAATTGATATTACGGTCACGATCGGGTTTCCTTGTCCGGGCCCACAACCTAACCCTTTTCGACCAGTTGGCTCGTTTCGTCGGCGTGAGTTTTCTCATCCCCGCGTTTCGAATCCCGATTGAGTCAAGCATACCATTGACGTTACACATTTCTGTTTCGTCAAAGAGCTTTCATCACTTTCGAGCACGAGGCTAGGGCAACCTCCTTACACATTTTGTTTGGATTGGTATCCCTCTCGCAAATCGGGGTCTGATTGCTTGGTGTGTAACCCACCCTTCTAAGCCAAAACCCGTGTCAGCATTATGCATAATATAATGAACTGTGAGTGCTTATGTGCTATTTGATCATAAGTCCTTCCGTGTCATTTTCAAACTTTCAAAAACACCCTTTTCGCGCCGTTATAATGGCCATTTCAAACCTCGGTCTTTCGCCGACCGATGCACGCCTTTCTAGGACGTCGTAATGACGATTTTCAAACCCGGTTTTATATAACCATTTCAACACGCCTTTCTAGGCCGTCGTAATGATGATTTTCAAACCCGGTTTTGTATAACCATTTCAACACGCCTTTCTAGGCCGTCGTAATGACGATTTTTAAACCCGGTTTTTTAAAACCATTTCAACACGCCTTTCTAGGCCGTCGTAATGACGATTTTCAAACCCGGTTTTGTATAACCATTTCAAATCGCCTTTTTACGCCGTTATAATCGCCGCGTCTAGACACGAATTTTAACCTGTTTCGCGCCGACAATAGCTTTCTTTCAAAACCCGAGAAAAGCACACACCCTTTTCTCGAGACACTTTCAGATACCGAGGACCATACACCGTCCCCGAGACCTTTTCAAACATTTCAAACTCGATTTTTAAAACATACAATTTTGAATTTCAAAACCGTCTTGGGAAGCAACACACTGTTTTCCGAGCGGACTCAAACTCAAACCGTCTTTTGCAAATAAACTTAAGACAACCCTTTTCAACTGATCGACTTGCGGAGATCTCTATCTTCGGAAGCCGTCCATTAAAGCGACAAATGAATCTTTTTGAAAATTTCTATTTTTGAAAACTTCAGTCCACCGTTCCAATTCCGCCTCGTGTCTATCGAGTCAAAGCAAACGTACTTATGGGTCTTTACTTATGAGTCGTCTCACCACGAGACCCGTCCAATGGCGTCGCGCCGTCATGATTAGACTCGTGTCAATGGTTCGGTCAAACACCGTCAGGTCATAAATCGAGTCAGCACCGAGGGACCACACACGGTCACCCCGTCTTGTTGAGTCGATCGTTGTCTCGTCCTCTGTGTTGTCTGCGTTCAGTCTTGGAACCGTGTCGGATTGAGTTGTAATGTGAGCCGTTTTTCTGCCTCAGAGCCATGGCCTCGTCTTCAACTTCGTCTGTCAACCACAACAACAATGATAACAACAGAGATGTCACAACTGATCAGCTAGCCACCGCTTACCGCTCTTAAGGTCACTCTGGATCGCGTCGAGACCCGTATCGACGCCCTGGAGAACAAGGAAATTGGGGAACATAATGCCCCACCTCTGACTGAAACTGAGAAGAGGCTGAAACTCTTGGAAGAACAGCTCCTAGCTCGGGGTAACAATATCCACCTTGAAAATAACCGAAGGTTCGAACCTGTTGGGGATCAGTTACCTGACAACTTCACCCTGACCGATGTGCCTAAGTTCAAGGGAGTGGAGGACCCACTCAACCACATCCGTGCTTTCAAAGACTACATGGCCATTAAAGGGATCAAACATGAGCTCTTTACCCGGATCTTCCCATCCTCTCTGGAACCGATTCCTCGCCAGTGGTACTACTCCATGGATCCGAAAAACCTTACTACTTGGGATAAGATATCAGTTGAGTTTCCCAAACAGTATGCCGACAATGTCGAGATCCAGGCCAACACCCGTACTCTCGAAGTGCTAACCCAAAACGACAAGGAAGGGTTCACTGAGTTCCTAACCCGTTGGAGGAGGGTGAGCACTCAGTTGGTCAGTAAGCCGAGTGAATCAACTCTGGTGGAAAAATTTGTCAACAACCTCCGCCCGGTTTATGCCAAACCTACTGAGGTATCAGAATATCAAAACTTTTCAAGATCTGCAGATTCTGGGGACACGTATTGAGGACGACCTCCGAAAGGGTGTCGTAGCAAAGACCACTGGCAGGGGTTATCAAGGATCCACCTCAACCGGATCTCGCCCTTACGGTCAGACAAACAAGATTGATGAGGTTAACCTCGTCGAACCATCTGCCAAGAAAACTGAACACCCCCAGAGAGTGTTCACCAACATAGGGTCGACTTATGCAAGTGCCTTGAAAAGGCTCATGGACCAAGGGAAGTTACAACCGATCGGGCCCACCCCGGACCCGGCCGACGCCAAGAAATCCCGATTTTGGAACCCCAACGCCTCGCCGATCATCGAGGAAAGGGCATGATACCGAAAATTGCTTCGAACTCAAGCACCTCATTCAAGACATGATTGAGTAGGGAGATTTGCCTATACCCCCACCAACTAAACCGAACAACAAGACGAATCCCCTGGGAATTCACGCCATCTCTGACGATGAGCCGGCCCTAGACTGCTCTCATCTCATCTTGCCGATTGACGACGAGGTGAATGTTCTGGAAAAGGATCCTCAAGACGGAGTGTTCGTGTTCAGTGCTGCCACCATGCTCACTATGTTTCAGCAAGTGGAAGAGGCCATAGCCAGCCTCTCTGAGAGAATCACCCGACTCGATGACGCCTACCGTCGACTCATCTTCAATCCCCCAACACCGCGCCCGAGGGAGAATTCCCCAAGCATTCAAAACTACCCGCCCCAGGATGGATTGCTCCCGCGACCATTCTGGCATAGACCTCACGAAAATCACCCTCAAAATAACTACCCTCAAAATAACTACCCCCACAAAAATCGCCCTCACAAAACTATCCCCCACAAGAACTACCCACCGAGGAATACCCCTCCAAGGTATCCTCTAGACCCTGAAATTAACGGCATATGGCGGGATGATGTTGTGGATGTCTATGTCATCCCAGGGAAGGAGAAGCGGACGAAGGAAATCGGACATCTCACCCGGTCCGGACGTCCCTATCAGAATCCGAGCAATCCAACGGTCGTTCCAACAACGAATGACCAAATCGTCCCAGAGGTGGACACTCAGCCAAAGGCCCCCGAGAACTCAATCCTAAAACAGCTCCAGAAAGCAAAATCCGAAATCTCGATTTGGCAGCTGATCGCAACGTCTTTTGAGCATCGACAAGCCTTGCTGCAGGCCTTGGGAAAGTTAACCGTGCCCTCCACCTCTTCCCCAGAAGAAATAGTGGCACACATGACGAGAGACGCCCCTGATCGGAGAAACCCGGTCGTCTTCTCCGACGAGGATATCCCCCTGTTCGGAGCTAATCATAACCTGGCCCTGTACATCACCGTACAATGCCTCCAAAAGAATATACCAATGGTCCTCGTGGATGACGGTTCCGCCGTGAATGTCATTCCTCTCAAAACTGCCCACAGGCTGGGTATCAAGGAATCTGATTTAATCCCAACGAATCAAGGAGTACGCGTCTACGACGACACTCGTCGCAAGGTCGCTGGGTTAGTCACTTTGACCGTCGCAACCGGGCCATTAGAAAGACAAACCAGTTTTCAAGTGGTCGACATCGACGCGTCCTTCAACATGCTCCTGGGACGTCCCTGGATTCACGCCGTCAAGGCGGTCACCTCAACGCTCCACCAAAAGATCAGGGTCCCCTTCAACGGGAAAACGATCACGATCCCCGCTTCCCCAATCAAAGCAGTTATGAGAAGAGGGGTAGCCTCCCAAGCCATTGAGGAGGATGACAATGAAATGTGGGGTTTCCAAGCCGTAAACGCCATAACTGATGAATCGGCAACCTCTGAGTGTCACCCGTTCACCAACCTCATGATCAACCATATCATGATGCGTCAAGGTTATTTCCCGGGTCTGCCGCTCAATCCACTGAAGGACCCATTGCCTCCCTTGAAACAGGCTAAGGTCCCCAACATTCCCTTTGGGCTGGGATACGAACCTACGAATGAAGACATCCATGAGATAAACCTCTTAATCCGAAAACGCAAGAAGCACAGAGTCATCCTCCATCCATACCACCTGACTCTCAACGGATACTTTGTCCCCGAGGGAGAGTCTGAACTCTACTACGGCTTTCCGGAGCCAATCTATGACTCTGTGGCAAGGGCTAGATACCCGGGAGTGGAAGTCTTCCAGGACTGCTACTTTATCCCCGACAACATCGAGGCTGCGTCAACCGAGTCCAAACCGTCACCTTGCCTTGACGGACAAGCTGTCACACTCCTATTTGGGGAAGATAACATCAAACACCTCGACTATGAGGACATCATCAACATCGCCCTGAAAGACAATCAATTTGATCCAACCGCCTTGATCTCCAATACTGACCCGGAGAAAGCTACCCAGGGCTGGAGGAAAACCATCAAGTGGACCGATCGCCAAGGCCGCGTTCTCAAGATAACAACTGGAGAAGGCCCTATGTTCAAAGATAGAAGTGAAGAAGGATCTGAGTCTGAGTCTGAGTCGGAGTCAAAGTCTGTCATAGCTCCTAACACTCCTGATGTCCCAGTCAAGGTCCCCTTCCCACTATTTTATCACAAGGTCGTGGCTGATTCAGAGGCTGAGTCTACTAAGGTCACCCCCACTCCCATGAAAGGTGACAACCTGGAGCCTGTTCCAGAGGCCACTTCCTCTGTCGTGTCGCCTCTGACTGACCACGAGATGTCTGTCCTTTCCGAGCTTTTCGCTCGTGTCAACTTAATGAACGCTAAGTTTGCTTATGACTCGTCTCATTTTAACTACAATGCAATTCTGAATGATTATGAGGAATTTGACTTGAGTGACTACCTACCTCACTTAGCCAAAGAACTTGACAAGCGGGAAACCAGAACCCCTTTCATTGAGGAAACCGAGCCTATTAACGTAGGAACCGACAATACACCTCAAGAACTTAGGATAGGGACAACCCTGGACCTCTCGGAAAGACAACAGTTCATTGACCTCCTCCACGAATACAAGGACGTGTTCGCCTGGTCTTACAGAGATATGCCTGGGATTGACAGAGAAATTGCAGAGCACCGGATACCCATTAAACACGGGGCTAAACCCGTGAAGCAAAAGCTACGCCGGATGCCTCCTGAATGGGCCCTAAAAATCAAGGAAGAGGTGGACAAACAGTTCAAGGCTGGGTTCATCAAAGTGTCTGAAAACTCGGATTGGGTGGCCAACATTGTGCCGGTACCAAAGAAAGATGGAAGGATTCAGGTTTGCGTCGACTTCAGGGATCTGAACAAGGCGAGTCCAAAGGACGACTTCCCTTTGCCACATGTTGACATTCTGGTGGACAACACTGCCGAACATGCTCTCCTATCATTCATGGACGGGTATGCGGTACAACCGTTAAAAATGGCTGAGGAAGACATGCACAAAACTGCGTTCACTACACAGTGGGGTACATATTGCTACACGGTCATGCCTTTCGGCCTCATCAACGCCGGAGCGACCTATCAAAGAACCGCTACCACTCTCCTACATGATATGATGCAGAAGGAGGTAGAGGTATATGTCGATGACATGATTGTCAAATCAAAAGAACGGGACGGCCACATCAATGCCCTCCGGAAATTCTTCGCTCGTCTGCGGAAATATAACATGAGACTAAATCCTCAGAAGTGTGCATTCGGGGTCACCTCCGGAAAGCTCTTGTGACATGTCGTCAGCCAAAGAGGCATTGAGATTGATCCAACCAAAATCAAAGCCCTTCAACAAATGCCTCGGCCTAGGAACGAGAAGGAGATTCGGGGATTTCTCGGTCAGGTTCAATACATCAGACGGTTCATTGCCAAGCTCACTATGATCTGTGAACCGATATTCAAGAAGCTTCGTGCCTCTGACCACACCGATTGGGACGACGACTGTCAAAAGGCCTTCGACAAGATAAAGGAAATCCTATCCAAACCTCCTGTCCTCATGCCACCCCAAACGGGGATTCCTCTATCCCTATACCTGACTGTTACCAACACAGCCATGGGAGCAACGCTAGCACAAACAGTTGGCAACGAGGAGCGAGCCATCTACTACATCAGCAAAAAGTTCATTGAGTACGAGACCAGGTATACCCAACTGGAAAAGACATACCTTTCCCTAGTATGGTCAACAAAGAAGCTGCGGCATTACATGCTCAGCTACACGGTCCACATCTACTCCAAGATGGACCCGGTTAAATACATCTTCGAAAAACACGTACTAAATGGAAGGCTGTCTAGATGGACACTCATGCTGTCCGAATTTGATCTCAAGTCCGTACCCCTCAAGGTTATCAAGGGAAGAGCACTCGCCGATTTCCTAGCAGAAAATCCCGTCAACGAGGATCCAACGACCGACACATGGTCACTTCCTGACGAGGACATCCTTTGTGCCGACTCCGACGCATGGAACCTATACTTTGATGGTGCATCTAATCTGTGAGGCTTCGGGGTAGGAATCCTTCTAATATCACCAGAGGGAGAACATGTTCCGATCTCGGTCAAGCTAGACATCGCCGTCACCAACAATGCCGCTGAATATGAAGCATGTCTCATCGGCCTACAAGCAGCCATCACACTTGGCATCAAGAGGCTGAGGGTCCACGGCGATTCCTCACTCATCATCAATCAGGTATCCGGATCATGGAAAATCCGATCTGACAGCTTAGCTCCCTACCGAGCAAAGATCAATCAAGAGGCCGAGTTCTTCGACCAAGTCGACTACTTCCACTTGCCGCGAGAGGAAAATCAATTTGCTGATTCCCTGGCAACACTTGCCGCGCTCGTCAACATACCTGACGACATGACATCGATGCCCCTATGTGTCGAAAGACGGAGCGAGCTGACACGTCAGTCGTATACCTGTCAAAAATACCAACTAGCTCTAACTAATATAGCTAGGGAAGTCGGGTCGATCTCCACAGGGAGATGGGAAGATGTCAGCTTTGTCTAAGTTCGTCTCGGTAACCAAATTGGGGGGTTTTAAATTGATTGATTCTAAACTAATGAGTGTAAGGAAAAGAGAAAAGAAGAGAAAATAAGGAAGAAAAACAGGGGTAAATCAGATAAAAGAGAGAAATATGCTAGGAATCGGTCCACCGTGGCAGCTACACTATCGGGTCAACTGAGTCGATTAAATTATTGATAAGAAGAGCGAGGTCGTCACCTTTCGGTCCTTAAACCTACGATTATACCCTTTCGGTCTCTAATCGCCCTAGGGTCTCCCTAACTTAGCTTTCGCCCTAATTAGGTGTCACCTATTGTAATTAAGCAAGCCTTCCCTTCCAATATTTCGATCCAGGTCGGGGGTAACTAAGTAATCGGTCTCCTGCATGCATTCATTCAACCTAAACACAATTATATTGCTTAATACAATTCTTGTCGCAAAGCTAATCTAATCATGTAGATCCTAACATGTTTCTACCACGGTTTCCCTAATCCTAACATATTAAAGGAATTAGCTACGCCTCATCATCGAATTAACAATAACAACATATAAATAATTAACACTAAACATTATAGCAAACTAATAAAGATCGAATAAGGTAGAGATGAAATAATAGGGAATAACGACAACACAATAGCAATAATAATTATAATTAAAAGATTAAAGAAGAATGATAGTACCAATCGTAATCCAATTCCGAGTAGCAAAGTATAGAGTAAAAATGTATGAGAGAATCAAGAGTGTCGAGAAGAGGGAGAGAGAGAGAGGAGTTACGTTGTTCACTCCTTCAGTCTTATACGAAAAATCCACTCTAAACCTAATCTATGGACTAATTACAAAAGCCCATACGAAATTTAGGCGGAAAAAGTCTATAGCAGGACAAACTACTCGATCGAGTGGAAATAAACCACTCGATCGAGCAAACTGACGCCAAACCACTCGACCGAGTGGAAATAAACCACTCGATCGAGCACTCCTTGCAAAGTCTTGTCGTGCGCATACTTGAACTGCTCGATCGAGCAGCCTTAAGCGAATAAAGCATTCGATCGAGTAGAAAACTACTCGATCGAGCTATCTTAGCATGTAAGACATAAAAATACTTCCCGAATCCAGCTCACGCGTCTTCCAAGTGTTAGATTTCCAAGCTCCGGCTCCTCGCTCTCCATAAATGCATGCAAATGGGACGAAACAAGGCTCGATTTAGCTCCTCTTTGGTTAATTCCTGCAAATTACATAAAACGAACCAAAGTAGAATATTCGGGGGTATTTGTAGCTAGATGCTACATAAATAGTACAGAAATGCGTGTAAAAATGAGGTAAAAACCTTATATAAAATACACGCATCAAATCTCCCCAAACCAAATCTTTGCTTGTCCCCAAGCAAAATATGAATGCAACTAAGGGATAAACAATGGAACGGGACCAACGCATCGGCTACAAATCACCCACGAAAACCAGTTTAATGCAACAAAATGACAAAGTGGCAGATGAGAAGTGCAAACGAATTAAATCAATGTTTCAAACTTACTGAACCGTCGACCTTGCTAGACTCAAAAGATATCGGACTCTCACGGGTCGCTCATCACTCAAAATTAGGCATAAGGTGAGTATATATGTGAAAGATAGAAAGAAGTGAAGACACTCACCTAACTCGACCTATAAGAACATGCATGCAGTTAACATGAATAAAGTCTTCTACAACCAAACATATGCATTCCAACCATACTAATGACCAAGACACATGCCGAGGACTTACATTTGGGTAAGTGAGGTAATGGGTAAGAAGGGGCTAAAATGAATTTGGATAAGTGGAGTTAATAGCCAGGCTAGCAACAACGAATCCAAATATAAACTGCATCCCAACTCGTACTCAATATAATCAAGATGAAACGGTGCAAAAACCATGTACTTTACTCACGAAACACCAAAACAGACCGTCAACTCCCCATAAGATATAAATAAAACATGGGAGTAAAAATCATTATACAATTTCTCTTTTTCTTTCTTCGCAATTGATTTTTTCTTTCTTTTTCTTCTTTTTCTTCTTTTTCTTATTTCTTTTTTTTCGTTCTCTTTTTTTTTTTCATTCATCAATTTTTCTTTCTTTCATTCCCTTCGATTCTTCCACCAACTTCTGAAAATCAGATAAAGATAACCAAACTGCAGTAAAACATTCCAAATGGCTACTCGTCACTAGCTCGGCTAGGGTAGGGAAAATTATAGACAGTAGCTAAAACGACAAAAAGGCAATTTGGCTATGTAGGGCTCTTGGGTAGAATGAAATAAAAGGGAACTGCCTCTCCTAACATGTGTCACCATCCACAGACCGAATGCATACAGGTATTAAGAAGACTAGACTCATGCTTATGCAAATTGATGTTACATGCCTTAAAGAGAGTACTACTCACATCCTAAATGAATCCTGTCATGAATGTCACCAGTTTATAAAGCTCTAACCTCAGAATGTAATGTAGCTTGCCGATATAAGAATCAAGTCTATTCGTTCAGATAAGAGAGAAACAAAAATGAGTAGATCATGCACATAATCATGCCAACTAAATGTCAAGAATATGCAAGGCTCAAGTAAGGATTCAATGTAGCGTCAAAGTTCAAACGTTCCGACCCAAATTAAACATGAAAATTTTTTGATTTTTTGAAATTTTTCTAATAATAATTTTTTTTTTAAAATTTTATGATTTTTTTTTGAATTAATTAAAACAACAATGCATGCGAAAATAATTAAACGTGCAAGCGAAAATGCAAGAGAACACGTGCAAGCGAAAATGCAAGAAAACATGCAGACAGACATAGATATGGATGCATACCTCCCCAAACCAAACCGTACAATGCCCTCATTGTACCAAAAATAGGGAAAGAAATGCAAACTAAAGAGAAAAGGAGAAGTGGAGTCGGAAAACTTACAAAATGTCATAAAGAGGGACCTCCCCAAACCGACCATGAACATGGGAGGTCAAAGAAAGTCAAGCAGTAGCTCCATAGACGTAAAATAGCTGCTGGAAGACAAACTGCTCGATCGAGCAACTTGGAACAGCTCGATCGAGTAAACTGGTGTCTGGAAGGACTCGATCGAGTAGAAAACTACTCGATCGAGTAAACGTGATTTTGGCTCTGGTCGATCGAGTAAAAATAGCACTCGATCGAGTGGATACTACCCAAAAAGTGCTCGATCGAGTAGAAAAACTACTCGATCGAGTGCTTGGTCCTGCAAAACACGCGTTAAAAAGCAAGGAAGGCATAAAAAGTTCGTAAAACAACGTCTAAAGTGCAACAAAAAGCTAAAGAAAAATAAAATGTTCAACCAAAGTACAATAAAACAGTCCGGGATGCCTACCGGAGGGCGCTGGTTTATGAGGTCCCGCACGACCTTTTTGGTATCAATTGACTGGCACATCTAGCTCGTCGAAGTATAAGACTTCAACACGATTGTCTCCTTCATTTGCCTCGTAGTAATGCTTCACATATTGCCCATTCACCTTGAACCTACTACCTTCAGAGTCTTCGAGCTCCACGGATCCAAATTTGGTAACAGCTGTCACCGTGTAAGGACCACTCCACCTGGACTTCAGCTTGCCAGGAAATAATCTCAAACGGGCATTAAAAAGCAGCACCTTTTGCCCAACATGAAACTCCCGAGGTAGAATTCTCTTATCATGCCATCTCTTCGTCTTTTCTTTATAAATGCGCGAGCTATCATAGGCATTAAGCCTAAACTCTTCCAACTCATCTAGCTGCAAAAGACGATTCTGACCACACAACTTAGAATCAAAGTTAAGCTCACGAATTGCCCACCAAGCCTTACATTCCAACTCAACAGGTAAGTGACATGATTTCCCATAAACTAACCTATAAGGTGATGCACCAATTGGTGTCTTAAAGGCGATTCAGAAGCCCATAATGTGTCCTCTAACTTAAGACTCCAGTCTTTCCGTGATTTAGAAACTACCTTAGACAAGATCTCTTTCAACTCGCGGTTAGAGACCTCAACCTGACCACTAGTTTGGGGATGATACCCCAAACCACGCCGGTGTTGGACACCGACTTTAGACAGAATAGAAGTTAGTTTCTTCTCCTTAAAGTGCATTCCCCCATCACTAATGACGACCCTAGGGACACCAAATCGGGGAAATATGACCTTTTTGAACATTTTTTTCACGGTCTTGGCATCACAATGGGGTGAAGCAATTGCCTCAACCCATTTGGACACATAGTCTACAGCCACTAAAATGTACCTGTTACCTTTACTAGACGGGAATGGTCCTTGGAAATCAATGCCCCAGACATCAAAAACTTCAACCTCTAAGATGCCGTTTTGTGGCATCTCATGTCTCTTTGAATTGTTCCCTGATCGTTGGCAAGCATCACAAGCTGAAACAAAAGACTTAGCATCAGCAAACAAAGAAGGCCAGAAAAAACCAGACTGAAGTACCTTAGCCACGGTGCGCGATGGACCGTGGTGACCACCATAGGTTGAGGAGTGACAGCCTTCCAGGACTACTTTGGCCTCCCACTGCGGAATACACCGTCTGTAGAGACTGTCTGCACATTCCTTAAACAAAAAAGGATCATCCCAGAAATACTGCTTAGCGTTATATAGAAAACGCTTCCTCTGTTGATGAGAAAGGTCGGTGCGACTTGCCATCGACAACGGTTAGCTATATCTGCATACCAAGGTTCTTGGTTAACAATAGACGATATAAGAGCAATTAAAGTATCGTCGGGGAAAGAGTCATCAATAGGTAGAGAATCTTCCCCTTCTTGTCGCATCGATCGCGACAAGTGATCGCTAACGTTCTCAGCTCCTTTCTTATCCTTGATCTGCAAATCAAACTCCTGAAGAAGGAGTATCCATCTCAATAGCCGTGGTTTAGCCTCCTTCTTAGCAAGAAGATGCTTCAAAGCTGTATGGTCAGTAAAAACAGTAACTTCTGACACAACTAAATAAGAACGAAACTTCTCTAAGGCATAAACTACAATAGCGGCTCTTTTTCAAAGGGTAGTGTACTTCACTTGAGCCTCATCCAGAGTTCGGCTCGCATAGTAAATCGCGTTCAAAGCTTTGTTATTCCTTTGGCCTAGCACCGCTCCTAGTGCATAGTCACTGGCATCACACATTATCTCAAAACGGCAAGTCCTAGTCGGGAGGCTGTATGATCGGCGCAGAGACTAAAGCCTGCTTTAACCTGTGAAAAGCAGAAAGACACTCATCAGTAAACACAAAAGGGGCATCCTTAAGTAGCAGCTGTGTAAGTGGTTTAGCAATTTTTGAGAAGTCCTTGATAAACCGGCGATAAAAGCCGGCGTGACCAAGGAAACTCCTCACCCCCTTAACATTGACAGGAGGTGGTAATTGCTGAATCACGTCCACCTTTGCTTTATCAACTTCTATTCCCCTATCAGAAACTAAGTGCCCTAAGACAACTCCCTCGTTGACCATGAAGTGGCACTTCTCCCAGTTAAGCACAAGATTAACCTTAATGCAAATACACGCAACACTTTATCAAGGTTAGACAGACAGTTAGCAAAATCACTTCCCTAAACACTGAAATCGTCCATGAAAACTTCCATAATAGACTCAATATACTCTGAAAATATCCCCATCATACACCTTTGGAAGGTGGCAGGGGCATTACATAAACCAAAAGGCATCCTGCGATAAGCAAACACGCCCTGAGGACAAGTAAATGTAGTCTTAGCTTGATAGTCTGGGTGAATGGGGATCTGAAAGAACCCTGAATACCCGTCTAAATAGCAGAAAAATATATGAGAAGCTAACCTTTCTACCATTTGATCAATAAAAGGAAGGGGAAAGTGATCTTTCTTGGTGGCGGCGTTAAGCTGTCTGTAATCTATACACATCCGCCAACCAGTCACTACTCGAGTAGGTATTAATTCATTCTTATCATTCTTAACCACAGTTATCTCTCCTTTCTTCGGGACCACCTGTACTGGACTCACCCATCTAGAATTACCAACAGAATAAATAATACCTGCGTCTAGAAGCTTCATTACCTCAGCCATCACAACATCCTGCATCTTCTGGTTCAGCCCGGCGCCGACCACATGTCTGCCGCAAGGTTTGTGATCTTCCTCCAGCTCTATCCTGTGCATAGAAACATCGGGACTAATCCCCTTGATATCGTCCAGTGAATAACCCATTGCTTTCCTGTGTTTCTTAAGTACAGCTAACAAAGAAGTCAGCTGATCATCATCAAGCTTAGCACTAACAATGACTGGATATTGCTCAGTATCGTCTAAGAAAACATATTTTAGATGAGAGGGAAGAGACTTACGTTCCGGTACCTTTACCTCAATGGAGCAAAGAGTGCTAATCATCTGTTCTACTTGCTCTCCCTCAGCGTCGGTGAGTCCACACTCATCTAAATCATCAACAAGCAAATCCAACACAGCGTCATCGTCGTCTGGGCTATCTGCACACTCATCAAAAAGCATAAGAGCTTCTAGTGGGTCCTTCATAAAAGAACCCGTCCAGAAGTCATAAATAGACTCGTCAATAATATCAACCGAATAACAAGTATCCTCTATCATTGGCCGGGCCAAAGTACTAGGCAGACTGAAAGTGATCGCGTCATCCCCTACTGCAAGAGTCAAACGCCCTTGTCTGACATCAATGACGGCCCCAACTATACAAAGGAATGGTCTTCCTAAGATAATTGGGGTCCGGGTGGGCCTCAGCTATATCTAAAACAATGAAATCTACTGGAATAAAGAGCTTGCCTATTTTCACAGGCACGTCCTCTAAGACACCTAAGGGCTTCCTAACAGATCTATCAGCCATCTGTAGGGTAATGTTAGTCACTTTAAAATGACTCATGTTTAGTTTCTTGCAGACAGGAAGGGGCATGACGCTAACACTGGCTCCTAAATCACAAAGAGCATAATCAATGACCACGTTGCCTATAATACAGGTAATAGAAAAGCTGCCCGGGTCTTTCATTTTAGGTGGACCTTTATTTAAAAGCAAATTACTAGACTCTTCCATAAATGAAATCGTCTCAAATTCACTTAAATTTCTCTTACGCGTCACAATATCTTTCATAAACTTAGCGTAAGTGGGTACCTGAGTAACAAGTTTGGAAAAAGGGACAGTTACCTGGAGGTTCTTCACAACGTCCACAAACTTACCATACTTTGTCGCTCGATCTTTGCATCCTTCGACGACACGGAAGGGCACTCGGTAGCAATGAGTGGACCCAACTTTCTCTTTACCTTTATCAATGCGTGACATCCCCAGCGGGGAAGATGACACGATAGCGGAATTAGATAGTAAAATAGGATCTCCGTCGCTTCTGGTACTCGATCGAGCACAATTACCACTCGATCGAGTGGTTTCACATTGCAATATACTCGATCGACCATTTTCCTTACTCGATCGAGTGATGTCCTTTTCTGACTTACTCGATCGAGCGTTTTTATCACTCGATCGAGTGAGTTCTTCAAGAATTTAGTCGATCGAGTAAGAATATCACTCGATCGACCATCTTCAATTTCTGACCGCTCGATCGACCATAATTATCACTCGATCGAGTGATGGGATGAATTAATTCACTCGATCGAGTTGATTTTTCACTCGATCGAGTGTCCTGATTGCACGCAGACTAGTAGTTCTTCTAAAAACTCATCTATATCATCCTCCGGCATCGTCGCTATCAAAACCCCGTCTTCCTCGTACTTCGGCCCCTCTTGAGTAAGGCCAACTTGGAGATTCGTCACTCTAACTGGATTGCATATCGGTAGAAGCTTGGCTTGGTCACTCGCGAGTGTTAATCGCTGCGACTTGTTCCCTCAATTCTGCTATGATGCTTTTTCTTTCCTATTGCACTTCTCATCAAATTGTTGTGATATGCTCATCACAAAAGATTTCAATTAGGCAATTTCCTCATTTGCAGATGGAGAAACCGGTTGCGGCGCTGGCGTAGAAAGAGTAGAGACATTCCTTATTTCTTCATACAGCTGAGAAAAAGGAACTCCTTGCTTGTATTTCTGATAAGCAAGGACGCGCTCTACACTTGCCAGGCACCCAATAGGGTCATGCCCTTCCATGCCACATCTACCACATGGCTCTATATGCTCAGTAATCGAACAAACCTGTAATTTAGGCATTCTGGCAAATAGACTTACAAAGCAAACGAATAACCTGCAAAACTAATCAAAACTTTGCAGTAATGAGATCAGCCTCAAGGAATAAATTACCTGAGACGAGAAACAAACTTAATTAAAGCAACAAAATTGCGCCACCTCCCTGACAACGGCGCCAAAATTTGACACGTCAGTCGTATACCTGTCAAAAATACCAACTGGCTCTAACTAATATAGCTAGGGAAGTCGGGTCGATCTCCACAGGGAGATGGGAAGATGTCAGCTTTGTCTAAGTTCGTCTCGGTAACCAAATTGGGGGGTTTTAAATTGATTGATTCTAAACTAATGAGAGTAAGGAAAAGAGTAAAGGAGAGAAAATAAGGAAGAAAAAAAGGGGTAAATCAGATAAAAGAGAGAAATATACTAGGAATCGGTCCACCGTGGCAGCTACACTATCGGGTCAACTGAGTCGATTAAATTATTGATAAGAAGAGCGAGGTCGTCACCTTTCGGTCCTTAAACCTACGATTATACCCTTTCGGTCTCTAATCGCCCTAGGGTCTCCCTAACTTAGATTTCGCCCTAATTAGGTGTCACCTATTGTAATTAAGCAAGCCTTCCCTTCCAATCTTTCGATCCAGGTCGGGGGTAACTAAGTAATCGGTCTCCTGCATGCATTCATTCAACCTAAACACAATTATATTGCTTAATACAATTCTTGTCGCAAAGCTAATCTAATCATGTCGATCCTAACATGTTTCTACCACGGTTTCCCTAATCCTAACATATTAAAGGAATTAGCTACGCCTCATCATCGAATTAACAATAACAACATATAAACAATTAACACTAAACATTATAGCAAACTAATAAAGATCGAATAAGGTAGAGATGAAATAATAGGGAAGAACAACAACACAATAGCAATAATAATTATAATTAAAAGATTAAAGAAGAATGATAGTACCAATCGTAATCCAATTCCGAGTAGCAAAGTATAGAGTAAAAATGTATGAGAGAATCAAGAGTGTCGAGAAGAGGGAGAGAGAGAGAGGAGTTACGTTGTTCACTCCTTCAGTCTTATACGAAAAATCCACTCTAAACCTAATCTATGGACTAATTACAAAAGCCCATACGAAATTTAGGCGGAAAAAGTCTATAGCAGGACAAACTACTCGATCGAGTGGAAATAAACCACTCGATCGAGCAAACTGACGCCAAACCACTCGATCGAGTGGAAATAAACCACTCGATCGAGCACTCCTTGCAAAGTCTTGTCGTGCGCATACTTGAACTGCTCGATCGAGCAGCCTTAAGCGAATAAAGCATTCGATCGAGTAGAAAACTACTCGATCGAGCTATCTTAGCACGTAAGACATAAAAATACTTCCCGTATCCAGCTCACGCGTCTTCCAAGTGTTAGATTTCCAAGCTCCGGCTCCTCGCTCTCCATAAATGCATGCAAATGGGACGAAACAAGGCTCGATTTAGCTCATCTTTGGTTAATTCCTGCAAATTACATAAAACAAACCAAAGTAGAATATTCGAGGGTATTTGTAGCTAGATGCTACATAAATAGTACAGAAATGCGTGTAAAAATGAGGTAAAAACCTTATATAAAATACACGCATCACGAGCCAGCTCACATTTGTGCCATTATCAACGACGAGGAAAGCCATGATGAACCTTGGTACCAAGCCATCCTCAATTACAAAACCAAAAACGAATTTCCTCCCAACTCTGATCAAAGAGGACAAAGAGCCATCCATTTACTTACATCACAATTCGTGATAAACCAAAATCAACTCTACAAAAGAACACCCCAAGGAATTCTCCTCATTTGCATTGACCATCACAAAGCCAAAAAAGTCATGGGAGAGGTTCACGACGGAGAATGTGGCCCTCACATGAGTGCAATGATGCTTACACGGAAAATCACGCGGCTAGGTTACTACTGGACCACCATGGAAGCCGATTGCCGTAACTACGTCAAACATTGCCATAATTGCCAAATCTTCACCCTGGCCATTCTCAACCTGGGGCATCGACATCATCGGGAAAGTCAACCCTATAGGCACCAAGGGGCATTGCTTCGTCCTCGTCGCCATCGACTACTTCACCAAATGGGTGGAAGCACAGTCATATGCAGTCTTGACCGCCAAACAAGTGGCCAAGTTCATTCAAAACAACATCATCTGCCGATATAGGGTACCCCATGAAATCATCAACGATCAAGGCTCTCACTTCCGGGCGGAAACTCAAGCTTTGCTGGACAAATACAAGATCAAACGGCATCGATCGTCCCCCTACCGTCCCCAAACTAACGGAGCGGTGGAGGCAGCGAACAAAACTCTTGTTACCATTATCAAGAAAATGCAAGACAACTACCGCGATTGGCCGAGCAAACTCCCATTCGCACTCTGGGGATACCGAACCTCCATTCGAACACCGACAGGCGCCACACCCTTCTACCTAGCATACGGTATGGAGGCGGTTCAACCGGTAGAGTTAGAGGTCCCATCTCTACGCATCCTACTAGAGAGTCAGGTTCCTGAGGCGGAATGGACCCGTCGAAGGTACGAACAACTCACTCTTCTAGACGAACGGCGACTCAACGCCTTGCACAACGTCCAGCTATACCAACGACGTATACAATGGGCATTCAACAAGAAGGTTAAACCCAGAAACATCCAGGAGGGTGACTTGGTCCTCAAGTCAGTTCGAGCACCATTACCCGTCGATCCGAGGGGAAAATTCAAACCCAACTGGGCCGGGCCATACCTGGTCAAGAAGATACTTTCGGGGGGCGCAGTGAGACTGAGTGACCTAGACGGGGAAGACTTTACAAAACCGACCAACCTAGACCAACTCAAGAAATACTACCCTTGAACCCTATCAACCAACAAACTAGCCTAGTTTTACAACTAGCATCGGCCTCAACCCTTTTCAAGTCAAGTTCCTCAATATGTTCTGATTTGAAATTGCATGTTTTATCGAGTCTAAGCTACGGCACCTTGCCCGTTTCGAATGTCCTTTGATCCGTCAAAGGCAACGTCCATTTGCACTAAAACAAAAACGAACCCCCTGAACTACGAGCATGGTTTGATTTCACCTCTTCAGGTGGATACGTAGGCAGTCCCTCTTATGAATGAGGGATACAACCACAAAACCCTTTCAAATTCACAAAACATTTCGAACTACGATCATGGTTTGATTTCACCTCTTCAGGTGGATACGTAGGCAGTCCTTTCTTACACAAGAAGGATACAACCATTCCCACAATCAAAAAAACATCACCCACATCAACTCCCAAAAAAAAGAGAGAAAGGTAAAACCATTCCCTTTCCCACAAAAATACAAAAATAAGCCTTTCTCCCTTTCCACAAAATACCACTTTCCCAAGTGCAAATGTTTAGGACGATTCGAATCGAATTGCCTTTACCAAATGGATGGAAGAAACAAGCGTTCACAATTTCCGATACTGAACCCCACTCATCAGCCACCCTGTCTATGAGCCACAACGAAAAGGACAAACCGGCCATATCAGCCGCCTATCCTCCTCTACGGAAGCATCCTCCACCACCACCTCGAATACGGCAGCCTCCTCGGCCGCTACAACCCCTCCGGGATCGACTTTCTCCTCCAAAGCCTCAACGACGGACCCCATATGTCCCAAACAATACCCTGCGATCAAAAAGCAACAACAAAAGAACGTCAGCCGAAATTTCGGCATTACGACGGCATGAAATGGATAAATCCAAAAACAAAAAAACACAACCTGCATTACAAAAACAAGGGGCAATCCCGCCCCAAACCATTCACAAAAACAAACACAAAAACGACTCGCCCCTCTTTTCAAGCAAAAGACGAGTCAAAACCACAAAAACGGCATTTCAAGACCCATACAAGGTCCGCCAACAACCCAAAATACATTCCCGACACAATGGGGATTTTTCTACGGTTCAAAAGGCAATTCATACGCTAATTTGAGCCCAAACCGGTGAAAAATTCAAAAACGACCGCAAAAAGCCAAACGTGATTTTATCACGCCTCAAGGTGACCTAAAATACCAATAAGGTCCATTTCAAGGCAAACTAACTCAATTCAAGCCCAAACAGGCGCTTATTTGGTCAGACGTAAGACCGTCGCAAAAGGCAAAAATCCAATTTTGCCCACAAGCATCCAACGAAGGTCCTTAGATGGCAAACACGGGTTTTCCCAACTACAATGCAACCTAGTGGGACCCACTACCCAAGCAAATAAACTTGGCATTGTGAAATGAGACGGTTTCTCGCCTCATTCACGTTTTTCGAGCACAGGGAGCGGGAGCGGGGACCAAAATGCAAACTAAAAGCACCCCTATGCTCCTAAACAGGTTTCTAACCTAATGCAAACATCTATTTCACTAGAAATGGGCTCAATCAAAAACGCCCAATTCGATTTTTAGGGCAAAATTTCGCCCTAATTCAATCAAGCTAAAAATCAACAAATTTGAATGGATTCAAGAGGAAATAATTTCCTTGAGATGACATTGTTGATGAAAGGCAAGAACTCGAACACGCAAGAAGGTCCCTTAATGTGGATTTTGCGAGATTTTGAGGTTGAAGATGAATAATCATCCGCACCTCAACCTCGCGTCTTTTTAACAGAAAATAGGGAAGCCGGCTTCCATCGCCAGATGGCTCGCGCCTAAACCAGGCCTCTACCTTGCCTTTTCAGCGAAATTTGGGCTTTGGCCCAATTTCCACACAACAAATTCGGATTTTCGTTGACCATATTGAATGTCGTCATTTCCTCAAAAACAAACAAAACCAAATAGTGAAAATTCAAATTCGCTATTTTCAAAAAATTTCAAGCAAACGGCGATCAAAACCGCCAACTTCAAAAATAATGGCGAAAATTCAAAATCGCTATTTCCTCAAAATCCGAACGACGGCAATTAAAACCGTCAATTTCAAAAATAATAGCGAAAATTCAAAAACCGCTATTTCTCCAAATTGCAAGCAACGGCGGCACATAAACCGTCACTTCGATCAATAATGAAGATTCCAAATTCACTATTTCCATCAAATGTTAACGGCGGCACATAAACCGTCACTTCAACCAATAGTGAAGATTCCAAATTCACTATTTCCCTCAAATGTCAACAGCGGCACATAAACCGTCACTTCAATCAATAGTGAAGATTCCAAATTCACTATTTCTGTCAAATGTCAACGGCGGCACATAAACCGTCACTTCAATCGCTATATCAAACTCAAATTTGCTATTTTCCTTCAAAATTAGAACAAACGGCGATCAAAACCGCCACTGCAAATTCAAGCAAATGAATGGTGAAGATTCCAAATTCACTATTCCTTCAAATACCAGCAGGGGGCTTCCTCGCGGAACCCACTCATTCCAAAAACGGTTATAGTGAAAATCCAAATTCACTATTTCCACAGCGGCATCACGAGTTCGCTACTTTCAAAACAAGCCCATTCGACGCGGCTACTCCCATGGTCCATTAACCGACCGTTACCAATGGCTGGCGAGCCTTTGTCCGCGACCTTTCAAGGACAGATCCCGAAGATGCCTCGGGTACATTTCCTTACCATTGGATGGCGAGCCTTTGTCCGCAACACATCAAGGATGCATCCCGAAGATGCCTCGGGTACATTTCCTTATCATGGCTGGCGAGCCTTTGTCCGCACCCTTTTAAGGACACATCCCGAAGATGCCTCGGGTACATTTCCTTGTCACGGCTGGCGAACCTTACAACGCATCGCGGCTGACGAGCCCTCCTCACATACGCACCACAGCTGGCGAGCCTTTATCCGCAAACATGCGAAGACATATCCGAAGATGCCTCAGGTATGACTCCTTCTTATGGCTGGCGAGCCTTTGTACGTAGTCTAACGGATTTTCAACGACCCGCACGGACAGTCGACAGACTCTAAACTGTTCCCGACGACAGGTCCTTGGCTTGTACCCTCGAGTCACCTTGGCGTCGCCCTTCCCGACGGCAGGTCCTTGGCCCGAATCCTTTCGAGCCGCCTCGACGTTGCTTGGGTCTCCAGGTTATAATCTTCGAATGACCTGGGGGCTCTACTTTGACTTTCGCCCTGTCTAAGCCTCAGTCAAAGTGGGGGCTCAGAGATACCCGGTATCTGCTGAGACTCCAACAAACACCCGATGATTATCGGACTACAACATGTTTTGGAATCGCGGCGTTTGATCGACAGTTTGTTTACAACTTTACGTCGGAAAACTTAAAACGATTTCGAAAATAAAACATTTCAAAACATTTCAAAAATACCTGGAGTGTTTAATGCACAGCGACGGGGTCGAGATGACACTAACTAGAGTCAAAACCGACACCGGACCAAAAACCGACTCAAAAATTCAAATCCCGACTCCAACAACGAGTCAAACCGAGTCAACCACAAAAACAAAATATCTCAAAGCCTTCTACCTTAAGTTTTCCCGGATTCATGAATGGTCAAGTATCAAACATATGACTACAAAACCTAGGATAGAACAAATCATGATTGCGTTTGTTGTGAAAGCGACAACACAGCTCGCAGACCCGCGACGTGGCTCGCGCCTCTTTGAGCAGCCCAGGTGGCCACGTCGCTCAAAACTCACACAACCACTCATTCTTCAATAAATACCCCTCAAATGCCACCCATTTGAGACTTACGCAAGTGTCCGCCCCCTCTTTTCTCCCTTAAAATTCTCGACTCGACTTCTTAAGTCACAACCCGACGCGTATTTACGACCTACCGATCGTAAACACGAGCCTTACACATTGTTTGGTACCGTCATCGTGCATTAAACCACTTGACCGACCATTTCGACCACTACACCATCACTAAACTTTTAAAACACTCTTTTTACTTACCAAAACGGTTTTAAACCGAGTTTTTTCCGATCAAACAAGTTGTTACACTTACGTCGGTCACTCGCCATTACCAAACATGTAAGTATGAGGGTGTAAAAATCGTCTTTTATTATGTTTTCATTTGTTTCATGACTCTAACATGCTAAAACATGCATAACATGAACCAAAACATGGAATAAACGAGCCAAAACTGATTTTTGGTCTGAGACGAAAGCCCCTTAGGTCGCCAATCGCTCGCGCCTAAATGGGGTATTCAGACCAGAAATCAACCGTGTTTGTTCTCGTCATTTCCCTTAATCCATTTTTCATATTTGTAATCGGTCTTTACCATTTCAAGTATTTTCGAAACCTTTTTGTTTCATTTCACATGTTTTAACCATAAAGCATTTTTCACCCTTGGTTCTTCATACCATGGCGGTTAAATCCGTGTTTCGGTGATAATATTTGGTTAATGACATTTAGAAGGTATTTTAAAGCCTTTTATTTCATTTCCTCACATTTTAAAAAAAAAAAATTAGAGACCAACACAAAATCATCCTTGGTTCCACATACCATGCCGGATTTTAACCCGGGTACGATGACGAGTATCGACTAATTACATTCAAAATGGACTTAAAACAACTAGTCCATAATCATTTTTCAAAACTATTCATGTCAAGTTTGTCAAATCGAACCCGACACCGAATATTATCAAATAATGATGATTATTCGAGTCTAGTTCTTCAAATCAACAAATGCGGTCTAAACGACCCTTTCAAAATCAAATCGGGTTCAAATTCCCATTTTCAACACGTTTTATAACGTTTTCTAAATAGTCAGAACACGGCATATAACCGTTGGCTAACCCGCGCCTCAAGCAGGCTCCCCATTTCTCATTTTGAAAACCAGAGGGAGGCCCCTTACACCATGGGGGCTCGCGCTCTTATAGGCTATGCAGTACAGGGCCTGTTTCCTTCCAGCATTAGTCCAGGACGATCCCGACTCCGGTTAACCCGGATATAGGACGGATCAGATGACTATTCGAACCATATTTGCCAAATGCCTTACTAAGACAAATGGATCATGTTATGCACCCTAAACCTAATACGGTAAATGGATGTTTAATTTCCGTCTTGCACGCAAATCAATCATTAATCCAACTCCACTTCATCGCATCACATAACCACCATTTAAAGGGCTTCCCAATACGTACCTTCACCTCTTACTCAGAAACTTTGGATAGTGGACGACCTTATCCAGGGCGTACGAGAGTCATTCTAAAGATAGGATGCTAAAGAGGGACGATTTCCTTATCTTTAGTACCTATGTCAAACGCTGCTTTGTGCTTCGATTTGACCGAGGTATAAAGTGGAATTCGAACGGGTTCCAGGCATCCCACAAATGCTTGGTGGCGACTCCGAACATCTCTAATCGTTTCGAGACCCTTACCGAGACGAAACCGACCGATCTAAAACGATCCGGTCGAAAGCATCTTAACGCCACCGAGCGTGGCTTTCAAAAGACCGCTGCATGTCCACAGATTGGCTTGGCGTGCAGGTGGCCGGTGACTACGGACCGGTAGGTGGCCCAAATCCACAGACCGAGACGTGGCCCATGCCCACAGTCTTGTATTGATTGAATGGTACTGACCCCGTTGTTGTTTGTGGTATCTGCTGTGATCCATTCGGGGATGGTGAGCAGGTTTGACAGGTAATGCAGATGTTTAGCTATGGGGCAGTCATGGGGAGTCATCGCTACGAGTTTAGCTTCCAGTGTTACAAGTTTAGTTGTCTTTGATTTCAGTTGTATTGAGACCTTATACTTTTATATTTGAGTTGGTTTGAGATAATGTAATCGCTAACTCTTTATACTTTAATAAATGTGTTAGGACAGACGCTTTTGATATGTACTAACCTCGGGCAACCGATATGGTAACAGCCTTTCATGCTAGGGTAGTTGATGTGACCATAATTAGCGCATATTTAGTCCCCAAATTAGCCTTGTTCCCATGCTTTTTAATGCATATTTGGGTCATTTATTGTCTTTAGTAATTTGTTTTGCATATTCTTTGAGGTTTTGTGTCCTTGGTATGAAAGGAGTGCAAACCTTGCATTTTCAAGGGAAAATGAGACTAAATTGATTGAATTCAATGACCAAGCATCAAGGAGAGACAAGATTAGAAGGCCTTTGTACATATTATAGTAGTTGGGCAATGACGCAAAAGGATCTCTGCATCCCCGAGGAAATCCCCAAGGATTTTATGAAGGAAAGGAAGAAAAGAAGAAAGAAGTGAAGCTGTCCAGCAATCCGTGCGGATTGACTGGAAGACGCCCGTCCTCCACCTCCACAATCCGGCCGTCTTCTCCCAAAGCCGCCCGGGCAGCAAGCCCAGAAGACGCCCGGATTCCCTTGAAGACGCCCGGGTAGAGCCTCACAAATCCGGCCGTCCAGTCCCTAAGACGCACGAATTCCAGTCCAGCACAAATCTGTTTCTTCAAGCTTCAAAGAAAGATGCCCTTCCTTCGAAAAATACCGGCGTTTCCCTGCTCAAATCTAAAAAGTGTAATTACTAGTTTAGCCCTTAGTTAACCCTAATGCATCCACCTAATTTCCAATATAAATACCCCATTAGTCTAATTAGAAGAGCATGTTCTTCTTATCAATCTTTAAAGTAGTTAATATCAATCAAATCTCTCTTTAGTTTTGTAATCAACAATTAATCAAGTTTTAATACAAGTTTTATTTCCTTAATCTCTCTTTTGTTCATCCTTTATTTTGGGTAATTGAAGATTATTTGGGTTATTATTGAGAGATTGACAACCTCGCAATCAAGCATCAAGTACTTCTTTTATTCTTGCTTTATTATTGGAATCATTAGTAGGTATATTCCTCTTAATCCCTTTTTAATTATTGTTAATTACTTTCATTTATTCATCATGTTTTACTTTGTTGGTATGATTGACAACCTTGCTAGCATGATCAACATGATAATGAGTGAGTAGTCACCTAGCTAGGGTTAATGGGTAATTAGGGGAAACCAACATGGGGAATGATTCATGCTTAAATTAATATGCTTTCATGGTTTATTTGCTTGCTTGTTTTGATCTCAACTCATGCACATGTTATGTTTGATGAAATGCGAGCCTATGAATCCTTGCATTTTTTACCCATCACCTATCTTTTCAATGAGACTTGTAAGACATAAACCAACTCGAGTCTCATTAGACCATGCATGTTGTTGAGTAGGGAAGATTAAGTCGACTTGTAGGTGTTGTACAATCTAATCGATTCGGCTCCGGGACCCAAACTTTCCTAGGATTGTAAGATATAACCCAACTCAATCCATCACAACAATAATTGCTTGCTTATAATTTGAGAACATGTTTGTGTGATCAATTCCCATGATTCCCCTATGACCCCATGATACCCTAGTGCTTTTTATCAATTGTTTACAACCCTTTTAATTCATCTTGCTTGTTTACTTTCATTGCTATTTAGTTTAGTGACCTTCTACATCAACCCAAATTGTGACACCCCTAAGACACCACTAGTTTCAATAGAAATCTCATCTCAATTCTCGTCCCTTGGGATCCGACCTTTACTTGCCTCTTTAATAATTATAGAGTTGTTTGTGAAGTTATAAATTGTGTTTTGGTCTAGGTGCTCCTAACGACAAGTTACCGAAAAGATTTAGTCCCGACCAAAAATGGCGCCGTTGCCTGGGACGGTGTTAACTTGATTTAGATTTTCTTATATTGTTATTAGTTGTGTCTTTCTTTGCCTTGGGGAAGTAAAACTCCTCAAGGTTCGTTCTAATTGTTTTCGAGTTGTTTGAAATTTTGCATGTCTAGAAGGTCACAAGGTGATTTGTTACCTTTTGATCGTGAAATTTAAAGAACTTTGACAACCAATAGAAGACTTGCTAGAAATTTGAGAGGTATTAGTGAGGTTGTAGATATTCAACCAACTATTGAGTTCATCAACCCTTTTGCAAGAGAAGGTGAGGAGAACCCAACACAAAATACAACACAAAATCAACCCACAATGCCTAAGTTTTCATCACATTCCGTACCCACCGAGGAGAACCTACCCAACGGTACTCCCACACCACAACATCTAACCGAAAATTTTATTGCCAAATCCGCATTTATCCAACTAGTCGAAAGGAGCCAATTTGGGGGGATGCCTAGTGAAGACCCTCATTCTCATATGGAAACCTTTTGTGACTATTGTGATGCGATTTCTCAAACCGGTGTAACTCAAGACCAAATTCGATGGGTCTTATTTCCTTTTTCTCTAATTGGCACCGCGAAACAATGGTTGAAGGGCCTTGATAAGGCCACTCTCGGAATTGATTCTTGGAAGAAGTTGGCTCTAGCTTTCTACAAAAAATTCTACCCACCGGAAAAGACTAACATGCTAAGAGCTCAAATTACGGGTTTTAAGCAAAGGGATGAAGAATCTTTGTATGAAGCTTGGGAGCAGTTCAAGGGAATTTGTCGCTCATGTCCTCATCATGGGCTTAGCGAGTGGTTCTTGGTACAACAATTTTGGAACGGTTTATATGAAGATTCAAGGAACATTCTCAACATGGGATCAAATGGAATATTCACCGAAGTTGATGACAATCAAACATGGAACAAAATTGAGGAAATGGCGGTCCATAACTCACAATATAGTAGACCTCGCAAGGCTACTAGAGGAGGAAAGCATGAAGTGGACTCCGTTACTCAATTGGGTGCTCAACTTAGTGCTCACATTGACACAATCAATTTGAAGTTTGAAAAATCTATGGCTAGACTTGAAGAAGCCTCAAAATCACCAAAGCATCATGTTAATGCCATGACGGCATCTTCATCAATCCCAAGTGGGATATGTGAGAATTGTGGAACTTTGGGACATGACTCAAGTGAATGTAGGGGAACAAATGAACAAGTGAATGCTTTCCAAGCATACAAGAGCGGTACCCCTTATTCCAACTATTACAATGAAAACACCAAATTCCATCCAAATCTCTCATACAAAAGCCAAAATGTTCAAAACACTCAAACAACATACACCCCACCTCCCATGAGAAACCAAAATCAAAGACCCTTTTACAACCAAAACCAAGGGTACCAAAATCAAAATCCATACAATCACCAAAATGACCAAGGTTTTGATGTTCAAAAAGCGGTCCTCCAAATGCAAAAGAATCAACAAGAATTTTTCACTCAAATGCAAAAAGATAGTCAAGCAAAGGAAACCACTATCAACAACATCCTAGCTCACATCAAGATGTTGGAAACCCAATTGACTCAACTAGCATCTTCAAGCTCACAAAGACAAAAGGGGCAATTACCACCTCAAAGTAATCCCCCAAGACATGAAACGGTTAGTGCCATTCACTTGAGAAGTGGTACAAGGTATGAAGCACCAAAGAAGCAAGTTGAGGATGAAGTTGTGGAAGCTAGTGATAAGGAAGAAATTGTGCAAAACTCCAAGGATGGAGAACCATCAAAAGAAGAGATTTCAAAGAAAAATGAAGACAAGGTCAAGGAGAAGGAGCCCATTGTGATTAGGCTTCCTTTTCCGAGTCGTCAAGCCAAGCCCAAATTTGATGACCAACTTGGAAAGTTTATGGAAATTGTGAAGAATTTGGAAGTCTCGATTCCTTTCACGGAATTAATCAATCACGTGCTGGCCTATGCAAAATACATGAAAGACATCCTCACAAAGAAGAAGTCGATCCGGAAGCTTGAGACTATCGCCTTCACTAAGGTGAGTAGTGCAATACTTCAAGGGAGTTCACCTCCAAAACTAAAGGATCCGGGAAGCTTCTCAATACCGTGTACCATTGGCGACACCACGATCAACAAAGCCTTATGTGATCTAGGGGCTAGTGTGAGTGTTATGCCGTACTCGGTGAGTAAAAGGTTGGGGATGGGATAGCTTAAATGCACCAATATCACACTCCAAATGGCCGATAGATCGACGAAGACACCATTAGGGATATGAGAAGATGTTTCCGTACGAATTGGGAAGTTTTTCATCCCGGTGGACTTTGTCATTGTTGATATGGAAGAAGACTCCAACATTCCAATCATCCTAGGAAGACCTTTCTTACACACCGCGGGTGCGGTGATTGATGTGAAACATGGAGAGCTCACTCTAGAAGTGGGAGATGAGAGTATAACCTTTAATCTTGACAAGACTATGAGAGCTCCACGTTTGCATGAACCGTGTTTCATGATTGATCATTATAGCCGGAAGGATGATAGGAAGAAGTCGGAACTCCAATGGAAGAAGAAAATTGAAGATGCTCCATTCAAAGAGCAAGTGAATTGTGACAAAGAGAGCTTGCAAAGCTCACCAAAGTCAAGCAATGAAGAAGATGGCCTTATTGGCCAAGAAAAGAAAATGGGAGAGTTGTCTCCATCAAATCAAGAGATTTTTAATGATCAACTTAATGAAGTTTGTGGTCTTTGGGACGACGAATTCGAAGGGATTTTTAATCCCTACATTGGTAATGCCATCGATCAAGACCGACAACAAGGGCCAAGGTCTATTGAAGACCTTTATCATGATAATGAACAAGCTTTTGATTACTTTTTCAAGGTGTTGAGCAACATCAACAACACCTTGGACATGCCCCCTTGACATCTCATCAAGAATGAGAGTTTGGTGGAGTCCTCCCTAAACCACCATTTGTAAATATTTCTAACTCCCTAACTCGCATTTCAATTCTTGTATTGCATTTTTGTTATTTTTGGATTTTATTACTTTGATCAAGATAATTGTCATGTTTGAGAGAAGTGAGGGAGGGACTAATGATTTCAATTAATGTGTAGTGCTTTAGCTTAGTGTGGGGATAGCAATTGCCTAGGCTATCCATGCCTTAGTAGTGCCCCCACAATGAAGAACACGAGATTTTGAAGAATGGAAGAATGACAAGGGATATGCATAGTACACGGATGGAACTGAATCCGGGTAAAAAGGGTAGAATCCGAGCGGATTCAGGAGAATCCGCCCATCTTCAGGCAATCCGGGCATATTGGGCAGAAGCCGCCCGTCCCTCTGAGCTGAACTTTTGAAATTTTGTGACTGACAGCAAATCCGGGCGTCCTGAAACAGAATCCGCCCGTCTTCAAAAAGTCGCTCGTCTTCTCTGAAAGACGCCCGTCTTCTTGGCTGAGGAAAACAAGATAAATCCCTGTAAAGGAATCCGCCCGTCTTCTCTGAAAGACGCCCGTCCCGATTTTCAAATCCGCCCGTCTTTGTTCAAATCCGCCCGTCTTTAGGCGAGATTTCTGAAACCCAGAACAGGCAGAATCCGGGCATCCCGAAGGAAAGCCGCCCGTCTTCCCCCTGTATTTCAAATATTTCGGGTTTATTATAAACCCCCTCCCACATTCATTTCTTCATTTCTTCATTCAAAACAATACCCATAAACCTCATAACTCCAAAACCCTCATCCTTCCCATCACAAAAACAAGATTCCTCAACAACATTCACCAAAATCAAATAAAAACATCCTTTTAACAACAAATCAATCACTTCTCTTTCAACAAAAATCAAAACCAAGCACAAAATCTTCAACCTTTGAGTCGATTTTTGAATTCATAAAGGCAAAGCCTTTCATCTTTAAATCGATTTGGGTGCACTAGAAATTGAAGATTTTTCACTCTTTTCTTGGTTTATTCATCAATGGCAAGGACTAAGGGAGCAACAAAAGCAACAAAGGCAAAGGCACCAAAGGCAAAGACACTTTCATCAAGGCAAAAGAGTCTTCAAGCAAAGAAAGCATTGGCTATGGTGGTAGCTAGCCCAAACTTAGAAGTGCAACAACAACAACCTCCCATGGGAGCAACAACATCTACTACTCCGAAAATTGATCAACTTTCGAACTATCCGGAGGTAATTTTCATTTCCAAATCCCATAGGGACACTTTTGCCAAGTATGCTAGAAAAGCATTTTTATCCACCAAGTTTATTTGTGAAGATGCCTTAGATAATTTGGGTGTCCTTGAGCAAACTAGAGCCTTCTTTAAAGCCATGGGGTTGGAAAACTTGTTTGAGTCAAAAGAATTGACATACCCCTCCCTTACCTTAGAATTTTTGAGTTCTTTGAAAGTTAACAAGGTTGAGACTACGGAAAACATCGAGTTCCGCCTAGCTAATGTTAGTAGGCGCATCTCCTTTAAGGAAATGGGTGAAGCTTTGGGCCTTAGTGATTCACCGAGTTATTTCAAGAATGTTGGAAAATATGACCCCGCTCCTCTTTGGGAGGCGATTTCCGGAAGGAAATTTGAGAGCTTTCATGCTAGTCGTGCTCTTTTAGTCCACCATCCGGGCATTAGAGTGTGGCACAAGGTCATAGGAAACACCATCATTGCAAGAAAAGACACCAACCATTTCACCAAACTCGATTTTGTTCTTCTTGAGTCGGCTTTGAACATTGGAAGGGAATTCACCAAGCCTTTCAACTCTCTAAGGCTTTTGGTGGATAGATGGCTAAACACTGATTGTGGGAAGCAAGGCACTACCGTTATTGTGAATGGCGGTCTAGTCACTATTCTAGCTAAATACTTTGATCCGAACTTCAACAAAGATAACAAGTATGTAGCAAAGAAGGGTGGTCATCTCATTGATATTGATACTATGATGAACAAGTACAAGTGGGTCTCTCATAACCCTCTTGACACCAAGTATGGATGGCTCACAAGTGAGGCTAGATCTTTTACTTTGCCTTCGAAGATTTGTCGTTTAAGTGTCCACCGGACCAATTATCTCCTTCCCCTTTCAAAAGAGGCCGAGTATATTATCCGACAACAAAAGGGTGAAATTGAAATACCCTCCTCTTCCATTGTCACACCACCCTATCCTTTCGAGTACCAAGAGTTCAAGCCCGAAGGTGTTGAAGCAAGAAATGATTACTTAACTCTTCTTATGCAAGAGATGCACAAGCAAGCCTTCGAGGACCGGAAAGATGCTTACTTAGCTCAATATCAACCCCTCCTACACTTAGCTAGGCAAGGACTACTTGATCCTTCATGTCCTTTGCCTAGTTGGGCGGATAGGGGAGTCTTCATTCCGAGTGCATCTAGGGTTGTTCCGGGTGATAATGAGGTTGTCGGTAATGAAGAGGTTGATGATAACATTGATGAGGAAGCTAGTGAAGAAGGAGAAGAGGATGATGAGCAAGGTGAACAAGAAAGTGAAGAAGAAAGTGGTGATGAGACCACTTCTAGTGAGGAAGGTGATGATAGTGATGATATGATGGAAGATTAGCAAGCTTTGGAGGCTCCTACCCTCTCGAGGTTTGTTCTACTTCTTTCCTTGTTTTAATTATTTTTCTTGATCATTGTTGGAGTAGTCCTAGCACCATAGAGGACTCACACCTCGGCCCCATTGAGGTGTTCTCATTTTATTGTTCCCACCTTTCAAAATCCAAAATGAAAAAATTAGTTTCATGCATTGCATAGTGTGTGCATGAACTACACCCAACCTTAGGACATTAGCAATAATGTCTAACTCGGTTTGGGGAAGTACATGCATACACAACGGGAGGTAATCTAAATTACCCTCTCCGTCATAAACAAAAACCATGCATCATGTAGTGTAGATTAGTGTAGCTTGCATTTAATGTAGAAATCATGCATCATGTTTGCATAATTTCCCATCATTTTGGCCATTGAGGACAATGCCCATATTAGTGTGGGGATGGGGAATTCTAACTTAACTTTTATTCAAAAATCCAAAAAAATTGAAAAATTTCGAAAAACCATAAAAATTTGAAATTTGAAAAATCAAAAACAAGTTCTTTTCCTTTGTAGTGTAGTCATGTATATATTGTATATATTGTGTTTGTTCTATCCTTGTTCACATTGATCGACTACGCCACATCCGAGACATGAGGATCATGAAGACCGCATGGTATGATCTTTCCAATCTCCTTTTCCCTTTTTATGTTAATGACTATGTGGCTTTATTTTGATTGATGCGGTATAACAATGTGAACTTAGGACTTGCATTTAGTTTATATGTCATATTAGTTGGTAGAATCACTTGCATTAGGATGTATATAATAGTTGCATCATGGCATATAGTTGCATTTAGATGAAACATTTTGAAAAATGCCTAATTGAGAACTTTGACAAGAGAAACTAAGCCATTACAAATACTTTTTCAACTTAAGACTTTGCCTACTAGAATGGTTGTAAAACACCCTAGATTGTGTCATACTAGTGTCTTTTGACCCATGACCCAAAGCCTAGTCAAGGGTTTGCATGTGAGTCACCTATCCAACCCCGTGATGCGATGTGGACTTGGTTAACTTGTCTAGGTGACCTTGATTGACCTTGTGGTAAGGCAACCCAAAAATACTTTCTATCAATAAGTTTGAAGTGCTCATTTCGAAAATTTTGTTATGTGGAAATAATTTATTGCTAAGGAAACCTCAAATGTTATGAAATGTTGAAATGTTGAGAATTTTAGTTGTTTTGATGGAGGCGTACCACTTCGATGTGCTTTGGAGAGGGATCCATTGAATTGGGCCCCCACAAGGTTGTGAATTCAACCGCCCAGAGACAGAGTGACTATCACCCCGAAAAGCTATTGTCTAGAGGTTAACCGGTTGCCTAATAAGCGATTGGTGAAAGCAAAGGACATTAGCCCGAAAGGGACAAACCCCATCTTAAATTTTTGAAATGTGAAAGTTAAATGAGGTCAATTTTTGAATACTAGTCATATCCACCCTTTGTTTATAACGATTTGAGTATTTCATTCCCAAAAAGCCTTTTTGTCAAGCCACTTTGTCGAGCTTGGGACGATCCATGACCTCTACTCTTGTAGAGAATTCGAGACTTGTCATTTCATATGCTACTAGCATCATAGGGATCATCATTCCATAACCATCCGATCGCTCTTGACGAAAGCATTTGGAAATTGAGGACGAAAGTAGTCTAGTTTAACACCATTTGGAGGTGATTTAGTGTCATCCTCTTAGCCTTAGTAATTTGTTGAACTAGTATTTGTGAAGGATTATATGCTCTTAAATTTGTTCTCCTTTACTGCCTCCGCCACTTGATGAGGAAGTGGCTATTCCTTTTGTAGATGCATCCATTATTTGATTTTGTGTGCTTAATGTTTGGATGTGTCGCCATTTTGGCAAGACCCACCTTGCCTTGCAAGAAGGCATCATACCTCACGGTTGTCTTGTTGTGAGTTGAAGGGGCGAAGTGAGACCCGCTAATTGTCTCATATCGGCTATGTTATTAGGTTAGTTTAAATAATGGTCCTAGTCTTTGTCACCTCTTTACTCGGGACGAGCAAAGGTTCGGTTTGGGGATAATTGACGTAACCATAATTAGCGCAAATTTAGTCCTCAAATTAGCCTTGTTCCCATGCTTTTTAGTGCATATTTGGGTCATTTATTGTCTTTAGTTATTTGTTTTGCATATTCTTTGAGGTTTTGTGTCCTTGGTAGGAAAGGAGTGCAAACCTTGCATTTTCATGGCAAAATGAGACTAAATTGATTGAATTCAATGACCAAGCATCAAGGAGAGACAAGATTAGAAGGCCTTTGTACATATTATAGTAGTTGGGCAATGACGCGAAAGGATCCTTGCATCCCCGAGGAAATCCCTAAGGATTTTATGAAGGAAAGGAAGAATAGAAGAAAGAAGTGAAGCTGTCCAGCAATCCGTGCGGATTGACTGGAAGACGCCCGTCCTCCACCTCCACAATCCGGCCGTCTTCTCCCAAAGACGCCCGGGCAGCAAGCCCAGAAGACGCCCGGATTCCCTTGAAGACGCCCGGGCAGAGGCTCACAAATACGGCCGTCCCGTCCCTAAGACGCACGGATTCCAGTCCAGCACAAATCCGTTTCTTCAAGCTTCAAAGAAAGATGACCTTCCTTCGAAAAATACCGGCGTTTCCCTGCTCAAATCTAAAAAGTGTAATTACTAGTTTAGCCCTTAGTTAACCCTAATGCATCCACCTAATTTTCACTATAAATACCCCATTAGTCTAATTACAAGAGCATGTTCTTCTTATCAATCTTTAGAGTAGTTAATATCAATCAAATCTCTCTTTAGTTTTGTAATCAACAATTAATCAAGTTTTAATACAAGTTTTATTTCCTTAATCTCTCTTTTGTTCATCCTTTATTTTAGGTAATTGAAGATTATTTGGGTTATTATTGGGAGATTGACAACCTCTCAATCAAGCATCAAGTACTTCTTTTATTCTTGCTTTATTATTGGAATCATTAGTAGGTATAATCCTTTTAATCCCTTTTTAATATTTGTTAATTACTTTCATTTATTCATCATGTTTTACTTTGTTGGTATGATTGACAACTTTGCTAGCATGATCAACATTATAATGAGTGAGTAGTCACCTAGCTAGGGTTAATGGGTAATTAGGGGAAACCAACATGGGGAATGATTCATGCTTAAATTAATATGCTTTCATGGTTTATTTGCTTGCTTGTTTTGATCTCAACTCATGCACATGTTATGTTTGATGAAATGCGAGCCTATGAATCCTTGCATTTTTTACCCATCACCTATCTTTTCAATGAGATTGTAAGACATAAAGATACTCGAGTCTCATTAGACCATGCATGTTGTTGAGTAGGGAAGATTAAGTCGACTTGTAGGTGTTGTACAATCTAATCGATTCGGCTCCGGGACCCAAACTTTCCTAGGATTGTAAGATATAACCCAACTCAATCCATCACAACAATAATTGCTTGCTTATAATTTGAGAACATGTTTGTGTGATCAATTCCCATGATTCCCCTATGACCCCATGATACCCTAGTGCTTTTTATTAATTGTTTACAACCCTTTTAATTCATCTTGCTTGTTTACTTTCATTGCTATTTCGTTTAGTGACCTTCTACATCAACCCAAATTGTGACACCCCTAAGACACCACTAGTTTCAATAGAAATCTCATCTCAATTCCCGTCCCTTGGGATCCGACCTTTACTTGCCTCTTTACTAATTATAGAGTTGTTTGTGAAGTTATAAATTGTGTTTTGGTCTAGGTGCTCCTAACGACAAGTTACCGAAAAGATTTAGTCCCGACCAGTAGTCCTTGGTAAGGTACCTTGGTATGAGGGAGTGTTACAATTACCACCTCAAGGTAATCCCCGAAGACATGAGACGGTTAGTGCCATCCATTTGAGGAGTGGTACAAGATATGAGGGGCCGAAGAGGCCAATTGATGAAGATATTGTGGATGCTTGTGATAAGCAAAGAGTTGTGGAGAACTCTAAGGAGGTAGATCCTACCACCAAGGAAATTTCAAAGAAGAAGAATGAAGAGAAGGCTAAGGAAAAAAAGCCTATTGTGATTAGACTTCCATTTCCAACTCGCCAAGCTAAGCCTATGCTTGATGACCAACTTAGAAAGTTCATGAAAATTGTGAAGAACTTAGAAGTTTCAATCCCATTCACGGAATTGATCAATCATGTTCCGGCTTATGCAAAGTACATGAAAGATATTCTTACCAAGAAGAAATATATCCGAAAGTTGGAGACTATTGCCTTCACCAAAGTGAGTAGTGGTATTCTTCAAGGGAGTTCCCCTCCAAAGCTCAAAGATCCGGGAAGTTTTTCTATTCCATTGTAGATACCCGGTATCTGTTGAGACTTCAACAAACACCCGATGATTATCGGACTACAACATGTTTTGGAATCGCGGCATTTGATCGACAGTTTGTGTACAACTTTACGTCGGAAAACTTAAAACGATTTCGAAAATAAAACATTTCAAAACATTTCAAAAATACCTGGAGTGTTTAATGCACAGCGACGGGGTCGAGATGACACTAACTAGAGTCAAAACCGACACCGGACCAAAAAACCGACTCAAAAATTCAAATCCCGACTCCAACAACGAGTCAAACCGAGTCAACCACAAAAACAAAATATCTCAAAGCCTTCTGCCTTAAGTTTTCCCGGATTCATGAATGGTCAAGTACCAAACATGTGACTACAAAACCTAGGATAGAACAAATCATGATTGCGTTTGTTGTGAAAGCGACAATACAGCTCGAAGATCCGCGACGTGGCTCGCGCCTCTTTGAGCAGCCCAGGTGGCCACGTCGCTCAAAACTCACACAACCACTCATTCTCCTATAAATACCCCTCAAATGCCACCCATTTGAGACTTACGCGAGTGTCCGCCCCCTCTTTTCTCCCTTAAAATTCTCGACTAGACTTCTTAAGTCACAACCCGACGCGTATTTACGACCTACCGATCGTAAACACGAGCCTTACACATTGTTTGGTACCGTCATCGTGCATTAAACCACTTGACCGACAATTTCGACCACTACACCATCACTAAACTTTTAAAACACTCTTCTTACTTACCAAAACGGTTTTAAACCGAGTTTTTTCCGATCAAACGAGTTGTTACACTTACGTCGGTCACTCGCCATAACCAAACATGTAAGTATGAGGGTGTAAAAATCCTCTTTTATTATGTTTTCATTTGTTTCATGACTCTAACATGCTAAAACATGCATAACATGAACCAAAACATGGAATAAACGAGCCAAAACTGATTTTTGGTCTGAGACAGAAGCCCCTTAGGTCGCCAACTGGCTCGCGCCTAAATGGGGTATTCAGACCAGAAATCAACCGTGTTTGTTCTCGTCATTTCCCTTAATCCATGTTTCATATTTGTAATCGGTCTTTACCATTTCAAGTATTTTCGAAACCTTTTTGTTTCATTTCACATGTTTTAACCATAAAGCATTTTTCACCCTTGGTTCTTCATACCATGGCGGTTAAATCCGTGTTTCGGTGATAATATTTGATTAATGACATTTAGAAGGTATTTTAAAGCCTTTTATTTCATTTCCTCACATTTTCAAACAAACATATTAGTCACCAACACAAAATCATCCTTGGTTCCACATACCATGCCGGATTTTAACCCGGGTACGATGACGAGTATCGACTAATTACATTCAAAATGGACTTAAAACAACTAGTCCATAATCATTTTTCAAAACTATTCATGTCAAGTTTGTCAAATCGAACCCGACACCGAATATTATCAAATAATGATGATTATTCGAGTCTAGTTCTTCAAATCAACAAATGCGGTGTAAACGACCCTTTCAAAATCAAACCGGGTTCAAATACCCATTTTCAACACGTTTTATAACGTTTTCTAAATAGTCAGAACACGGCATACAACCGTTGGCTAACCCGCGCCTCAAGCAGGCTCCCCATTTCTCATTTTCAAAACCAGAGGGAGGCCCCTTACACCGCCGGCTGGCTCGCGCCTCTTATAGTTATGCAGTACAAGGCACCGTTTCCTTCGGCATTAGTCCAGGGGCGATCCCGACTCCGGTTAACCCGGATATAGGACGGATCAGATGACTATTCGAACCATATTTGCCAAATGCCTTACTAAGACAAATGGATCATGTTATGCACCCTAAACCTAATACGGTAAATGGATGTTTAATTTCCGTCTTGCACGCAAATCAATCATTAATCCAACTCGACATCTTATACTTGATACTTGGATTAAATCAACCGACTTAGAAAGCTCTCACATGTTAGGTTTAAATTATTGGATGCGCATTCATGCATTTAAACCGTTTTATCAACTTTTGCATTCAACCAACCAAGATCGATCAGTAGAGGCCGCTAAACGCGGGCGAGATTGGGTGTCTGATTAAAGGGCTTCCCAATACGTACCTTCACCTCTTACTCAGAAACTTTGGATAGTGGACGACCTTATCAAGGGCGTACGAGAGTCATTCTAGAGATAGGATGCTAAAGAGGGACGATTTCCTTATCTTTAGTACCTATGTCAAACGCTCCTTTGTGCTTCGATTTGACCGAGGTATAAAGTGGAATTCGAACGGGTTCCAGGCATCCCACAAATGCTTGGTGGCGACTCCGAACATCTCTAATCGTTTCGAGACCCTTACCGAGATGAAACCGACCGATCTAAAACGATCCGGTCGAAAGCATCTTTACGCCGCCGAGTGTGGCTTTCAAAAGACCGCTGCATGTCCACAGATTGGCTTAGCGTGCAGGTGGCCCGTGACTACGGACCGGTAGGTGGCCCAAATTCACAGACCGAGACGTGGCCCATGCCCACAGATTGGCGACTCCGCTGGGGAAAACTAGGACACTTACGTCTTTGTGATCCCTAGATGGTGAGACTCGAACGAGGTCTTGGTTGGAATGCATTAATTGATATTACGGTCACGGTCGGGTTTCCTTGTCCGGGCCCACAACCTAACCCTTTTCAAACAGTTGGCTCGTTTCGTCGGCGTGAGTTTTCTCATCCCCGCGTTTCGAATCCCGATTGAGTCAAGCATACCATTGACGTTACACATTTCTGTTTCGTCAAAGTGCTTTCATCACTTTCGAGCACGAGGCTAGGGCACCCTCCTTACACATTTTGTTTGGATTGGTATCCCTCTCGCAAATCGGGGTTTGATTGCTTGGTGTGTAACCCACCCTTCTAAGCCAAAACCCGTGTCAGCATTAAGCATAATATAATGATCTGTGAGTGCTTATGTGCTATTTGATCATAAGTCCTTCCGTGTCATTTTCAAACTTTCAAAAACAACCTTTTCGCGCCGTTATAATGTGTTGAACCATATAGGATATATGTTTATGTTTTGATGATTTCAAGAGTGCTTTATATTCTATATACTCGTTGCGCGTAATTGTTTGTTTAGTCTTTTAGATTGGACTTACTAATAGCAAGCATTAAAGAATTGTGATGGAAGTATACAAGAACATATTGTGATCAAGCCCTCAATCATGGATCAAGATATTACAAGATAGTGAAAGAGTTATTCAAGCGTCATGAGAAGATAAAGGTCAATTAAAGATTGATCAAGCTTGGATAATGAAGTAGCCTACACTCGAAGATCTCCTAACGAAGATTAGAATAGCGTAGGTGATTATCTCGTAATGGTAACGTAAGAATGGACTTCTTACATTGGTAAAGTTATGGCCTCACAGCTATAACATTACTCATATAAGAGCTCAATGTTATAGCTCTTCTACTATAACATTGAGATGTGAAGTTTATAAAACACACGACAAAATAGTTTTTAAATTGTTTTTGAAAAACCGTTTTAAATGTTTTAGTAAAAGTATTTATTTTATAAGGGAGCTTATTTTAATATTGAGTATGGTTTTACTATTAGCTTATAATTAGTAATTATGATTGAATCAACTTATGAGTTGAGGCATCTTGCTTATTAGGGTTTCTAGTTTCTACATACTCTAAAAACCTTAAACCTAATTTATCTTACCTAGGGTTTTCGTGAAAGAGGATTGGGCTTATGAGTCGTTTATTCCTCATACACGGTTACTCTTTGCACAAGTTAGGGTTTTAGGTAAATCTTTATAATATTTGATTAGAGATTTAATATCTCTTTTATATTATTTTGATTTATTCTTTTCTAACTTATAAGATATTATTTTTTGTAAAGATAGAAGGAAAAGATTAAGTAAATCTTTAAAATAATATTTGGTTAGAGATTTGTCATCTCTTTATTATTTGATTTATTCCTTTCTATCATATAAAAATATTAGGGATGAATAGTGCTGTGTGAATAGATCCCGTGAACAGTGCAGCGTGAATAGTTAACGTGAATAGTAGTTTCCTTATTGCACAATAAGTCTTTGCTTGGATAAGGGTTAAGGTATTAGAATAATATTTGTTAGAGATTTCTTTATCTCCTTATATTATCTTCCCTAATCTCCAAGATATTGGTGAGTTGTTAAGATAGGAAAATATTATTTATTAAGGCAAGTCTTGAAAAGAATTAAGGAAAGATTTAACCTAATTCTTTTCTTGCTTTACAAGACTTCCACACGGCACCTAGGGTTTTTAACAATCCGAAACCCTTGCTCCTCTTTTACTATAAATACTCCATACTTTACATCATTAAAGTTAAGACCTTTGAGCATAACTTTCATATATTTTCACAAAACAAAAACCGTGTTTTAAAGCAAGAAAACCGTTTTGTTTATTTTCGAAAAAGGTCGTGTGAATTATAAACTTGTGCATTCGTTCTTCATTTATCGTTATAAGATAATAGTGCTTAGTTGAATTCTTAACTTGTTCATTAACGTGGACCATTGGTAGAATCATTAGTGCTTTCTTATTAGCGTAAGTTAGTCACTCGAGTATTTAACGGTACTCATTGAGTTACAGCTAGAGTTAGTTGTACGAGTTGGGTTAGTAAATTTGTAATCCGTAGAAAGGTACTAAATTTATTAATCGAGAATAGTGGACGTAGGTTTCGACTTGTGAAATCAAGCACTTCAAAAATCATGTGTCTCTTCTTGTTTCGTTCTTTCATTTACTTTGCTTACAATCGTTAGTTGATTAGTTAAAGTTTAATCAATAAACTTTAAATAATCAATTGCACACACACAATCGAAAAAGTTTTAAAAAGTTTTAAATCCTCAATTCACCCCCCCCCCCCCTCTTGAGTATTTTGGATCAATAGACTCTTCAATTGGTATTAGAGCCTCGTGCTCTTGATTGCCTAACCGCATAGAGGTTGATCTATATTGTTTTTCATTTATCCTATCGTTTTATATTCCGCTGCCTATCACGTGATAAATGGATTCCAAATATCTCAAGTGTCCCGTCTTTGATGGGAAGAATTACGGATTGTGGAAAAACATGATTACTCACTATGTGAAATGACACGATTGGGAGTGCTGGAGGATTATTCAAAACGGACCGCATAAAATTCTTGTGGCATCCGAGGAAGGCACTACCTATGAAAAGAAAGAAGAGGACTATGTCGAGGCCGACTACAAGAAAGCCGAAAAGAACTCCAAAGCAATAAGTCTTCTGCAAAACGGAATGACCTCTACTGAGTTTGATCGGTTCTCCTCTTGTTCCACGGCCAAGGAGATATGGGATGGGCTCGAATTAGCTTATGAAGGTACTTCCATGGTTAGGAAGCACCGAATTGATTTGCTTATGCAAAAATATGAGCTATTCATCATGGAGCCTAATGAGTCTCTAGATAGTATGTCCGCAAGGTTTTCAAGCATCATCAACGAACTGAAAAACCTAGGTAGGAAATTCAGTACTGAGGACATTGCTAGAAAGGTTCTTAGGAGCCTTACTAAAAAGTGGCGTGCTAAGGTCACTGCAATGGAGGAATCACGAGATCTTGAAACCCTATCCTATCAAGAACTCATAGGTGCTCTCATGGCCCATGAAATTACTCTTAACAAAGATGACGCTGAACCAAGTCGAAATAAGAGTATGGCCTTAGCGAGCGAAGAAGTAGACTCTGAATTAGAGGATGAAACTGTCTTGTTTGCACGACGTTTTAAAAATAAAATTTTTCGAAATAGACAAACAAAATCATCCTATAACAACAACAACAACAACAACAAGTCATTCAACAAAAAGGTTAATGACTCAAAATCGTCCTTCGCGAATAGAAGTTGCTTCAAGTGTGGAGAATCTGGTCATATGATCAAAGATTGTCCAACATGGGAGAAGATAAAGGACAAGACGAAACGTGAGAAGACAAAGAGAGAATTCAAGCAAGTGATGATGGCTTCATGTTGGGGAGACCTTGACTCAGAAGATGACGAGGAATCTGAAGACGACGAAGTAGCAAACCTTTGTCTTAGCAATGTTAGTCTTGACCTAATCTCCGACAGCGACGATGAAAGCACAAATTCTCATTCAAACTACTGCTTTCTTGGAGAATCAGACGAAGACGATGATGATGAGGTAAGTTACCTTGAGCTTAAGAAACGTGTTAGGAAATTGTCTAAAAGTGCTTTAATTGAATTCTTTGAACAATCTCTTGATAAGTGTCACGAACAGGATCTGGAATTGAAAGATCTAAAGGAACAGATTCTCGAAATCGCAGAAGAGAATCATACTCTCAAGACTAAAGCTAAGAAGTTGAAATCTAAAGTTATAGCTGAGAAAGCTACAACATTAGATTCTACTATGGCTGAAAAGAAGGAATTAGAGTCCAAAGTTATAGCTAATGAAGCTATAACTTCCGACCTAAAGCTTAACATCAAGCACCTTCAAGCCAAAGTTATAGCTAATGAAGCTATAACTTTAGAACTTAGAAAAGTCAAGGAACTTTTGGAAACTAAGGTCACATCTAATGAAGAAGTAATCTTAGATCAAAAGAAAGAGATAGATTCTCTTTCAAAGCAATTGAAAGAATCTAAGACCGATATGATCAATGTTAAGAAACGCCACACCGATGTTGTGTTCATTCTTAACAAACGATTCCAAGACTTTCGTGACAACTTTAAAAAGGACAATGATGTAGATCACACGAAATGTCAAGAGGAAATTAAAACCCTAAAAGACCTTCTTCTACACGCTAGAAAGGTCCATGATAAGTGGGAAGGTAGCACAAAAGTCCTAAACTTCCTAACCGAGCAATCTGACAATAATATGAAGATGGGGTTAGGACATGAGTGCTACAGCCGTAGAGATCACTCTAAATGCAAATCAACTCCTTCAGATTTTGATTTTAGAAAAAGGAAGTATGCTGATCTCCCTGAATATTTGATTTGCAATTACTGTGGTCATAAGGGTCATATCCAAATCAATTGTGTTAAAAAGGCTCAAGATCTACGAAAAAATGCCGTACATGCCAAAACTGTTGACACAGTTGACGAGGATAAGGAAACCCCCATTAACGAACCTAACGAAGAAAGGAACAATAAATTTCGTTGGTTCTATGACATGGCCTTTGACTACTCTAAGAAACCTAGCACTTCACAAAGCTCTTGTGAATCTCAACCCAGTAAACCTATTCCCAAGGCAACTAGTCCTGAGAGACCTAGAGAAGTTCCGAGACCTAGAGAAAACCCTAACCCTAGAACTCCTCCCAAGCCAAAAGTTAGAAAAACGGTTATTAGACAAGTCTGGATTCGAAAGGATCTAGTTTATAGAGTAACTAATCATAAGGGACCCAACTTAGCTTGGGTACCTAAAAACTGTATCTAATCCTTTTTGCAGGAAGAGGTGAAAGAAAACAATCAATGGTATCTTGACAGTGGATGCTCGAGACACATGACCGGAGATAAGAATCTGTTTCTTTCACTTAAACCCTTCAACAGAGGAAAAGTGACATTCGGGGACAACAAAAAGGGAAAAGTAATCGGCGTTGGAAAAATCGGAATCTCTAAGTCTCACGCAATAAGTGACGTTTATCTCGTAGACGACCTAAAACACAACTTGCTAAGCATATCTCAACTATGTGACAAAGGTAACAAAGTAGTTTTTCATACTAATAGTTGTCGCATTATTATTGAAGGTACTAGCAACGTTATTCTTGAAGGCCACCGAAAAAGGAATGTTTATATGGTAGACTTAAATGCTGTGCCTACTAACTCTTTTTCGTGCATGAAAGTTACACTTGATGATCCTTGTTTATGTCATAAACGTTTTGGTCACATTAGCTCACTGACCTTGAACAAACTCAAGAAGTGGGACTTGGTTGAAGGGTTGCCTAAAATCAAGTTCGACCAAGAAAAGATGTGTGACACGTGCGCAAGGTGCAAACAAGTAAGATCATCGTTCAAACCTAAAAGAGTAGTAAGCACAAATCAAGCCTTGGAACTAGTACACATGGATTTATGTGGACCTATGAAGGTAAGGAGTAGAGGAGGATCAAGGTACGTCTTTGTTCTTGTAGACGACTACTCAAGGTATGTATGGCCTATCTTTCTTCATTCAAAAGACGAAACTTTTGATGAATTTGATTGTCTTATGAAACGTGTTCAAAATAAATATAAGACTAATCTAGTATCTATTCGTACGGATCATGGCACCGAATTTGATAATCAAACCTTTATAGAATATTGTCGAGTTACTGGTGTAGGGCATAACTTTTCTGCACCAAGAACTCCTCAACAAAACGGTGTCGTTGAATGTATGAATAGAACCTTAGAAGATATGGCACGTACAATGCTCTTGTGTAGTGGTTTACCTCGTAACTTTTGGGCTGAAGCCATTAGTACTTCTTGCTACATCCATAATCGTGCTATGATCCGACCTATCCTTAAGAAAACCCCCTATGAACTCCTTAGAGGTCGAAAACCTAATATCTCCCATCTTCGTTGTTTTGGGAGCAAATGTTTTGTACATAATAACGGTAAAAACCGTTTGAGTAAATTCGACCCTAGGAGTGATGAGGCGATTTTTATAGGTTACTCAGATCATAGCAAGGCCTACTAAGTATTCAATAAGAGAACTCTCTGTATTGAAGAAAGTGTCCACGTTATCTTTGATGAAGATAACATGTTCGATAAGCCTTTACAGGATGAGGAAGATGACTTGGATGAACCCGACTTTCGTCTTTCAAGAGACGATCCCCCGGATTTGGAATTAGAGGATAATGAAATTGAGGGAATAAGCGATGAACTCGATCGTTCCTCAAAAGACATAAAGGAGAAGGACAAAGTTATAGTTGATGATACTATAACATTGACTCAAGAAAAGAACTCCCAAACCAATGTTATAGATGATGTTACTGTAACATTGAATCCAAATCAAGGTGTAGAGTCCGAGGTTATAATCGGCTCAAATACAACACCCGAATTGGATTCAGGGGGAACTCTCTCCAATTCCGAACCAAATGAAGTTGGGTCAAGCACGAATAACGAGGAAGAACCAAGCACTTCGACGAAGTGGAAATACAAGAACTCACACCCCATGGACAATATTCTTGGAAATATTAAGAAGAGTGTTCAAACAAGACGTTCCTTGAACAATTTCTGCTCTTTCTACTCTTTTCTATCCATGATCAAACCAAAGAATATCAATGAAGCTCTCGCTGAATCAGATATGATTATAGCTATGCAAGAAGAGCTTCAACAGTTCGAAAGAAACAAGGTTTGGCACTTAGTTCCTAGACCAAAAGATCGTACAGTCATTGGAACTAGGTGGGTCTTCAGGAACAAATTAGATGATGCCGGAGTCATTGTCAGAAACAAAGCAAGATTGGTGGTTCAAGGGTATAATCAACAAGAAGGAATAGATTATGACGAGACTTTCGCACCTGTTGCTCGTCTTGAAGCTATTAGACTTCTGATAACATTCGCCGCACACAAGGGAATGAAGCTCTTCCAGATGGACGTCAAGACGACATTCTTGAATGGTTATTTATAAGAGGAAGTCTTCGTTGAACAACCGCCTGGTTTTAAGAATATCAAATTTGAGGATCACGTGTTCAAATTGAATAAAGCCCTATATGGATTAAAGCAAGCACCTAGGGCTTGGTATGATCGATTATCTAAGTTTCTACTTGACGACAAAGGATTCATGAGGATCCGTCGACAAAACCCTATTTCTAAAAACTAAGGATTCTGACCTTTTGGTTGTTCAAATATACGTCGATGATATCATCTTTGGATCGACCAATCGAAGACTGTGCAAATACTTTTCTGAGTTGATGACTTCCGAGTTCGAAATGAGTATGATGGGAGAATTGAAATTCTTCCTAGGTCTGCAAATACAACAAACAGATGAAGGCATTAAGATCCATCAACAGAAATATATCAAAGAGTTGATTCGGAAATTCGGAATGGAAAATTCACATGCTATGCCTACTCCAATGGTCGAGAACAAGAAATTGACATTGGATGAAAACGGTAAATCAGTTGATGAAACTACTTACCGTGGGATGATTGGGTCACTGTTATATTTGACCGCAAGTAGACCCGATATTATGTTTAGCGTATGCGTTTGTGCGAGATATCAATCATCTCCCAAAGAATCGCATATGACGGCCGTAAAACGAATTTTACGTTACTTAATTGGAACGGCCAACTTATACCTATGGTACCCAATGGAGTGCAATTTTGATCTTGTCGGTTATTCTGATGCCGACTACGCAGGATGTTCTCTAGACAGAAAAAGCACGTCGGGTGTCGCCACGTTTGTCGGACCGTGTATCATCACGTGGGGTTCGAAGAAACAAAATTCGGTTGATGTCTCAACCGCTGAAGCCGAATATATTGCCGCAGGACTGGTATGTACTCAACTTTTATGGCTTAAGCAACAATTACGTGATTATGGTGTTGACGTAGGATGTATTCCTATTTTATGTGATAATACTAGTGCGATAATAATTTCTAAAAATCCCGCACAACATTCACGTACCAAACATATTGAAATTATACACCATTTTATTAGAGACCATGTTGAGAAGGGGAATATAAAACTTGAATTTTGTAGTACTGAAAAACAATGGGCAGACATTTTGACAAAATCATGAGCTAGAGAACGTTTTGAGACTTTACGGTTGGAAATTGGTTTAATCGGTGGCACCTAAACTATCATAATTGTTTCCTAACCGTATGACTGGCTAGTTAAGATGAGATTATATGATTGTGTTCGTATTTTCCGTTGCAAGTACATTCTTATATAGTATTTTATTATTTTATGAGAATATTCCGTTTGCTAGTCTATTATATTTTGTGTTGTATACAAACCATAACTCTTGTTCATCACATATACATTCTAAGGTTTAGAGCTTCATAAACCAATGACATTCATGATTGGTTTCATTTAGGATGTGCGTAGTACTCCTTACATGGCATGTAACATCAAATTGCATAAGCATGAAATTTGTCTCTTATTACCTGTATACACTCGGGTTTGTGGTGGTTACACATGTGGAGAGGCGATCCTTCCTTTACGTTTTACCTACTAACCTCACATTAGCCAAATTTGCCTTGTTTTGACCTATTTATTCAACTACATTCCATATGGCCTACCCTTGTCAAGCTAATCTTGTTGGTATTTTTGGAAGTTTTGTTGTGGTCAATTTGGTTGGTGTTGTGATGAATTTTGGAAGGAAGGAAGAAAAAGATGAACTAAAAAAAAAAAAAAATATATGTACGAAAAAAAAGAGAGGAGAAAAATGATACTATAAAAGATAGAAAGGCAAAAATCTCTTATTACTCCTATTCTGATTCATTTCCATATTACTTGAGGAGAAGTACTTGTTGATGTGAGTGATTGTTTGCCATACTTGGCATGGTGTATCATCTTTCATGTTGGGTTGGAAAGTGGAATATGGTTACTTTTGGTTGTGATCGGTGCTAGCTTGGCTTTTACCTCCACATATCCAAATTATTTTGCCCCTTCTTACCCAATTACCTCACCTCACATTCATATGTAAGTCCTCGGCATGTGTTTTGGACCTCGATTGGTTGGAGTGTATATGTACGGTAGCTAGAGATGTCTATCATGTTAGATTGCATGCATGCTTTTGTAGGTCGTAGTTAGGTGAGTGACTAATTTTCTTCTCTCCTACAAAATCTCTATTCATCTTGGTTTGTATTACACACTCTATATTTAGAGATTGCTTATGTTGAAATCGTTCTTATGCTATAATATATGCTTTGGTTTATATGTATTTCTTGCCTCGGTTGATATCATTCTAGGTGTTTTATGTCTGTTCTCGTCTTTTCGATGATGTCAAGAGGGGGAAGAAATAACCATGATTTAGTATTTGCCTAAGCTTGCTCCTTGTCAAGACCGATTGTCTCTTAAAGTCCTTAAAGCTTTGGTATTGAATATAATTGTTTGATCTTGCGTTGATCTTTGTCTATAAAGATAACGGTATTATATTGAGGGGGAACTACATACTTAGTCACAATTTTAGGAGACTTGCCATCATCAAAAAGGGGGAATTTGTTGAACCATATAGGATATATGTTTATGTTTTGATGATGTCAAGAGTGCTTTATATTCTATATACTCGTTGCGCGTAATTGTTTGTTTAGTCTTTTAGATTGGACTTACTAATAGCAAGCATTAAAGAATTGTGATGGAAGTATACAAGAACATATTGTGATCAAGCCCTCAATCATGGATCAAGATATTACAAGATAGTGAAAGAGTTATTCAAGCGTCATGAGAAGATAAAGGTCAATTAAAGATTGATCAAGCTTGGATAATGAATTAGCCTACACTCGAAGATCTCCTAACGAAGATTAGAATAGCGTAGGTGATTATCTCGTAATGGTAACGTAAGAATGGACTTCTTACATTGGTAAAGTTATGGCCTCACAGCTATAACATTACTCATATAAGAGCTCAATGTTATAGCTCTTCTACTATAACATTGAGATGTGAAGTTTATAAAACACACGACAAAACAGTTTTTAAATTGTTTTTGAAAAACCGTTTTAAATGTTTTAGTAAAAGTATTTATTTTATAAGGGAGCTTATTTTAATATTGAGTATGGTTTTACTATTAGCTTATAATTAGTAATTATGATTGAATCAACTTATGAGTTGAGGCATCTTGCTAATTAGGGTTTCTAGTTTCTACATACTCTAAAAACCCTAAACCTAATTTATCTTACCTAGGGTTTTTGTGAAAGAGGATTGGGCTTATGAGTCGTTTATTCCTCATACACGGTTACTCTTTGCACAAGTTAGGGTTTTAGGTAAATCTTTATAATATTTGATTAGAGATTTAATATCTCTTTTATATTATTTTGATTTATTCTTTCCTAACTTATAAGATATTATTTTTGTAAAGATAGAAGGAAAAGATTAAGTAAATCTTTAAAATAATATTTGGTTAGAGATTTGTCATCTCTTTATTATTTGATTTATTCCTTTCTATCTTATTAAAATATTAGGGATGAATAGTGCTGTGTGAATAGTACCCGTGAACAGTGCCGCGTGAATAGTAAACGTGAATAGTAGTTTCCTTATTGCACAATAAGTCTTTGCTTGGATAAGGGTTAAGGTATTAGAATAATATTTGTTAGAGATTTCTTTATCTCCTTATATTATCTTCCCTAATCTCCAAGATATTGGTGAGTTGTTAAGATAGGAAAATATTATTTATTAAGGCAAGTCTTGAAAAGAATTAAGGAAAGATTTAACCTAATTCTTTTCTTGCTTTACAAGACTTCCACACGGCACCTAGGGTTTTTAACAAACCGAAACCCTTGCTCCTCTTTTACTATAAATACTCCATACTTTACATCATTAAAGTTAAGACCTTTGAGCATAACTTTCATATATTTTCACAAAACAAAAACCGTGTTTTAAAGCAAGAAAACCGTTTTGTTTATTTTCGAAAAAGGTCGTGTGAATTATAAACTTGTGCATTCGTTCTTCATTTATCGTTATAAGATAATAGTGCTTAGTTGAATTCTTAACTTGTTCATTAACGTGGACCATTGGTAGAATCATTAGTGCTTTCTTATTAGCGTAAGTTAGTCACTCGAGTATTTAACGGTACTCATTGAGTTACAGCTAGAGTTAGTTGTACGAGTTGGGTTAGTAAATTTGTAATCCGTAGAAAGGTACTAAATTTATTAATCGAGAATAGTGGACGTAGGTTTCGACTTGTGAAACTGAACCACTTCAAAAATCCGTGTGTCTCTTCTTGTTTCGTTCTTTCATTTACTTTGCTTACAATCGTTAGTTGATTAGTTAAAGTTTAATCAATAAACTTTAAATAATCAATTGCACACACACAATCGAAAAAGTTTTAAAAAGTTTTAAATCCTCAATTCACCCCCCCCCCCCCTCTTGAGTATTTTGGATCAATAGACTCTTCATAATGGCCATTTCAAACCTCGGTCTTTCGCCGACCGATTCACGCCTTTCTAGGCCGTCGTAATGACGATTTTCAAACCCGCTTTTATATAACCATTTCAACACGCCTTTCTAGGCCGTCGTAATGACGATTTTCAAACCCGGTTTTGTATAACCATTTCAACACGCCTTTCTGGGCCGTCGTAATGACGATAACCCGGTTTTGTATAACCATTTCAACACGCCTTTCTAGGCCGTCGTAATGACGATTTTCAAACCCGGTTTTGTATAACCATTTCAAATCGCCTTTTTACGCCGTTATAATCGCCGCGTCTAGACACGGATTTTAACCCGTTTCGTGCAGACAATGACTTTCTTTCAAAACCCGAGAAAAGCACACACCCTTTTCTCGAGACACTTTCAGATCCTGAGGACCATACACCGTCCCCGAGACCTTTTCAAACATTTTAAACTCGATTTTAAAAACATACAATTTTGAATTTCAAAACCGTCTTGGGAAGCAACACACTGTTTTCCGAGCCGACTCAAACTCAAACCGTCTTTTGCAAATAAACTTAAGACAACCCTTTTCAACTGATCGACTTGCGGAGATCTCTATCTTCGGAAGCTGTCCATTAAAGCGACAAATGAATCTTTTTGAAAATTTCTATTTTCGAAAACTTCAGTCCACCGTTCCAATTCCGCCTCGTGTCTATCGAGTCAAAGCAAACGTACTTATGGGTCTTTACTTATGAGTCGTCTCACCACGAGACCCGACCAATGGCGTCGCGCCGTCATGATTGGACCTGTGTCAAAGGTTCGGTCAAACACCGTCACGTCATAAATCGAGTCAGCACCGAGGGACCACACACGGTCACCCCGTCTTATTGAGTCGATCTTTGTCTCGTCCTCTTTGTTGTCTGCGTTCAGTCTTGGAACCGTGTCGGATTGAGTTGTAATGTGAGCCGTTTTTCTGCCTCAGAGCCATGGCCCCGTCTTCAACTTCGTCTGTCAACCACAACAACAATGATAACAACAGAGATGTCACAACTGATCGCTAGCCAGCCCGCTTACGGTCTTAAGGTCACTCTGGATCGCGTCGAGACCCGTATCGACGCCCTGGAGAACAAGGAAATTGGGGAACATAATGCCCCACCTCTGACTGAAACTGAGAAGAGGCTAAAACTCTTGGAAGAACAGCTCTTAGCCCGGGGTAACAATATCCACCTTGAAAATAACCGAAGGTTCGAACCTGTTGGGGATCAGTTACCTGACAACTTCACCCTGACCGATGTGCCTAAGTTCAAGGGAGTGGAGGACCCACTCAACCACATCTGTGCTTTCAAAGACTACATGGCCATTAAAGGGGTCAAACAGGAGCTCTTTACCCGGATCTTCCCATCTTCTCTGGAACCGATTCCTCGCCAGTGGTACTACTCCTTGGATCCGAAAAACCTTACTACTTGGGATGAGATCGCAGTTGAGTTTGCCAAACAGTATGCCGATAATGTCGAGATCCAGGCCAACACCCGTACTCTCGAAGTGCTAACCCAAAACGACAAGGAAGGGTTCACTGAGTTTCTAACCCGTTGGAGGAGGGTGAGCACTCAGTTGGTCAGTAAGCCGAGTGAATCAACTCTAGTGGAAAAATTTGTCAACAACCTCCGCCCGGTTTATGCCAACCTACTGAGGTATCAGAATATCAAAACTTTTCAAGATCTGCAGATTCTGGGGACACGTATTGAGGACGACCTCCGAAAGGGTGTCTTAGCAAAGACCACTGGCAGGGGTTATCAAGGATCCACCTCAACCGGATCTCGCCCTTACGGTCCGACAAACAAGATTGATGAGGTTAACCTCGTCGAACCATCTCGCCAAGAAAACGATCGCCCCAGTGTTCACCAACATAGGGTCGACTTATGCAAGTGCCTTGAAAAGGCTCATGGACCAAGGGAAGTTACAACCGATCGGGCCCACCCCGGACCCGGCCGACGCCAAAAAATCCCAATTTTGGAACCCCAACGCCTACTCCCAGTATCATCGAGGGAAAGGGCATGATACCGAAAATTGCTTCAAACTCAAGCACCTCATTCAAGACATGATTGAGAAGGGAGATTTGCCTATACCCCCACCAACTAAACCGAACAACAAGACGAATCCCAGAATTCACGCCATCTCCGACGATGAGCCGACCCTAGATCGCTCTCATCTCATCTTGCCGATTGACGACGAGGTGAATGTTCGGAAAAGGATCCTTCAGACGGAGTGTTCGTGTTCGATCTTTGCCACCATGCTCACTATGTTTCAAAGAAGTGGAAGAGGCCATAGCCAGCCTCTCTGAGAGAATCACCCGACTCGACGACGCCTACCATCGACTCATCTTCAATCCCCCAACACCGCGCCCGAGGGAGAATTCCTTAAGCATTCAAAACTACCCGCCACATGATGGATTGCTCCCGCGACCATTCTGGCATAGACCTCACGAAAATCACCCCCAAAATAACTACCCTCAAAATAACTACCCCCACAATAATCGCCCTCACAAAAATATCCCCCAGAAGAACTACCCACCGAGGAATACCCCTCCAAGGTATCCTCGAGACCCTGAAATTAACGGCATATGGCGGGATGATGTTGAGGATGTCTATGTCATCCCAGGGAAGGAGAAGCGGACGAAGGAAATCGGACATCTCACCCGGTCCGGACGTCCCAATCAGAATCTGAGCAATCCAACGGTCGTTCCAACAACGAATGACCAAATCGCCCCAGAGCTGGACACTCAGCCAAAGGCCCCCGAGAACTCAATCCTAAAACAGCTCAACAAAGCAAAAGCCGAAATCTCAATTTGGCAACTAATCGCAACGTCTTTTGAGCATCGACATGCCTTGCTGCAGGCCTTGGGAAAGTTAACCGTGCCCTCCACCTCTTCCGCAAAAGAAATAGTGGCACACATGACGAGAGACGCCCCTGATATGAGCAACCCGGTCGTCTTCTCCGACGAGGATATTCCCCTGTTCGGAGCCAATCGTAACCTGGCCCTGTACATCACCGTTCAATTCCTTCAAAAGAATATACCAATGGTCCTCGTGGATGACGGTTCCGCCGTGAATGTCATTCCTCTCAAAACTGCCCACAGGCTGGGTATCAAGGAATCTGATTTAATCCCAACGAATCAAGGAGTACGCGCCTACGACGGCACTCGTCGCAAGGTCGCTGGGCTAGCCACTTTGACCGTCGCAACCGGGCCATTAGAAAGACAAACCAGTTTTCAAGTGGTCGACATCGACGCGTCCTTCAACATGCTCCTGGGACGTCCATGGATTCACGCCGTCAAGGCGGTCACCTTAACGCTCCACCAAAAGATCAGGGTCCCCTTCAACGGAAAAACGATCACGATCCCTGCTTCCCCAATCAAAGCAGTTATGAGAAGAGGGGTAGCCTCCCAAGCCATTGAGGAGGACGACAATGAAATATGGGGTTTCCAAGCCGTAAACGCCATAACTGATGAATCGACAACCTCTGAGTGTGACCCGTTCACCAACCTCACGATCAAACGTATCATGATGCGTCAAGGTTATTTCCCGGGTCTGCCGCTCAATCCACTGAAGGACCCATTGCCTCCCTTGAAACAGGCTAAGGTCCCCAACATTCCCTTTGGGTTGGGATACGAACCTACCAATGAAGACATCCAGGAGATGAACCTCCTAATCCGAAAACGCAAGAAGCACCTGACTCTCAACGGATACTTTGTCCCCGAGGGAGAGTCTGAACTCTACCACGGCTTTCCGGAGCCAATCTATGACTCTGTGGCAAGGGCTAGATACCCGCGAGTGGAAGTCTTCCAAGACTGCTACTTTATCCCCGACAACATCGAAGCTGCATCAACCGAGTCCAAACCGTCACCGTGTCTTGACGGACAAGCTGTCACACCCCTATTTGGGGAAGATAATATCAAACACCTCGACTATGAGGACATCATCAACATCGCCCTGAAAGACAACCAATTTGATCCAACCGCCTTGATCTCCGATACTGACCCGGAGAAAGCTACCCAGGACTGGAGGAAAACCATCAAGTGGACCGATCGCCAAGGCCGCGTTCTCAAGATAACAACTGGAGAAGGCCCTATGTTCAAAGAGAGAAGTGAAGAAGGATCTGAGTTTGAGTCTGAGTCGGAGTCAGAGTCTGTCATAGCTCCTAACACTCCTGATGTCCCAGTCAAGGTCCCCTTCCCACTGTTTTATCACAAGGTCGTGGCTGATTCAGAGGCTGAGTCTACTAAGGTCACCCCCACTCCCATGAAAGGTGACAACCTGGAGCCTGTTCCAGAGGCCACTTCCTCTGTCGTGTCGCCTCTGACTGACCACGAGATGTCTGTCCTTTCCGAGCTTTTCGCTCGTGTCAACTTAATGAACGCTAAGTTTGCTTATGACTCGTCTCATTTTAACTGCAATGCAATTCTGAATGATTATGAGGAATTTGACTTGAGTGACTACCCACCTCACTTAGCCAAAGAACTTGACAAGCGGGAAACCAGAACCCCCATCATTGAGGAAACCGAGCCTATTAACGTAGGAATCGCCAATACACCTCAAGAACTTAGGATAAGGACAACCCTGGATCCCTCGGGAAGACAACAGTTCATTGACCTCCTCCACGAATACAAGAACGTGTTCGCCTGGTCTTACAGAGATATGCCTTGGATTGACAGAGAAATTGCAAAGCACCGGATGCGTCCTGAATGGGCCCTAAAAATCAAGGAAGAGGTGGACAAACAGTTCAAGGCTGGGTTCATTAAAGTGTCTGAATACTCGGATTGGGTGGCCAACATTGTGCCGGTACCAAAG